>NW_004444103.1:4414319-4451852 GCF_000243295.1 Trichechus manatus latirostris
ATCTTTCCTCTAAGGCAAGGTCTACAGTGCTACATCAAAAATGAAAAAAAAAAAAAAAATTACCTCTGTTCTTGCTAAATTTCTTGAAGAGCTCACCATTACTTGGAGCATAAAGTTACAACCCTCTCTTCTATGGTTCAAGTTCATTCTTGCAACTTGTACACCTCTCTTTTCTCCCTCAACCCCAACACCACTGCCAACATGCACGTACTGTAATATAGCCATGTCAGAATACTTACAAATTCTGGGATTTTTTTTTTAATTTCTTTGTATATGTGTGGCTGTTTCTTCTTATTTAAATGCTGTTTTCCTCATTCTCTGGCAACTTGTTATGCAAACATATCTTGCTCTTTAAAGTTTATCTTTAAACCCCCAAGTTGCATGCTTCCTCCTCTTTATTCCCATAGAGCTTTACCCCGTTATATAGTGTTTATGTTTTAAATTCTGTAAGAATGAGATGGTATTTATCTTTGCATCTCACATGACAGACACATAGTAGGCATTGTCTTCTGACCCTAAGAACAGATCTTTGTACTGTTACATTGCACATTATCTCTTGAGAAAAGGAAGACATGAGAAGCATTTATCAAGTCCCTAAATATGAATTAAAACAAGCTAAGTTACAAAAAGGTAATAAAACACCATCTTAAAAGAACTTTGACTTTATCATTTTAAAGGCATATTTATTGGCATAGATATTAATGAGAGATTTTGACTGAAGGACCTAAATGGCACTGTAAAAATAGTTTAACAGTCTAAGTTTGTAAAAAACATTGCTTGTGTATGAATGTCTGCAACATAATTAGCCATATTTCTTAGAACTGGAATTAAGGGTGGTGAATGATGTTGCTATATATTTCCAAATTCATTTGACTGTTATATGCTTTTCTTTCCTCAACACTTTGGTGGCATTCAGGGCCGGATTATCCAATAAGCAAGGTAAGCAGGTGCTAAGGGGATCAACAAAATAGGGGCACCAGTCATTCAAAGCAAAGCCCTATAGATGCCAAGCAGACAGGACACAAGGGAAAGAAAGCAAGCACTACAGTGGAAGGGAAATGTCAGGGCACTAAATGAAATTGATACCAGCTCCAGTGTGTGTGAATGGGCTGGGCAGAAATAAAGTTCACGCAGGGTCACAAGGGCACCAACGTGCAAGTTGTTTAAGCTATGAGGGCCCTACCGTTTCAACACCTTCATTGACATCTGTCTCCTACGATCTCCTCCTGTGTAATTGAAACCCCTCATCTTGTCAGGTCTCTTCGGAGTATACTATTTCTTTGTAATAAACAAGAGGTGGGGGTGGGCTGTTGAGTCTAACTCTTGCTACATTCTCCCAATATGGAACTAGATCCAACGTGAGTGGTTACTGAGCAAGGACGGATTATATTAATAGATAACAAGTCTCTGATTCATTCTGAGAGAACCATCTTGTACATCCACATTGGCTGATCCAGCAACTCCAGCCAGGAGTTGCTCTTTGCCATGATATAAACACAAGAGTATGCTCTTGCACACATCTTGGTAAAGCACAAATGGGAACTTCAGTCCCAGATGTCATGTAAAAGTAAGGGAACTCGAATAAGTTGACCATTGCAATGAATTCAATCGAGTTACTTTTTAACCATATAGTGTTTACATACAGAGTTATGTCCTAAGTTTTGTAAGCAATAATATTTATAACTTTAACTTTGAAGTATGTTTGGCATACACGTGGACACAATCTAGCATACTTTTAATATGATACTAACATGCATACTAATTTGATATAATACTAACATAGAAAATGTCTAAAAATACTAGAAATATTAATATTTCTTTAACATAAAAAGTTTTAATTTATGTATCAAGTGAGTTTCATTTTTTATTGTCTGTTCTGTGAGACACAGTGCTTGACATTACTCTATATATGCCAATAAACGAGGTATAAGGCACATTAAGAGGATAAAAAATTTTATATTTATTGTGCAAAATATATTTCTGCTTTGCAACAATGAATGTGTTTCCAAATTCGTTTTCCAAGAAGGCAACAAACGACATGTATCAGAACATTTCATTTATATTTTATCAGAATATATATGTATCTCCATGTAAGGAAATTGAACAATTCTCTGAGGAAATAAATTAAATGAATATTTAGATAATAAAAATTATATAAATGTATTTTATTTTCATTTCCCTTCAGATTGACTTTCTTTTAAGAAATTGATATTGTTATGACTCCCAAAACAAATTTTCTTGTCAAGAAGTGGTGTTATTATTACATCAGTTATGTATGTATCTCAGAATATGGCAGTTGAACAATTCCACAAAGAAATAAAATGTACATTTTATAAATTTTGTATATGATTACAGTTATATTTTCCTTTTCATTTTGGACCAGTTGGTTATAACCTCACATTCAGTTCTCTCTCGTTGACCACATAAGCACACACCAGTGGCATTACAGTCATGTGACTCATGACGTATCTGGTCCTGTGCTGTGCAAAGCTAACCGAAATGCCTCTTCAGATTGAGCGTACCCTTGGATTTGTATTGTGCTCTTTGCGATCACTCTCACCCCATCAGGTATCAACAGTAGTCTAATGAACTGTGAAGACACAGCGTCAAAGGATGGAAAGTGAGTACAAAAGATTTTAAATATTATTTCAAGACAAAAATACTCATGGAGCTCTTCGAAGGGCCCACCAACAAACATCATAGGACAAACAAATGAAATTACTTCTGACTGTCTTGTAAGTGCGATTTCTTTTGACTATCTCAGACCCAAAGAACAAAATTACATGTTCCAAATCAATTTTTTTCTTACTAATTTTTAAATATAAGTTTTTTGTTAATGTCCAAATTGGAATGTAAATTTTATTTTATAAATTTTACTTGTTTTATAAATTTTATTTACTGTCTACCGTAGAACCAAATTTAAAAAGTGACATAATTTTATATCCAGGTAAAATGAAATTGCAACAACTAAGTGGAGTGCAAAAATGAAACTTACAGAAGATAAAAAGATTTTAAAAAAGGGATTATGAATCCTTAAAGACAATTACAAAATTAACTTTCTTTTTAAAATCTAATGAATCTTAAAAGAGTTCTTTTGTTGAACTCTTCAGTTTAATGGATGCAAATCATTGTATTAGTAGCACTAGTGCTGAAATTGCTGATAGCAATATGAATATAATAGAATTTTTCCAAATTTTGCATCCATTCCTTGCTGTAATAAACAAATTAATAATGGTGTAGAAAGTGAAACTATTTTAGAATCTGAAATTGTTACATCTACAGACCTCATAAATAACAGAAATACAGATCCTAGTTTGTGGAATAATTTTTCTTATAGTGATGTAAATTATTGGATTGAAAGAGCCAAGTGATTGTCAATATCACAGTGAACCATTTGAAAATTCATGTTGAAAATTTCTGGATGGTAAACAAACAAGTTTCTGTACCTAGAACATATTTCTAGGATGCAAAACTAATGTTGAAAATTATAAGAGGGAATGGCTACTGTATTCTCCATCAGTTGGCTCTCTATATTGTTTTGTTTGCAAACTATTGAGTACTAAATCATTTATATCTCAATTTGCTATGGATGGATTTAGTGATGGGCACAGCTTGAATATGACTGATAAACATGAAAACAGTTCAATTCACAGAGATTGTATGTTGTCATATTTACATTGAAGACATGGTTTTGGCTTAACTCATAAACTGGAAACACACATTAATGAAGAACATCAATACTGGAAAGTCGTTTTGCAACGTGTTGTTGCTGTCATAACAGTCGCTGAACATGGACTGTCCGTGGAAGAAATGAAGTGTTTGGGTCCCCACAAAATGGAAATTTGGGGGTTTTACTTGAACTGGTTTTTCAGTTTGATCCATTTTTAGCAGGTCATATCTCAAAATATGGTAACACCAGAAAGGGCAACCCATCATGTACGCCTAAAATAAAGTGTAAAGAATTAATAAACTTATTTCAGTTTGTAGATTCCACTCCCGATATTTCCCATATGGATCAGCTAAGTATTGTATTAAGATATGTATCTCCAACAGATGGAAAACCTGTTAATCGATTTATCACATTTACTACCTTAAAAACTCATACAGGTGAACAAATTGCAAATCAAGTACTTCACTATTTGTGTGAACTTTGCAGAACTGATTTTTCTAAGTGCAGAGGCCAGTCCTATGACAATGCTGCCAATATGTCAGGGCGTTACAAAGGCATGCACCAGGCAATTTTAGAATGTAATGAATATGTCATTTTCATACCATGTGCTGCACATTCACTTAATCTTGTAAATCATAGCACAGTAGATTGTTGTCCAGAAGCGGATGATTTTTTTTTCTGCTGTTCAGTTACTCTACACATTTTGTGCTGCCTCTACCCATCAGTGGGTAGTTCTTAAAACATACGTAGGCAATGATAGTGTATTAAAATGTCTTTCTAATACACTTTGGGAAGCGCATGCTGTAGCAACAAGTGCAATCCTAGAATTGTACACACAGATTCTAGATGCCTTAGAAAATATTGCTGAAGACCCAACACAAAAAGGAGATACCAAAAAAGAAGCTGAAAGCATCACCAACAAAATGCAAACACTAGAGTACGTGTTTATGTTGTTTATGTGGAATAATATATTGCAGCATTTTCATTGGACAAGTCAAGCTCTGCAAGATTCAGAAGTAAATTTAAAGATATGCACAAATCTCTATTAGTCATTAATAATGTATTTACATAATTTAAGAGAAGATTTTGAAAATTTTGAAAATACAACAAAACAAATACTGATTATCAAGCAGTTCACCATCACAGAAGCATTAGAAAGAAACAAGTAAATGATGGGAGTGCTCCAAACATACTGAGTTCTAGAGATCAGTTTTGAGTAACCACATAGTACATCATTGCCACACTCAAATTTTGCATGAGAAGAAGGGAGAAAGTTCTTTCAAATAGATTTTCCTTCTTAAACAATGTGGATTTACCTGATGAATGCATGAAGGCATCCAAGAAATTAGTGCAGGCTTATCCCGATGACTTAAATACAAACCTTCACAGAGAGGTGTGACAATTTCATTATTACATGAGACCTATGTTTACAGATTCAGGAAAGACAAATTTTGTCTTGGAAGTACAGCCAGAATGCTCCTTAGAAGCAAGGGTAGAGAGACTTAATCTCACATACTTTGGACATGTTATCAGGAGGGATCAGTCCCTGGAAAAGGACATCATGCTTAGTAATGTAGAGGGTCAGCAAAAAAGAGAAAGAACCTTGACAAGACGGATTGACACAGTGGCTGCAATAATGGGCTCAAACATAGCAACAATTGTGAGGATGGCGCAGGGCTAGGCAGTGTTTCATTCTGTTGTACATGGGGTCACTATGAGTCAGAGTTGACTCCACGGCACCTAGCAACAACAGGAAATTACGATACCATAATAGAAAATAAAATACAAGGTGTATTTCCCAGTGTTGAAATTGCTTTACACATATTCCTAACTTTAATGATCACAAATTTCACAACAGAATGCTCATTTTCATCCCTAAAGAGAATAAAAAACCCTCAGCATACAATGATTCATTATCTTTACTTTGTATGGAAGTAGATATTGTTTGGCAGCTTAATTGTGACAAAATCATTGAAGAATTTATAAAAGCAAATAATAGAAAAGTTTTTAATTATAACATGTTAGAGATGAAAGCTCTATCTAAAAAACAAAATATAATGATTTGTTGTAATATTTGTTTTCTGATCATTACATTTTGTTTTATGACAGCTTCTCATTTGTTCATTTATAATTATAGCATTTATTATGAAACAAGCATAAAAATTGAAGTATGAGCCATTTAAAGCAAAATTGGTGAAAGTCAATTTCTCGCTGTGAGAGATAGACAGTATTTTACACTGATTGTTGAAGCAACTAAGTTCACTGTCTCATTTCCTTTGTTGTAGCATACGTGGAATATTCTTTTTGTTGAAAATGTGGTATAGACTAAAAATCTTAGTACCTATTCCACTAAAAATTTTATAATTCAGTTCATCTCATTCTGTTAAAATGGCATATACCACTTTTGCATTCAATCACTAATATTATAGTCACGTTTAAAAAGAAGTTACATCATGGATAGATAAGATACACACACACATATATATATACGTATGTATAGAAACAAACAAACAAACCCATTGCTGTTGAGTCAATTCCAACTCAGAGAGACCCTATAGGACAGACTAGAACTGCCCCATAAGGCTTCCAAAGAGCAGCTGGTGGATTCAAACTGCCCACCTTTTGGTTAGCAGCCAAATGCTTAACTACCACGCCACCAGGGCTCCATATGTATATAGATATGTATATATATGTATTTATATACATATATATGTGTGTGTGCATATATATACATATATATATATATATAAAACTCACAACTCACATATCCCCATTCCAATGTGTGAGTAAACAAAGGAGGGGCACCACAGATTAGCAGTGCTTAGGGCCCTCATATGCCTTAATCCAGCCCTGGTGCATTCCTCTGATCCATTAATATAATGTTGTTAGTGGATTGGCACTTATAGTCAAAGAAATGTATCTTAGGAAAGGAAAATATGATTGACTTCAAGTCACAAGCTGCAATGTCTAGGCTCTACATAGATCTATTCTCCTACCAATTTCAATTTATGAAACATGTTTATCATTGAATGTTTATGTCTAGGCAAATGCTTATAATCTTTACAAGGATTACATTGAGCTGTTGAGCCTGTTAATATGTATAGTCAGTAAGGATATGTTCAGCTACACTAGATTTTATACTTATTTGAACAAAATAAAAAATCTGCAGACAATATACAACTCTCAAACAGCATTACAACTGCAATGTTGGTGTCTGAAGAATTGAACAAATAGATACTTTACTGAGTCACAAATATAGATTTTAAAAATCTGTGATAAAAATAAACCATGATTAATAAAAATAAACCATGATTAATAAAAATAAACCATGATTAATCCTCAACTTACTAAATATTTTTTAATTGGAGGTATAAGCCAATAGAGCAGATGTAAGCCACCCAATCCAACAAGGTCACGTTAATGTATGTAATACTCACTGGGCACCACAGATAAATAGTCTGAGTAACACATTCAAGGGTGGAGGCAGCTAGCACCACCTACCATGTGACTCTCACTTTTATGGAGTGAAAAACTGGAACACTGTACTTTAATTTTTGAATCATTTTCTGATGAAGTGTCAGTAAAACTGGACTGAGTTTTGAACTTTACAACAATGTACAAACACTTCTAATAAGAGCAAATGTATTCATTTAAAAATACTACTATCTCTTTAACTTGATAGAACTAAAGTAAAATTTCATGTTTTCTAAAGAAACTTACCTAATAATTATTGACTTGTCTAGTCTAGACTATATTGCCATAGTTACTGCCTTCTGATTAAATCCAATGCTTATGGGCCAACAAAGGAAGTTATTTCTCAGAACAGAAGGAAGGAGAGGCAAACATTGGGAAGTATCTCAAATTTTAAGTTATATTTCTGATAGAATTTATTTCAAATCTCTATAATTACCTCTGAAAATATATTTCAGGTTGGATAGAATATAGTCATAGGTCATTTATAGAGCCTTAAGAATTATTTAAGAATTTCATTTCCAAACAGATGTTTTCATTTTAAATATGGTGGAGTACATGAATACTTTGAACAGAGTAGGTCTTTTAAGTTCACACTTTAATGTCAGTAAATTTATTTCCAGAAGAAATACGACATTGGAATGCTGATACATTTGAGGATGTGGGTTTTCTATTTTGAAACGGAAGTTTGGGGCTTCCATTATGAGGCATCTTGGAGGTAGAGAGAAGGGTTGCCTGAGAATGGAACTAGGAAGACCAGCTCGGCTTCAGGACTGGCTGATGTAGAGTTTACACCACAGGATATAAAAGGATGTACTAAACGTGGGGCTGCTTAGAGTTGTTTTCATTAAAGACATATAGGTTATACTCTCATATGAAGAAAAACATCTCCCAAAACCTTTTTTAAAATCAAATTAATTCTCCCTCTCTCTCCCTATCTCTGTCTCTGTCCTTCTTTTCCAAGGTCAGATTCATGGGAGTGCAAACTGTGCAAATGAATGCTCTTGTTTAATGCTCTACTATAACTGTCTTGATATTCTTAATAATTTTATCTTTGAACTTTTTTTTTTTTTTTGAAGTCCAATAACACAACTAGCACAGGCATAAGCAGTGAAGATAAGCGAAGAAAGAAAAAGAAGTTTTATATTTTAGTACCTTTTCCTGTTTTTTGAACAAGGTCCCCAGTTTTTTTATTTTTCACTGGGCCACACAAATTGTGTAGCCAGTCCTTGTCACTTATCCTTACTTCCTTTCTAGCTTTTCCTCATTCATAGTATGGAGAATTAGATGAGGGTAATTTTATTTGACGCTTTAAGGAACACAAAGGAATCATTGCTCCCTTCAGGGCTTCCTTGACAGTAGACTTCTACACTCCTTCATCAGACATCTAGGTAGAATGAACACATGGGTGCTACCAAGCAAGAGAAGGCAAGACTTCATATGAGGGCTTCTTACACCTGCGAAGAGTTCATCTGTTTATGCATCCTGCATCCTGCCAATTCTTATTGTAAAGCGTGGGGCTGGTTACCATTGGGAATGTAAACATCTTAAGCAATAATTTATTAATTATCTATTGAGCACTTATTCTATGTCAGGTCCTCTTCTACACACTTTGAGCGCATTAACCCACTTAAGCCTCACAATAACTTTATGAGGTAGATACTTTTATAATCCCCATTAAATAAATGAGGAAACAGATGCATAGAGGGATTAAGAAACTTCCAAGACCATACAGTTGTTATTAGTTGCTGCTCCAACTCATGGCAACCTTATAAATATTAAAACAAAATGTTTCTTGGTCCTGCACTGTCTTCTTGATCATTGACATATTTGAGTCCACTGTTGTGGCCACTGTGTATTTTGAGTGCCTTCCAACCTAGGGGGCTCATCTTCAAGCACAATCTTGGATGACATTCTGTTGTGATTCATAAGATTTTCATTGGGTAATTTTCAGAAACATATAACTTTTTAAGATCATACAGTTAGGAAGTGGCAAACCTGGGTAATAAAACCAGGAAGTCTGGTTCCAGAACCTGTACTCTTAATCCTATTCTACAATAAACTATATGAGAGCTAGAGATACAATTCCATGAGAGTTCAGAGGAGAGATAGGTTGGCTTCTGTGCTGACCTTAAAAACAAAAGTCACACCTTGCCAGACACAAGGATGACAGAACATAAGCAGAAGAATGCTGTGTATTTGTCCCCTTAGTGACATAAATAACTTAGGAGCTGAAAAGAAATGTAGTTGTTATCTAATGCAAGTCGCTCTTTTAAATTAAGAACATGGGACACAGCAATGATAATTGATTCTAAGAAGGTCACACAACTAATTAAAGAGAAGTCTGGGAATAGAACCTAGGTTTCCTGACTTCTGGTTAAGAGCTCTTTCTAGAAAACCTTTTTCTACTTTGCACACACTTTGTACAGATTGTTCTATTATGGTGTCATTTGCATAATCCTTGGTCTTTTCTAACAGGGCTATTCATGTTTATGAGGGCAAGGACTACAGCATGTAGACCATAGTTCCAAGAGCAAAGATAAATGTTACCTACTAAAATAAAAATTATATATATATTTGTTTTTGTTTTTAGAAACCAACATGTATGGGACATTCATTTCAATGAATGAAGTGCAATGAATTTTCAATTATAGTTTAATGACTACATAGTATAAATATGAATTGAGAAAATATAATTAAATACATAGTTGCTTGAACATGTCATCCTGTCTCAATATTTAATGTATTTGCTTGGAGTGCTCTACACCATAAAAGCCCTGTATCCGTTTCAAGTGTCTCCTCCTCTGAGAAGTTTTCCTGAAGCTCAGGACATAGCTGAATGGAGTATAAACTTGCACTCTTTGTATCCTCTGGCTGCCTTTATTATACCACTTAGTGTATTGCATACAGTTGGGTGGAAAGCTTGTCATTCCTACTAAACTCTGAACATTGGGAAGTCACTTTCAAATTTCCTTATTCATATTTGTAACCTCATCCAAGCAAAACCAAACCCTAGCACTCTTATTGATACATAGTAGGTACTGAATAAATGTATTGCATGAATTAACCAACGTGAATAAATATTAGTATGCTTTCACTTTAATAGATACATGGACTTAATAATTAATTTGGGGAAAGTGTTGTCCAAAGATCATTTGAATTATACCGATGATGTAATAATAATAAAACATCTGCCTGTTCACTCACTTGGTTGTTTCTTCTCCTTCTACTTTCAGATATCAATAAATCCTGATACTTACGTAGATTAAATGAATAGAACCAGGTTTTACCTTAATTTGAGGTTGAAATATTTCCAGCATTCATTTGTGAAAGAATCATTGTGTGTAATGTATCATTTAGATAATATGACACAAATTTCTTGAATTGGTTTCATGTTCAGTGACCTGGGATTTGGATGACTTGCAGATGAACCAGAATAGAGATAACAAGAAAGGAGACAAAGTGGAAACCTGAGAGATTATTTAAAGGAAGAAATGGTAGGGTTGATTGGCAGACTAGATGAAGCAAAAAGATGAAGGAGACAGGAAAAGGACTCCTGTCTAACCTCAATAATCAGAAGAAAGATAGTTTCTTAAAAGAGCATTGAGTAACAAGGAAGGGATACATATCTTGGGGGGAGAAGATGAGTTTATGTGTAAACGTGCTTATTTTGAAATAGCAACTGATCATTCATTCATATCATGACATCACATAGGCTGTAGGGACTATAAGTTTGGATGACCAGTTAGAGGTTGGGGATGTAAATGTAATTAAGTCAATAATATTTCAGTAAAAAATGAATACAAAGAAGTGGCAGTTTCTCAAAGAAATACCTGTCGTGAGAGAAAGGCCAAGAAGCTGAGATCTTCTAAGGCAGGGTGGCAGTGTAGAAGTATATTTAGAGAATGGAAAGATGAAAAGGCACTAGCAAAAGAACTGAATTATAGTTTATTTTTTCCAAACTTTAGATCAACAATTTTGAATCACCATAATATCAGCAAACATAAGAAATGTATCTGTACTAGGTATGAAGTAAAGGAAAGAAGCAGAGTGAGTGTAGAACCTTTTTAAAACTATTTTTTAAAGCTATTTCTAACATACATCATTAACAAATAGCAACTGATTATAGTAGCTGAATGGGTTGCAATATAATTTTAGCATATGCTAACACTGAATTGGAGCAGTGATGGCACAGTGGTTAAGAGCTATGGCTGCTAATCAAACATTGGCAGTTTGAATCCACCAGCTGCTCCCGAAACCCTATGGGACAGTTCTACTCTGTCCTATAGGGTCACTATTTATTTAGTTTTTTTTAAAAAAAAAAACCAGCAAGACACACCTATGACATTCAGATAAAAATGGCAGGTTGATCCCACATCAACCTTGGCTTCCTCTGGCAAACTCACTAAAATAATAATAAAGGGACATATTTACTAAAACACAGATTCACAGGGTCAGAAGAACAGGAAAGGAGACCTGAGTAACACAGTTTTTGAAGCTGAAATGCAGAAAGACAAGTGGTAAATTACTTAGCCTTCCTGTTAAAAGTGAATTTTAAGCCAGCAATGGGAAATGCCAAGAAGTAAACAAATTAATACTGCATGATCTCCAAAACTCTCAGGAATTATCACTAGCACGTATCTCTGAAACAGTGCTATATGTGTATGTAAAAATGTACATTCCCAGAATCTGAAAGAGCTCCTGGGTATTAAATATCTGATAGCAACCTTGATTGAAAAGTTGAAAAATAAGGCTAAAGGAATTTCTATAAAAGAACAAAAAGACAGTAAGACAGAAAATAATGTAAACTTATAAGAAAATTAGACGACAAATCCAGAAGGTCCAATAAACAAATCAAGAGCTGTGGAGAATACAAACAGTAGAGGAAATATACCGTTTCCTCTTACATGCACACATATTTGTTGTTGTTATTAGGTGTCATCTAGTCGGTTCCAACTCATAGTGACCCTATGTACAACAGAATGAAACGCTGCCCAGTCCTGCGCCATCCTCACAATGGTTCCTATGTTTGAGTCCATTGTTGCAGCCACTGTGTCAGTGCATCTCATTGAGGGTCTTCCTCTTCTTCCCTAACCCTCTACTTTACCAAGCATGATGTCCTTCTCCAGGGACTGATCCCTCCCAATAATGTGTCCAAAGTACATGAGATGAAGTCTCACCATCCTGGCTTCCAAGGAGCACTCTGGCGTATTTCTTCCAAGACAGACTTGTTCGTTCTTCTGGAAGTCCATGGTATATTCAATAGTCTTCACCAGCACCATAACTCAAAGACATCAATCCTTCTTCTGTCTTCCTTATTCATTTTCCAGCTTTCCCATGCATATAAAGCAATTGAAAATACGATGGCTTCAGTCGGGCACACCCTAGTCCCATAAGTGACATCTTTGCTTTCTAACACTTTAAAGAGGTCTTTTGTAGCATATTTGCCCAATGCAACACTTCATTTGATTTCTTGACTGCTGCTCACATGGCTGTTGATTGTGGATCCAAGTAAAATGAAGTCCTTGACAACTTCAATCTTTTCTCCATTCATCATGATGTTGCTTATTGGTCCGGTTGTGAGGATTTTTGTTTTCTTTATGTTGAGGTGTAATGCGTACCATATATATATATATATACACATATATGTATATATATACGTATACACATATATTATATATACACGCACCATACCATGTATGTATGTATTGATATATATATATATGTATGTATTTTTTTTGCTTATATTATTCTTGGAAATCTAGAAGGTTTTGAAATGATGAGTACCAAAGAAACTAAATTCCACTCTGGACATCATATCACATTGTATTACATGAAACATCATAAAAAACAGTCTGAACTCTCTAATAATACATAGAGATTAACCAAAGCAGTACCCATTTACAAACTGCTGTTATTATTATCATTATGTTATTATGTTCAAGTAAAAGAAGAAAAAGTTGACTGTGGTGGTTATTTTCCTCTTGCACCTCCAGATCTACAATTTACCTTCTCCTCCTGCCCCCAGCCCTGGAAGGCTGAACTTTATTGATTATATCAACGCAATTCCATGCCCTCTGGCTATAGGTTGGGTTTTGAAAATGAGCAACCATAGCAGGATATCCAAGGGAGAAAGAAGACTAAGGTCAGAGTATTTGTTCCTCTAGCTTGTCCCTGCTGGGATAACTTGGGTTGGCTGTGTCCCTTGATTAAAAAATACTGTTCCTCCCAAAGCTATTGATTCTACTGGACTCTTTCCTCTCAGATTCCGTAACTAGTCTTTCCCTTCCTCCCTTTGGTCTCCAGCTCACTACTAACTCCAGGTTACTGCACCATTCTTCTTTGGTCCTCCTCCTATAAGTCTTTGAAAATAACTCAGCTATTAAAAAAAAAACACTCCTATTTTTAGTGTGCTAATGAATTTCCACTGGGACTCTGATTGATACGGTAAAATATGGTTAAAAGTAGTAGAGGTTAAACTACCACTTCTTTTTCTGCTGATATTATGGCTTATTTTAATGTGGGTAGTAATTTCAAAGCCATGTTGAACTTTCAGTGTGTTTATTCAGATAACATATAGTATTTATTAGCTTATCAAGATCTGTCAACTATACAACTAAGCAAAGGAATTGCAATAACTAAATGTATGTAAATGTTAAGGTGAAACAGCAAACAGTTGGGCCCTTTAATATAGCACGTACAAAATAACACTGCATAAAAGGAGAATGCATATTATTCTCATCCACTAAGTTCATTTTATTATTTGTGTATGCCAACTGTTCTAAAATTGAAGGAAGTAGCTTTGTCTTTAATGTAGCTTTATCATTTGGGTAAAAAATATATATATATATATATATATATATATGCACCAAAGTGATTTTCTTTGTAACAAATTACTGATTTAGATTCTTATTTCTTTCTTATTATACATCATAGTGGAGCACTAACTTCTTGTTAATTGAGAAACAGTGTGACAGATATTCATCTCCTTAATTACAGGTGCTCAAAAAATACTTTATTAATAACTAATATTTTAAAGGAGTAACTGTTGAAAATGGTTGAAAATATGAGAAGATTAAAATTTTGTTAACAGTCATTACAGAGTTAGATGTTCTCATGGCACAGCATCAGTTCTTTGATTATATGAATTTATTTTAACCACTGTAACAATAGATATATTATCGGAGTTTAATTGTTTTCAAGTACTTACAAGAGAAGAATCCAAACTAAACTTTCAGACTTTAGGAGACAAACCAAAGAGAAAGAAAGAGGGAGGGAGGGAAAGAGGAAGAAGGAAGGGAGGAAAGGAGAAAGGAGGAAAGGAGATGCAGTCCTTGGTGAGGAGTTAATATTTGTTGTAAGATTGACTTCATTGGAGGCTTTTTTTTTTTAATCTCACCTTACAAAACCCTTCTATCCAGCTATTCAGATCCTCTTCTGGCTCATCAAATTTACCTCCAGCTTTTTTTAGGCAGGTGTCTTCTCTATCCCTTTGCTTCCACATATAACACAAATTTTAAATGTCCCCTATATAAGTGGCTCAGAAAGACTCTACTCACAACCCAAGGGACCTTATATATCTATCATTCTGTTTAACCTAAGATGTAGGGTTATGGGAGAAAGCACAGGGTCAACAGATTTCAGTTTTCTGTTTTACTGGGTCTCTAATGAGAACCACACGTCTGTCAGTTTGTCATACCAAGGGGGATTTCGTGTTGCTGTGATTCTGGAAGTTATGCAACTGGTATTCAAATACCAGCAGGATCACTCATGGTGGACAGGTTTCAATATGACTTTATCAGTAAGTGCTTCAAGTATGGACTACACTTCAACATAAAGAAAACAAAAATCCTCACAACTGTACCAATAAACAATGTCATAATAAATGGAGAAATACTGAAGCTGTCAAGGATTTTATTTTACATGGATCAACAATCAACAGCCATGTAAGCAGCAGTCAAGAAATCAAATGTTATCTATGTGAGATCAAATTGACAACAGCAACTCCAAAGATTTGATGGGAAGCCTAGTGGGCAGTGAGTTGAAAATAATGGTGATGGGATAATTTGGAAAAGTACAGTGAGAATAGCAGCACAACTGGAAGAATGTAATCGATGTCACTGAATTGTTCTTGTAGAAATTTTTGAAATGGTGTATTGTTGGCTATGTATAGTTACACCAAAAAAAAAAAAAAAAAGATCCTCCAAGGTAGACTAGGGAGAGTGGGGACATGTCCCAGGGTTGTTAACCAATGTCATAAAACAATATGTGTACTGACTGTTTAATGAGAAACTATTTGTTCTGTAAACCTCATCTAAAGTACAATAAAAAAAAAATCCAAATCAAATGATGCACTGCACTGGGCAAATTTGCTGCAAAAGACCTCTTTAAAGTGTGAAAAAGTACCAATGTCACTTTAAGGACTAAGGTGCACCTGACTCGAGTCATGGTATTTTCAGTCACCTCATATGCATGTGAAAGCTGAACAATGAGTAAGGAAGACCAAAGAATTGACATCTTTGAATTACCGTGTTGGTGAAGAATATTGAATATAACACGGACTGTTAAAAGAATGAACAAATCTGTCTTGGAAGAAGTACAGCCAGAATGCTCCTTAGAAGCAAGGATGGTGAGACGACATCTCAGATATTTTGGACATGTTATCAGGAGGGCTCAGTCCCTGGAGAAGGACATAATGCTTGGTAGAACAGAGGGTCAGCAAAAAAGCGGAAGACTCTCAATGAGATGGAATGACACAGTGGCTGCAACAATGGGCTCACACATAACAACGATTGTGAGGATGGCTCAGGACCAGGCAGTGTTTCTTTCTGTCCTACATAGGGTAGCTATGAGTCAGAACTGACTCAAGGGCACCTAACAGCAACAACCAGACCCTTTCTGAAATCTCCTTTAGCATAATGGAGAGATTTATCCCTATCTATGCAACACCTCATATTTATGATGCTGTTTGATCAGAAAAGAACAAAGTAAAGGTCCCATGGTGTCCATCGGTTTTATTTTGTCTATAGTTCTTTTTGAAAATGAAGACGTAGTAATTTATATTAGAAAAAAAGTATAATTCTCCTATATATATGTGTTTTTTTCTCTTAATATAAAGGAGTAAAGGGCATGCATTTTGGAGTTTTATTAGCTATATGACTTCTTTTTTTTTTAATCAAAGAGGGTGTTGTTAGCAATGGGAGTGGGTTTGTAATGAGAGAGGAAGAGACAAAAAGAGTGTGGTAGCTGGTTCACTCACTTGTTCTTTGATTCCAATCTGTTAAACAGATAGCAGGATTTAGGGCACTCTGTTTGGATAAACTAATATAGAAGAACTGTGAGGAGAGAGATTGAAAGAGGCAATATTAGGCTTCAGAAGCAATTTCTGCTTACATTTTACCTCGTATGCTAACTTCTGTGTTGTATGGACATCCTAATGGACCTTGTTTTTTTCTTCAAGCAAATTTTGCTGCTTGGAGAACAACTTTGCTGGTATTCATTATGGAGAAATGTTATTTACTTCAATTCACTTAGATATTATGGAAATATGCTTGGTTTTCAAAAATGCCTTTAAAATGTTTCAAATTAGGTACACAAGAGACCTTGGGTAGGGCTTTATATCATTTATTTGTTTTTATGCATTTTTTCTTGCTTAACTTTTTCTTATTTTTGTCCTAAAATAGCTCTTATTTTCAGATGATAAAATTCTTCAATTATTTGAAAAATATGGGGAAGTATAAATAAAGAAACATGAAGTACCCTGAATTTTAGTGTGTTATGGTTAATGTCTTGTGACAAATATTACCAGCAGTGGAAACAAGCAGTTCAATTAATCATTTATGAGGTGAATAATGGGAATTTGGAGGGTCTGTGTCTGGCTTTGTCATAGGTAAATAGGGGCCATCCATGGATCTTATCTAAGTCATATGGGTGAGGGTGGTTATTTGCAGTAAGCCATTTCCTAGAACACAAAGAGTTGGGGATTTCTTTAACCATCACTGTTTTCCAGGATCACAGGGTTGAGGTAAAATTTAACATTGTCACTTTGGATTATATTATAACAAAAGGGAAAAATCATAAATGTGTACAGTGTTCTGTTTCAGAGCCTCCTTCCTGAAAAGGATGGAAAAGAATAAATTTGTGAGCTCATAAATTTTTGAGATCACAAATATTACTACATACCTGAGGCTATGCTAATGTTTTGGAGCTAAAAAACCACAACTGGCATGACAGCTGCGATTCAGGTGCTACTTAGTGTCCACTGTCATCTCCAGCATACATCTCCAGAAATCTAGTGAATTACATGGGGATATCATAGGGACCACCGCCACTGTACAATCTTTTGGAATGGCTAAAGGGTAGCTATGAGTCAGACTGGACTTGACAGCAACCGGTTTGGTTTTTGTTTTTTGGTTTTCTTTTTTAATCTCTGCCATTTCCCCTGGGATGCAAAATGGTTTTTTTTGTTTATCCTCTTGGATTGGGGGATGGGTGACCATTTGAAAGGTTTCCGTTTGTACTCCCTAACAATAATGACCCCCACGTGTTATGCCAGCAATATTCAGCAGGGTCACCCATGGCAGACAGGTTTCAGCTGAGCTTCCAAACTAAGACAGACTAGGAAGAAGGACCTGGCAGTCTACTTCTGAAAAGAATTAGCCACTGAAAACCTTATGAGTAGCAGCGTAACATTGTCTGATATAGTGCTGGAAGATGAGCCCTGCCAGGTTGGAAGGATCTCAAAAGATGACTCAAAGTAGAGTCCACATTAATGACGTGGATGGAGTCAAGCTTTTGGGACCTTCATTTGCTAATGTTGCACTACTTAAAATTAGAAGAAACAGCTGCAAACATCCATCAATAATCGGAACGTATAATGTACGATGTATGAATCTAGGAAAATTGGAAATCGTCAAAAATGAAAAGGAACACACAAAAATCAAATTCCTACGCATTGGTGAGCTGAAATGGACTGGTATTGGCCATTTTGAATCAGACAATCATATGGTCTACTATGCTGGGAATGACAACTTGAACAGGAATGGCGTTGCATTCATCATCAAAAAGAACATTTAAAGATCTATCGTGAAGTACAATGCTGTCAGTGATAGGATAATATCCTTACGCTTACAAGGAAGACCAGCTAATACTACTATTCAAATTTATGAACCAACCACTACGGCCAAAGATGAAGAAATTGAAGATTTTTACAACTTCTGCAGTCTAAAATTGATCGATCATGCAATCAGGGTGCATTGATAATTACTGGTGATTGGAATGTAAAAGTGGGAAGCAAAGAAGGAGTGGTAGTTGGAAAATATGGCCTTGGTGATAGAAACGATGACGTGGATCGCATGATAGAATTTTGCAAGTGAAACAACTTCTTCATTGCAAATACCTTTTTCACCAACATAAATGGTGACTATACACATGGACCTCGCCAGATGGAATACACAGGAATCAAATCAACTACGTCTGTGGAAAGATACAATGGAAAAGCTCAAAATCATCAGTCGGAACAAGGCCAGGGGCCGACTGTGGAACACATCATCAATTGCGCATATGCAAGTTCAAGTTGAAACTGAACAAAATTAGAACAAGTCCACCAAGAGCCAAAGTATGGCCCTGAGTATATCCCACCTGAATTTAGAGACCATCTCAAGAATAGATTTGACGCGTTGACCACTAATGGCCAAAGACCAGACAAGTTGTGGAATGACATCAAGGACATCATATGTGAAGAAACCAAGGGGTCATAAAAAAGAAAGAAAAGAACAAAATGTATGTCAGAAGAGACTCTGAAACTTGTTTGTGAACGACGAGTAGGTAAAGCAAAAGGAGGAAATGATGAAGTAAAATAACTGAACAGAAGATTTCAAAGGGCAGCTAGAGAAGACAAAGCATTATAATGACGTGCAAAGAGCTGGAGATAGAAAACCAAGAGGGAAGAACATTCTCGGCATTTCTCAAGCAGAAAGAACTGAAGAAAAAATTCAAGCCTCGAGTTGTAATAGTGAAGGATTTTACAGGGAAAATATTAAACGATGCAGGAGGCATCAAAAGAAGATGAAAGGAATACACACAGTCACTGTACCAAAGAGATTGATCGACCTTCAGTCATTTCAAGAGGTAGCATATGATAAGTAACCAATGGTACTGAAGGAAGAAGTCCAAGCTGTACTGAAGGCATTGGTGAAAAACAAGGCTCCAGGAATTGATGGAATAATCCATTGAAATGTTCAACAAATGGATGCAGCACTAGAAGTGCTCACTCGTCTATGCCAAGAAATTTGGAAAACAGTTACCTGGTCAACCAACTGTAAGAGATCCATACTTATGCCCATTCCCAAGAAAGGTGATCCAAACAAATGTGGAAATTATCGAACAATATCATTAATATCACATGTAAGTAAAATTTTGCAGAAGATCATTCAAAAGTGGCTGCAGCAGTATATCAACAAGGTACTGCCAGAAATTCAGGCTGGATTCAGAAGAGGATGTGGAACTAGTGATATCGTCGCTGATGTCAGATGGATCCTGGCTGAAAGCAGAGAATACCAGAAAGATGTTTACCTCCGCTTTATTGACTATGTAAAGGCATTCGACTGTGTGGATCATAACAAATTATGGATAACATTGCAAAGAATGGGAATTCCAGAACACTTAATTGTCCTCATGAGGAACCTGATAGATCAAGAGGCAGTTGTTCCAACAGAATAAGGGGATACTGCGTGGTTTAAAGTCAGGAAAGGTGTGCGTCCAGGTTGTATCCTTTCACATACCTATTCAATCTGTATGCTGAGCAAATAATCCAAGAAGCTGGACTATATGAAAAGAATGGTGCATCAGGATTGGAGGAAAACTCATTAACAACCTGCGTTATGCAGATGACACAACCCTGCTTTCTGAAAGTGAAGAGGACTTGAAGCACTTACTGATGAAGATCAAAGACCACAGCCTTCAGTATGGATTGCACCTCAACATAAAGAAAATAAAAATCCTCACAACTGAACCAAAAAGCAACATCATGATAAGTGGAGAAAAGATTGAAGTTATCAAGGATTTCATTTTACTTGGACCCACAGTCAGCACCCGTGGAAGCAGCAGTCAAGAAATGAAAAAGACACATTGAATTGGGCAAATCTGCTGCTAAAGATCTGTTTAAAGTGTTGAAAAGCAAAGATGTCACCTTGAAAACTAAGGTGTGCCTGACCCAAGCCATGGTATTTTCAATCGCCTCATACGCACGTGAAAGCTGGACAATGAAAAAGGAAGACGGAAGAAGAATTGTTGCCTTTGAATTGTGGTGTTGGTGAAGAATATTGAATATGCCACGGACTGCCAAAAGAAAGAACAAGTATGTCTTGGAAGAAGTACAACCAGAATGCTCCTTAGAGGCAAGGACGGTGAGACTATGCCTTATATACTTTGGACATGTTGTCAGAAGGGATCAGTCTCTGGAGAAGGACATCATGCTTGGTAAAGTACAGGTTCAGCGAAAAAGAGGAAGACCCTCAATGAGACTAACTGACACAGTGGCTGCAACAATGGGCTTAAGCAGAACAACGATTGTGAGCATGGCACAGGACCAGGTAGTGTTTCTTTCTGTAGTATATAGGGTCGTTATGAGTCAGAACCGACTTGATGGCACCTAACAACAACAACAATAATGACTCTTAATCTATGGGCAAGGTATCGGTGTGGGGATTTTGGCAACTATCAAGCATGTCTATTCAAATATATATATACTTGGAAATCAGGGTGATAATCATTTGGTGGGTTCACGGACTCACTGAGAGCTGGACCTGAGCTTGGTCTCCATGTATTTCTTGGCCTCCCAACAAAGCTTGCCCTAACAAGGAAGGCCATATCTACACTTCCCCTCCCCCAACCAAAAGGCTCTGATACTGCTTCAAGTCCCTGATTAGCAATGCTAACTAAGAGCCTGCATCCAATAGTCCTCCATGTGTTTGAGTATTCTCTATTCCCCAAGACATGGTTACCTGAGTAAATGCATGTAGGTCCTTCTGGAGAAGAACTGGGGGAGTCATTTTTATAAGGATTTGCTGTGGTGTTTCGGTGCTTCCTTATGAGGACCTGGCATCTCCTTCAGTCAATGGGATCAGGGTCTGCAAACAGGTTCAGATCCTTAAACTTGGCAAAGGAGCATGAATTTATTGAGGTAGCAAGCTCAGTCTCCAAATTATCCCTCCCCTTTGGTTGAATAAAGCAAACAATAACCTTTTTTACTGTCCAACTTTCTGGACCATGGAGTACTGTGGCACTGTGTTCTATTAACACTGTGTTCTATTAACTCATCCATCTAGTAACACATCTTGCTGTCAGGCCTTCTCTGATTCCACTCCAATCTTCTCTCTCTTTAGGATAATTGTAATCTGGCCAAATGCTTCCATCTGACCTCTCTTATGGGGTGGGGAGGGTGTGTGTGTGTGCTCGTGTGCAATCTCTGTTGCTATCAGCCAGCTTAATTCTATAACAGCATTTACTACCATCAGCCCTGATGTACAGGGGACAGCCACCATTGAGGTTTACAGTGATGCTCTTGTTACTAGTTCATTCTGTACCATTTTGGTAAATGGAGGGCCCTTCAGGCCCTTCTGTAGGACATAAATAGCTAGTCAGTTTTCAAGCCTTATATAGTATATCCACTCCAGCCTGTCTTCTCTGATCCTGCCATTCCCCCTGGGATGAAATATGTTTTTTTAATTACTTTCTTGCATTCAGGGAGGGAATGCTTTCTTCTAGCATCTGCGGTGGGCATTTATATTTAACTCAGTGTGCACCATTATTTTGTCCATGCCTTCAAGAGTAATCTTAGCAGCATGTTAGTACTGTTCCCTGCGATCCTTGCCAAGGTGTTATATCCTATATCCCAGGAGAATACTCCCATGTCAATAACCTCTCCCTATCCAGCCTCATGAGCAATGATAGTGAGGATGCATAGGACCAGGCAGTGTTTCGTTTTGTTGTACATAGGGTCACTAAGTGTTGGAACTGACTCGACGGCACCCAACAACAACAACAACATCCAGCCTCATGTTCCCGCCCCCTTTATTCAGCAAACTTAGGCTCCTGATTTATACATACCATCTGGTACATGATGGCTAGAGATCTTGCAGCACTTTTGAAGTGTAGTCCTTTTTCTATCTTAGTATGCTTTGAACTTCCCCAGGCATGTTGCGAATTAATCCTAGTAATTGGTGGTTGGCTATGAGAGGAGGTGTGGATTGATTCTGAAGACTTACATACCAAAAAACTCAAACCTGCAGTTACCTTGGAGTCGATTCCGACTCATAGTGACCCCATAGGACAGAGTAGAACTGCTCCATAGGGTTTCCAAGGCTGTAAATCTTTACAGAAGCAGACTGCCACATCTTTCTCCTGCAGAGAGGCTGGTGGGTTGGAATTACCAACCTTTTGGTTAGCAGCCGAGCGCATAACCACCGCACCACTAGGGATCCTTAGCCTTGAAAGGCAGCAGCTTCTGCCTTAACTTAAAATAAGAGAGTAGCTCCATCCTTTAACAATGAGTGAGTCACTTCTGCAGGCCCAGAGAGAGTGCATTAGGGTAAGGTTTCAACCAGGGCTTTGAACAAGTTCATTCAGATTTGAATCCTGCTAAGAATTTGCATTTCTCACAAGTTCCCAGGTGATGCTAATGCTGCTGTTTAAGGACCAATTCTGAGAACTACTAGTAGAGCAGTGGTTCTCAAAATTTATTATACATAAGAATCACCTGGAGATCTTGTTAAAATGTAGATTCTGTTTCAGCCTATCTGGGGTGGAAATTAAATTCTCAGCAGGGGTTCAAACTGGTTCGAAGCCCTTGGTTTTAAGGTTTTTGAGTTTATCCACCCAGATATCACTATGCCAGGTCTCAATGTCCCACTCCTTCCCAAGCCTTGCTTGGCATAGCAAACTGGGTGCAGGGGGAGGGGGGTGAGAATTCAACCTTCCTTGGACCTCTGCTACTCGTATAATTAAGTCCTGGGTCTATTCATTAGATTTCTCTGTCCTCTCTTCCCTGGAACTCTGCTCCTCCTTGTAATTAAGCCCTGGGCCTCTTCCTTAGATTTTTCTGCCCTCTGGCTGTAGGAGATAGAGTCTGTTTATATAGTGCCAACGAGGCCCTCTGCCTTTAACACTTTCATTCTGTGATTAATCACTTTCTGCATTTTATTGTCTTTTTCCAGTACATCAATGGCACCCAGCAAGAACTATCAGGATGCCATTGTTCTTATAATTGCACTTCCAAGGAACCTCTAAAAAGTCTAAGGTATTGTGTTTGCCAGTGCATATCTATCTCATCTCTTTCACTGGTAAACTTTAACAGTTTACCAAATAGGGTAAAGACCCAAACAGGGTCTTCTTTTGCACTTGGCTGGGCAGGTGGTCCAGTCCCAAAACCCTATTTTAGATTCTGCTTCCTTTCACCACTCCAGGTTTGTTTGGGAAATGGATTATGAGGCAAAGATGTGCACGCTAAAAATTTATTTGGCACTGACCTCGGGCACAACACCTGCAGAGGACTGAAGCCGGACTGGACTGAGGCAAGAATTGATCTGTGATGTAGTTACACCAAAGGTCTCAGTCTATCCTGGGGAAGCTCTAGAGATGGAATAACCCTGCAGAATTTCTTCAGCTTGAGGCAAGGTCACCAGGTGTTTATTTTCTCACATCCACCAGTCATTGGATGCATGCTGGCCTCCAGGAAGAAGAGGTGACCTTGGGCAAGATGCTCTCTTCAGCTGTGGACAATTTCCTGAGAGGAATTATTATACATAATTTTTTAAAATTTGTCAATATTTGTCTGTAACATACTTTAAAAATTGTTAGGATGTTTGCATAAAATCTTTAACTGTAAGTTTCTAACTACTTTTTGAACTTTCAAAAGCCTTCACTTCCCATTTAGGCTAAACAATATTAAATTTTGACAATACATCCGAAGATAAATTTTATGGAAAATAAATATTTAAAAAGATCAAAGTGGATGCTCAGAAAACCCTCTAAAATCTAAATTTAGCATAAGTATATAGCAAATGGTAAGAAGGCCAAATATCCAAAGAATCACATAAAGAGGGGCACAAACTGACAACTGTCAATCAGGCTAACTCTAGAAGCACTAACGCCAATTGAAAACGGTGAGGACAAAAGTGAAAGTTGTTCAGTTATGTTCAAAGCAAGCAGATATTCCAAGGGAGGATATATAGGTCTAAAATGCAAAAAAGAAGAAATTGAAGCTAATTAACTTCCATACTGCTTTATTTTCTCAGCACAGGAGAATGGGCCTCAAAGTGTAAGGGCTAAGAAATATTAGTTGCAAGAAACTGAACATGACAATCACTGAGCCTGTAGTATGGACACATCCCCCTTCTGTAAATTTGTTCAATTCTTCAGGCTTAGCAAACGGCATTCTAGGGCAGAGATGACATAAAGGAACCACTCTTAGTAATCTCTGTGATATTGTGGAGAGCAAGAAACTTTTCAGAAGACTATCAGAGATGTGCAAATGTTATTCTTATTTTAAAAAGGTGAAGAAAGTGGATTCTATAGCCTATATACCATGTGGTTTACAATTCCTGGAGAGAAAAAAATAAACAACGATTCAAACTATCTCCAGGATTTAGCATGAATTGTTTAGAAATAGATAATGCTAGATCTTTATTTACTGGGCCCCTGCACAAACTGTTAAGAGCTCAACTATGAACCAAAATGCTGGTGGTTCAAACCCAACCACAGGAAGAAGGCCTGGCGATCTGCTTCTGAAAGATTACAGCCCTAAAAATCCTACAGAGTGCAGTTCTAGTGGCCATAAATGGGGTGGCCATAAATTGGTATCAACTCAATTGCAAGTGGTTTTGTTCTTTTTGTTGTTGTTGTTTTCACTGGTTAACCAAGAACGTCATAGAAATCTAATGAATCTAAATATCTGCAAATCATTTTACTGATTCTTTTTTGGTGTCCATGTGGATAAGATGAAATAGTGGATTGGAGTCTGATGATAATAGTGTCTTGCAGATTTATAAGAAATTGAGGGCTATGTTCAATATTTTATTGATAACTAGAAATTAACCCAGAGGGTGATCATTATAGCAATGTTGGAAGGGTTCATTTTATGTTCTGTCATGTTCAATGCCATTTCCACACATGATCTGGAAGATGTTCCATATAACATGTTACGACATTTTATTTTACATAAAGGAGTGATGAAAGAATTAATATCAACAGAGGTTTTTGCAGGTTAGAAGGATGGATTGAATCTAAAATACAATAAAAATACTTTAATTAAATATAATAAAGATAAGTAGAAAGTACTGCACTGTTTAAAAATTGCTAATGTTCTTCATCAGATCCAGAAGATGTGTTTAGGTGACCGCAGGATTATGCAGTTGTCACAAAAGTCAAAGCTTGTGGTTGTCAGATTATGTTCGGAGTATCACATTCAATTTTGAGTACTGTGTTTTTAAGAACTACACAAACATATGAAGAGGAAGAGTCAATGAATGAATAAAAGAGAATTCAAAGTTTTGACATATGGAAACATCTGAAAGAATTACTTGTTTAATATTAATGAAAATAAGAATAATTCTCATATTTGTTTATTGTAATCTTCTAGGCACATGTTAATTTTTTATGTTAAAATAAGAGAATTTTCCAAGACTTGATAATTATTTTTAGGTACATTAAGGTTTCTCTTATCTACAGAGTTATTCTGGGTAAAATTTCAAGGCAGGTGTCTTAGTTATTTAGTGCTGCTGTAACAGAAACACCTCAAGTGGATGGCTTTAACAAGCAGAAATTTATTTTCTCACAGTTTAAGAGGCTAGCTAACTAAGACAGCAGGCTTTGCTGAGTTGCTGACTCATGGTGACCAGACCATATTTATAACAGAACAAAACATTGCCCAGTCCTGCACCATCCTCAAAATCTTTGGTGTGTTTGTGCCTGTTGTTGCAGCTACCATGTCAGTCCATCCCACCGAGGGTTTCCTTCATTTTCTCTGACCCTCTACTTTACCAACCACGATGTTTTTCTCCAGAGACTGGTCCCTCCTGATAACATGTCCAAAGTAAGCAAGACAGAGTCTCACTATCCTCGCATCTATGGACCATTTCTGCTTGTATTTCCTCCAAACCTGATTTGATCATTTTTCTGGCAGTTCATAGTATATTCAGTATTCTTTGCCAATACCATAATTCAAATGCATACATTCTCCTTTGATCTTACTTTGTCATGTCCAGGTTTCACCTGCATATGAGATGATTGAAAAGACCATGCCTTGGGGCAGGCACACCTTATTCATCAAAGTGGCATCTTTGCTTTTTAACACTTTGATGAGGTCTTTTGAAAAATGGAATGCATGGCCTTACTGGAAAATTTCTTACTAATGCTGAACTGTGACCCTTAAGGGAGATGCTTGCATTTGGTGCATATATTAAATACTAATAAATATTAATAACAAAGATATATCTCAAATTTAAATGTATCCCCACTATTATCAAATTATCAGGTAGACATTCAATTTCAAATATTATATACTCTTGCAAGATTTCAAGAACCTTTTTTTTTAATTAGGCCAAAGAGTTAATAAACCCATTGCCATCGAGTTGATTCCAACTCATAGCAACCCTATAGGACAGAGTAGAACTGCCCCGTAGGGTTTCCAAGGAGGGCCTGGTGGATTTGAACTGCCAACCTTTTGGTTAGCAGCCGTAGCTCTTAACCACAACGCCACCAGGGTTTCCAAAGAGTTAGTAGGACAGAAAAAAATTATATAATAACTTCCACAAACAAAAGAGAGTTTAAAAAACAATTCTATGTCTAGACTCAAAGCCATTTCCCAGGGAAAATGTGACATTCTCTAGCTTTTCTAAACTTTCGAATGTTTCATGTCTTTAGTTGTGTTCCTTCCTATGGTTTTTTTTTTTGTTTTCCTTACACACACAGGGTGATTGTTGGTTTTGGGACTTAACTGACTTCCTTCCATTAATCTTTTCCTTAATTTTCTGGCCTATTTATCTGTTTTTCTATTATATTCCTCTGAGTAATACAATTTTGGTCTACAGAAACATGAATTATTCAAATAAATCTTGTTCTTCACCTTCCTGAGCTGGATAATCTCACCCATAAGGTATTCTCCCATTTTACCGATATCTAATCCAGGTTTAGACTTAATCTATTATGGTTCTAGCTATAGAATTATATTTTGTCTTTCTTGTGCCTGCCCTTAGAGTCTTAAATCCTATTTTTGGGGCATGTATACATAAAAGTCCAAAGCGTCACTCTAATGGATACTCGTTCACATGAGGAGAGGAGGTATTTGTCTCCCAGCAAGAACGCTTAAACCTAGTTCCATGCTTTTTCAGTATAATGTATAGCCTTCAAGAGCTATAATTCTTTCAGAAGCAAGGCCAGTCTTAATGTTCTCTTTTGTATTTTACTTTATTAAATGATATTTCTTATAAGACTTTTCCCATCTCTAAAGTACCCATATATTTCATTTTGTATTTAATTTATAAAGATATATCCACCATAAATTGGATGGGTCTTATATGTTTATGAAACCCTGGTGGCACAGTGGTTAAGAGCTTGGCTGCTAACCAAAAGGTCAGCAGTTCAAATCCACCAGCCACTCCTTGGAAACCCTATAGGGCAGCTCTACTCTGCCCAATAGGGCCACTATGAGTCGGAATTGACTTGATGGCAATGGGTTATATGTTTATATATTTTAAATAGCCTGGATATATTATATAATTATGACAAATGATACTGGTTAAATTATTAGTATAATATTTTTAAAAATCTGATTACGGCTCTATTTGTTATAATAAAAGCTTATATTAAAAATTAAAAGAAGGGAAAGAAGAAACAACAAAGACATGCTACATTATTGTGGTTTTCATACAAAAAAAGTCAGAAATAAGTATAAGAAAAAAAAAAGTCAGAAATAATTCATGGTAGCCAAAGTGTTTGAAGAGAATAGAATTTTACAAATATATCTGGAGAAAAGAGAGCACAAGATGTAACAAAGGAACATTAATAAATAAAGACTAGTAAGTTGATGATTCCAAAGCATCTGAGCTATTGAGTTTATTTTTAGAAATTCATATTGCAAAGAAATGAAGGAAAGAAAAGCTTTGGACTATTTAGCAATAATAATGCAGATCTTGGAAACTTGTTTAATAAATGAAAAGACAATATTGAAAATACCTCTTTTACAGAAGATATGAAAGTTAATTTAAATAGAAACATTAATAACTGGTTTTAGGTCTCTCTCTCAGCTCTTGATTTTTTCGTGTGTTTCTAAAAATCTATTATTTGTATGGACAAAGCTTACCCTTATGTTGTTTCTTTTCAACATCAATTTTCACTCCTCTGAGTCGGAGGATACGGCTGTTCTCCCCAGACAAATGACTTTCTAATGAATCTTTCCCCTCGTAGGCAGGCTCATAGCCAACTCTCCTACTACAAAAAATTAGTCATCGCTGTCTTCTCAGATAACCTGTGTCTGCCCTGCCCTGGTGCTGTCTTCAGGCAGCAGTTACAGGCAAATATAACACTAAGCAGGCTAGAAAGATGACAAGACGCATATGTAAACAACATAATCTTAATCTAGTAGTTTTCTTTGGAGTCATCTTATTTGTTATCAAAAGCCCAACATTTTATGAAGTAAATACCAGACTCTGTAAGAGTTCAATCTATTTTACACTCTATAATAAGAATTAAAGTAAAACAAAACCTTGCCTGCGGAAAGAGTGAACTAGTCATACTCTCTTCAGAATAAATGCTTTCAGCTTTCCCTCAGCTCCCCAGTGAGATGGCCACTGCCTGCTTTAACATATTTTACTACTACTAAGGCTGCATAGATATTTTGTGGGATTTTGAAGCTCAGTGAGGTGTTCTACAAGATATATTTATTTTTTTTAAAAAGGGTGACAGGGAAAATTTTAATTCATGACCATTCATAGTTGTTCCCTGTTACCTGCCCAGTAAGTACTCAATGAAGATTTCCTTCGTCTAAGTGATTCTTGGGCCATTTTTATGCCCCTTGTACCTCAGAATAAAACTTGGTGAAGCCAGAAAAGCCAGCAGGATTTACACTGGAAAGAACGGAGAGCACCTGGTAACTATTAGCTACAGGAACAAGGAAGGAACAATTCAAGGTGACTTAATATATGTTGTGTTCTGGAGAGAAGCCTGGGGAGCTTAGAAGGAAGAAGATTTGAACTTTAGGTACAGCTGCCTTGTGGTTTAGAGTTTAGGACAGGGTTGAAGAATGAAGACTGTGAAGTGGTTTGGCATTCATTCAAAATGTAAGTCCATCGACTTTTTTTTTTTTTTTTTTGAGAGAAAGCCTTCAACAAATATTTATTTTAAAATTATTTTTGTATATAGAGTTAGTGTTTCTTTGAACTGATACAGAGATTACAAGGGCACCAAAATACATAGGCAACTACCAGAAAATACACAGGGAACTACCAGAAATTCAAGCTGGGTTCAAAAGAGGATGTGGAAAGAGGAATATCACTGCTGATGTCAGATGGATCTTGGCTGAAAGCAGCAAATACAAGAAAGATGTTTACCTGTGTTTTATTGACTATGCAAAGACATTTGGCATTTGACTGAGTGGATCATAACGAATCATGGATAACATTGGGAAGAAAGGGATTTTCAGAACACTTAATTGTGCTCATGCAGAACCTGTACATAGACCAAGAGGCGGTGGTTCAAACAAAACAAGAGGATACTGCATGGTTTTGTATCAGAAAATGTGTGCGCAAGGGTGTTTTCTTTTACCATACTTATTCAATCTATCTGCTGAATAAATAATTCAAGAAGCTGGACTATATGAAGAAGAAGGGGGCATCAGGATTAGAGGAAGACTCATTAACAACTTGTGATATTCAGATGACACAACCATGCTTGCTGAAAGTAAAGAGAACTTGAAGCACTTACTGATGAAGATCAAAGACTACAGCCTTCAGCATGGATTATACCTCAACATAAAGAAAAGAAAAATCCTCACAACTAGACCAATAAGCAGCATCATGATAAATGGAGAAAATACTGAAGTTGTCAAGATTTCACTTGGATCCACAATGAACACCCATGGAAGCAGCAGTCAAGAAATCAAAGTGTTGCATTGGGCAAATCTGCTGCAAAAGACCTCTTTAAAGTGTTAAAAAGCAAAGAGGTCATTTTGAGGACTAAGGTGGGCCTAACTGAAGCCATGGTATTTTCAATCTTTTCATATGCATGTGAAAGCTGGGTAATGAATAAAGAAGACCAAAGAAGAATTGATGCATTTGAATTACGGTGTTGGCAAAGAATAATGAATATACCCTGGATTGCCAGAAGAAGGAACAAATCTGTTTCAGAAGAAGTACAGCCAGAATGCTCCTTAGAAGTGAGGATGGTGAGACTTCATCTTATGTACTTTGGACATGTTATACGGAGGGACCAGTCCCTGGAGATGGACATCATGCTTGGTAAAGAAGAGGGTCAGCAAAAAAAAAAGAGGAAGGGCTTCAATGAGATGGATGGACTCCGTGGCTGCAATAATGGGCTCAAACATAGCAAAGATTGTGAGGATGGTGCAGGACTGGGCAAAGTTTTGTTCTGTTATACATAGGTCACTATGAGTCGGAACCCACGGGACAGCGCCTAAAACAACAACACTTCTTAATTATTGCATGGCTATTATATGGGAAAAGCTTTATACACATATCACCTCTAATGCTCACAAAGAAAGTAAAGGATTATTATTCCTAGGTCAGTAGATGTCAAATAACTTGTTCAGGTTAACCCAGAAATTAAGTGCCAGAGCTAGAACTTGAATCTAGATTAGTTTGACTGATACAACTGAGTTCTTTCTAGATTATACCATGCAGTTTCTCAAAGTGACTTCAAAGAAGTTTGGAAAGTAGTTGGGGTTGGTGACTTGCAAAGAACTCTTTCACTGGATGGAGGTCATCCACCTCCCAGTTTCTGTGAGCGCTGGGTGCTAACAGTCACAGCTGCAGGTGAAATCTTCTGAGAATTGCCCTCAGGGTCTGGGAGACACCTTACTGAAAGGTAAAACAACTCTGTGGACATTCGTGTGCTAGAACTGTCTACGATATGAGACTTGGGCTAAACTTTACCTGCCTGTACATCTTTGCAAGCTTCCTCTCCTCTCCTATTTTGTTTTCTTCACTCCCTTATACATTTCACCTGAGAATAATACCTTAATGAGTCACTTGCCCAAGAATCCCCAGCCAGGGGCTAAGCTTCTAGGAAAAGTGATTTAAGTTAGGGTTGCACTAACTAGGTAAACAGCAACATGATTCAAGCTCAGGATAGGTAAATCCTGATTTAAGAACACACACACACACACATACACACACACACAAACAAAAACTAGCAGCCTTTTGATATGCAGTTAAATACCCATCACATCACAGAGAAATGATAGTTTAATAGATATAATCTGAAAAATTGTTTATTAGAATTTACAATACAATGAAGAAAATTAAATACATTATTTTTTTAGCACAGACTTGTGCAGTTGTTGTCGAAGTCATAGCATGGTACAAAAATTTCACAGGTTTTTATGTGTCACACTATTTTTGGTTGCAAGTGACAGAACCTCAATTTAAATTAGTTTGTCAGAAGGAAATTCATTGACTTTTGTGTTTGTGAAATTCTAGGGTAAAGTTGACTTCAGACATAGTTCATAGTTGGACCTAGGAGTCTTAATTACTTACTTTCTCTATCTCTTAACTTGGCTTTATTCAACACACATGATGGATCTCTGTAACGGTAACTTTTCTTTCCTAATGTCCAAGAGAAAACCCTGGTGGCATAGTGGTTAAGAGCTACGGCTGCTAACCAAAAGGTTGGCAGTTCAAATCCACTAGGTGCTCCTTGGAAACTCTATGGGGCAGTCCTATTCGGTTCTATAGGGTTGCTATGAGTTGGAATCAATGTGACAGCAATGGTTTAATGTACAAGAAATATTCTAACTGACCTTTCCTAGATCATTCAATAGTCTTGAAATACTTACTTTGGTCCAGAGTATATGGAACTCTAATTGAACAGCATGGGTAGGGTGTCCAGCACTGCGCTGGGGAGAGTGGACATGCTATTGATAGCACCGCTCTGAAACACAGAGTAGGGAGGAGTTTCCCAGTGAAGCCATTGAAAAAAGCATGTTAATATATATTGTTGTTGTTGCTGTGTCCCGTCCAGTTGATTCCGACTCGTAGCAACACTATAGGACAGAGCAGAACTGCCCCATAGGGTTTCCAAGGAGGAGCTGGTGGATTCAAACTGCTGACCTTTTGGTTAGCGACCTGAGCTCTTAACCACTTCGCCAGCAGGGCTCCTAATATATATTAGACAGACAAAAAAATACTTCTACAGTAGTCTACTAGTGATGCTACCAGTAGAAGATGTAAAAGGCAGTAAGGTCCAATATTTTTTGGAAAATGCTAGATTAATCAAATTGGAATGCAATTCTTATTATAGAATTCTTTAGGCCCTTGAAATGCTAATGGAAACTTTGAGTTTTCAAGATGGATATATGTTCTACATTATTTTCCTGAACTTATTGGACCTTGAAACCCATTTTTCATGAAGTATTTTATGGAATCCAGACAGACTTGAGTTCTAAAGCAGGTGCCTCTAGTTATTAGCTATGTAAGTTTGAAAAATTAGCTAAAATCTCTGTGCCTCAGTTTCTTTAGCTGTTCAATTGGAATAATTAAATCTACTAAACATGTTTTTAAGAGGATTAGAAAAAATGTGTTAAAGATGCCTAGCTCTATAGAAGTAGTTATTTCTGGGCTAAATAAAGTCAATTTGGAGATCCTTGAATACCTCTCAAAAGTGTTAAATTGTTTTCTTAAAATGGGATTAAAGTTTGTTTATGTTTTTAATAAGCTAATGAGAGATGAGAATAGTATTCATGAGGGTTAATCTATGGGTTGGGTATAGGTTAGATTGGATTTGAATAACAGGAAAGAAAGAAGCCAGAGATACGGAGGACAGTTGAGAGGTTGTTGAATAAATTGAGAATTGATGGGTACCTGAACCAAGGGAACATAAGGCAATAATGGATCTCTATTAAGAACAAACCATAACAATGATTAGAAGACTTTCAAAATGACCCAGTTCAGCAGTTTACCATGAGAATTTTATTCTTCAAACAGTCTATTTAATTGAATAATGAGGGGTACTAGGTATGCAAAGTGTCCTCTTTTCCTCTACGTTAATAAAATAGCATACTGTGAAACCCAATAAAGTTTTAGATGTTTAGTCATTGTAAGTAAAATATTTCTGTATATACAATTACTCATTTTGTACAGTCTGTACTTCTGCTAATAGAGTATGATATAAAGTACATATTTTACTTTATATGATGACCATTTAAGAATAGTCCTATTTTAGCATATGGTCTTAGATGAAATGCCATATGCAACAATGGTCATGCTTGAGATAATATTGTGAAATTCGGCAGATAGTCTGTTTTCAAATATTTCACCAAAGTTATAATCATATACAAAGTGCAGATTCCTCAAATATAGAAATGCATTTCTATGATTAGAGGTAGGAGTTGTGAGAAACTGGATTTAACATTTGGAGAACATTCCCATTAATTTGTTTAATAGGCTTTAAAGAGAAATAATTTTACCTATATTTGGATCATTTACATTTGTTATAAAAATGCACTAGAAATAAATGAAGAAAACCCTGCACTCATTATTGATGGACTGCCTACTTGTGAAATAAAATAGTAATTAAGTAATTTTCTTAAACTTATTCACAAGGAAAGATTAAAAAATATTCTGAATTATAGAACACCATTGCTGCACACAAGTAGTTTCTTAAATTATTGCTTTTTTAGGCAGGATATTGCTGATTGCAAAAGGAGCGGGTAGGGTGCTTAAGCTAACGTAAGCAAAGAAAGTGAACCTCACAGAATCCAAGAAAATGTTGAAAAACAAAGGTTGCAGGATTGGCAGGAATATGAGCAGTTTTATAATTTTTATAAGAGCTCTGCTGTTAGTATGACTCAGTTTCCCTCTTTTACTTGTTGTACCTATTTGTTTTTTGTAGTGAGAGCGCAGGAATTTGACCCAACTTGGGTCAAAAACCAATCTTAATTCAATCATTGGTGGTCAAGAGTCAGGGTTATGTCATAAAGGCATCCATCTGCCATGGTGGCACAACAGTTTAGTGTCTGGGTGCTCACTGAAGGGGTGGCAGTTTGAACCCACCCAGAGACTCCACAGGAGAAAGACCTGGCAATCTGCTTCTATAAAGATTATAGCTTAGCAAACCTAGGGGGAAGTCCTACTCTGTCACATGGGGTCACTACAAGTCGAAAATCTACTGTATGACACTCAAAATAACAACTGCTCCTTCTCATGAAAGTCCAAGGCAGAACTCTTCAATAGGTGACTACTGTATTTACTAAACCAATAAATTAAATACAGCAGCTACCCTTTGATCTTTAAAGTTAGCAAGAAAAAAATATACATATGTATGTTATTAAAAATATCCTGATTACACAATTCCCATCTCTTCCTAGGTAAACTTGATAGACTAATTTATTTACTTAGGAAGTATTTTGAGCACTCTCAGTCAGGAAAGGAACAAGATGTAGTACAATGTTTTGCACTGAAAGCCTGTTGTTGTTTGTGTTGTTTAGTAGTGGAATTATTTTTTATTTTCAAATGTAATCTTACATTAAATCCCAATATAGACAACCAATAGAAATGGGTTGCTTTGATTGAAGTAGGGGAGGATGCCATTGCCATTTCCACTTGATTCTCCTCTTCTCCCCTTGTCCCTTGTGGTGGCCCTGAGGTTCCTGTCTAGTCCCATATCACTATAGAATACAATCTGAAAATAATTTATGTAGTTAAAAAAAAAAAAGAGCATAGAATTTTGAATCAAAGGATCGGAGTTTTTGAAGTTACAGTTAGGCACATGCTAACTGTTAAGACAGGTGAAATCACTTAAATTTTTCAAACCTTCATTTCTTCAGCTTAAAACTGTCGATAATTTGAAGCAATCACATTCAAATATGTGGTGAAAAACAGGTGAAATTGTGCACTACAGATTAGTAAGGAAGCACAAGTAAGCCCGTGTGTACCTTGCTTATTGGGTAATCAGTCCTGTCCTTGGTTCATGGATCTACAAAGAAGCACCCAGGAGAAATGGAGACAGAGATCAAGGCATTTTTTGTAATATTCACTTCAGAGTAATTATAAACCAAGAAATGAGTGACAGACGAAAAGTGCTTATGTTGAAACATGCATTTTTACTCTACTTTGGATGCTGGTAGTTTGACAATGTATTTTAAGCTTGAGATTCATTTTAAAAAATATCCTCATTCAGTTGTGTGGAAGCTGTTCTTCTCAAGACTGCATCTTTTCTGTAGTAATGTTGTCTGTTTAGATTTGAAGCCACTAGGACCCTGGCTCATGTGGCTAGAATCTTCTATTTTTAAAGCTATATTATGTCTGTTAATACAAAGGTCTTGATGTAGATTTTTGCACTTAGAATCAGCACAAGCATGTGGGACTTTTCCTTGCAGATCTTGGCTCCATCAGCAAATAAATTAAAATAAACTGAAGGCTTGAAATAGATATATCCTCCTTCCAAGTGTTTCATTTAGAGAATGACATCCGGTTTTCTTCAGAATATCATGGGTAATTCTGCATATGAATGAACTTGGGGAGAAAAAAGGCCCAGCAAATGAAATACACAAAAATAATTTCGGAATTTTAGGCTTCAGTAATATATTTTTTAGTTCCAAGTGTGAAGGGAAAAAGGAAACTTAAAACTCAGTTATACAGTATAGTCCCCCCTTATCCGCTAGGGACACGTTTCAAGACCCATCCCCACCTCCCCCCCGTGCCGTGGATGCGTGAAACTGCAGATAGCACCGGGCCCTACATATACAATGTTTTGTCCTATAACACATACCTATGATAAAGTTTTATTTATAAACTAGGCACAGTAAGAAATTAACAACAATAACTAATAATAAAATAGAACAATTATAATAATGTACTGTAATAAAAGTTATGTGAATGAGCGGGACAGCGCGAGATTTCTTCATGCTAGCAGTCATTTAACAGACTGCTGTATACACTTTTAGAGTTTTATAACAATTTATGACAGTAAAAGGTAAGTTAAATTCTCCCTGTAAGAGAATCTTTTTTTTTTTTTACAACCTCTCCAGCTTTTCTTCACTAGAGTTTGCATGACCTATCTTTTCCTATCCTTTTACTTTTAACCCATTTATGTCTTTATATTTATTTATTTAAAAAACTTTTTTTTATTGCACTCTAGACGAAGGTCCACAGAACAAATTGTTTCCCACCAAACAGTCAGTACACATATCGTTCCATGACACTGGTTAAGAACCCCATGAAGCGTCAACACCCTCCCCTTCCGACCTTGAGGACCCTTCCTTTGGTGAAAATATACATAGCCAAAGCTATACCATCACGAAAGCCTCCACATGTACAACTCAGTGACACTGATTACACTCCTCCAGCAGTGCTTCTATTCTCACTATCCCCTTCCAAATTATTCCATCACTATTATCTTCAACTCACTGTCCCCTAGGCTTCCCATCAAACATTTTGAGTTGCTGTTGTCAATTTGATCTCACATAGATAATTCTTTTTTTTTTTGTACCTTACATGGAGGTTTGCAGAACAAATAGTTTTCTCATTAAACAGGTAGTAACATATTGCCCTATGACAATGGTTAACAACCCCACGACATGTCGACACTGTCCCTTCTCAGCCTTGGGTTCTGTATCACCAGCTTTCCTGTCCCCTCCTGCCTTCTAGTCCTTGTCCCTAAACTGCTGTGCCTCATTAGTCCTGTTTTGTTTTATGAGGCTGTTCAATCCCCGGCTGAATGGTGAACTTCACGAAGGGTTTCATCACTGAGCTAAGAGTGTCCAGGGGCCATACTCTCAGGGTTTCTCCAATCTGTCAGGCCAGTAAATCTGGTCGTTTTTTTTTGTGAGTTAGAATTCTGTTCTACATCCTTTTCCATCTCTGTCCAGTACCCTCTATTGTAACCCCAGTCAGAGCAGTCAGTGGTGGTAGCCGGGCACCATCTAGCTGTACTGGACTCTGTCTAGTGGAGGCCGTGGTAGCTGTGGTGCATTAGTTCTTAGGACTAATCTTTTCTTTGTATCTTGTTCTCTTCATTCTCACACGCTCCCAAAGGGATGAGACCAGTAGAGTATCTTAGATGGCTGGTCACAGGCTTTGAAGACCCCAGACACTACTCACCAAGGTAGAAAGTAGAACATTGTCTTTATAAACTGTGTTATGCCAATTGAGCTAGATGTTCCC
>NW_004444103.1:4452772-4493383 GCF_000243295.1 Trichechus manatus latirostris
TTCTACTGGAAGGTCATCTGGTGTTTTATTTTGGACACTTACTGGAACCATCCTGTCTTGTTTTTGTAAATGTTTTGATATTGTCTGCTGTCTTTGGGGCATTCAGTGGTTATTTTCCTCGTTTATTGATTGTAGATTTGTTTGTTTCATCCTGCTTTTTTGTTTTATTTGATTACGTCTGAGCAGGTGGGCTGTGCATTCTTTGTTGTTTGCTCGTCTGTGAGAATGATACTTTTCACCTCCTTCTCCAATGGGCAGGGTCAGTCACTTAGGTATGGTACAATGGGGCAGGTCCAGCTGAAGGGGAGTTACTGGTATAGGTTTTTTGTGGCATGTACAAGGGCTAATAGTGCGGACCAGGAATCAGTGCAGGGAAGATTCCACTAGGCCGTGCCTATGTTGCTTGGGAGTGTGATGTTCAGCACACAGTGCAGGTAGGCAGGAAGGAGGGGGTAGATTGTGACGTGTGGAGCTAAGATGGGTATGGGAAAGATGAGAGAGAGGAGAGAGGAACAGGAGCCAAAGACATACACACAAACAAAGAAGAGTGCTAAGGGAGCTTGCTATTGGAGTGGAGAGATGAGAGACTGAGAAATGGGGGGGAGAAGTTTTAAAAAAGGAAAGAAAAAGGGTAGAAGAAAAAATGAATAAATTGAGAAACAGGAAATGAAGAAATACAAAAAGGGAATACAAGAGAGAAGAAAAGTAAACAAAGAAATGAAGAGAAAAAACCAAAAAGAAACAAGAAATAAGAAATGCCCCCAGGGAAGTCCCAGTGTGTCTACACTGAGTAAGGGACTAGCTTCCAAGCCACGCAGTACTGCCTGGCTAGAAGGGGCCCCCAAGCCCAGAACAGAAAAAGAACACAAACAAATCAAAACAGAACAAATCAGAGCAAACAAACAAAAAAGCCCCGGGGGTCCCACCAGCGTGGTGGCAGGGCCGGGAAGCAGTTTCATAGTCAAGAGGTGTTTCACAGCCTTTCAGGAAGAAGCAAAGATGGCGCACAGAGCCAGGTATTTGAGAGAAAGGAGGGGAAGGTGGTGAGAGGTAAGGAAGAAATCTAAAGAAGCGGGAAAAAAGCAACACCAGCAGCCAACAAATGGCACTGAGAGAGCTGGCCGGTGCAGGCAGGTGAAATCCAAGCAGCACTGGGGGGAAGCTGTGCTTCCCAGCCAATAGACTGTGGCTGCAGGAAGTAGAGGAGGGCAAATGGGGGTGAAGAAGAGTGGGGGGTGGGAAAGCCTATATCATGGGTTACTGGTTGTTCTGTCTCCTGCTGAAAGCTCCGTGAAGCTGCTTTCTCATTCCTCCTGTTCACTGATCTCGGATAGGAGTCCAAGATGGCAGATCTGTGCTGCAGTAGCTGATAGGGGACCTCTGTGTGTATCTCTCTTCGCTCTCGGTTCTCGATCAGTTTCTCACTCCATTTGGTGCTTGGCTGAGTTCTTTATCTCTTCATTTGATGCTTAGGGTTTCAGGATTAACATGAAACTCTGTTTGACTTAGTTTTTCTGATCTTTGCTGCGGAGGGACAGCATGTTGCTTCTGATTATAGTGCCATGTTGCCCGGAAGTCTATGTCTTTCCCCTGTAAGAGAATCTTGAGAACAATTTACTATTTATCTTATAAGGAAAAATTTGACAGTTTGGTCCTCAGCTATAGAAGTCAGATCAGCTTTCTTATTACAGTCATAAGTGAAAAGGTATAATTACTAAATGCCTGGATTCAAGCTGAGTTCTCCTGGAAATACTTTGGATAGATTCTCAAATGAGCCTGAAGGTTCTTGGCGGACATCTAGCTCAACTGGCATAACATAGTTTATAAAGGAAAATGTTCTACATCCTACTCTGGTGAGTAGTGTCTGGGGTCTTTAAAAAAAAAAAGAGGGTAGTTGTCAAAGATTTCATCTTACCTGGATCCACAATCAATGCTTATGGAAGCAGCTGTCAAGAAATCAAACAATGCATTGCACTAGGCAAATCTCCTGCAAAAGACCTCTTTAAAGTGTTAAAAAGCAAAGATGTCACTTTGAGGACTAAGGTGCACCTGACCCTAGCCATAGTGTTTTCAATTGCCACATATGCATGCAAAACCTGGACAATGAATGAAGAAGACCAAAGAATTGATGCCTTTAAGTTGTGATGTTGGCAAACAATACTGAGCATATCATGGACTGCCAGAAGAACGAACAAATCTGTCTTGGAAGAAGTACAGCCAGAGTGCTCCTTGGAAGCAAGTATGTCGAGACTTCATCTCACGTACTTTGGCATGTTATCAGGAGGGACTAGTCCCTGGAGAAGGACATCATGCTGGGTAAAGTAGAGGGTCACCAAAAAAGAGGAAGATCCTCAATGGGATAGATTGACACAGTGGCCGCAACAATGTGCTCAAACAAAGCAACAATTGTGAGGATGGCGCAGGACCCGGCAGTGTTTCATTCTGTTGTACATAGGGTCGCTATGAGTTGGAACCAACTTGACAGCACCTAACAACAACAACAACAGCGATTTTCAATCAATGCACTTTGTAGTTAGTGATTAAATGCTTAGAAAAACATTAGTTTTCAATGTTTCATTCATCAGAAAATATGAGTAGCTTGTCTGAACTCTTACCTCAAGTCCATGGAGATCTGGAAATATGAATCTGCATTTGCCTGCTTGTAACTGTGCCTTCTGAAAAGTGCTGAATTAAGGTAACTGTGCAGTGTTAATTGGCCCATGCTGTACCAAGCAGATTGTACTAGCTATCAGGATTATTTATTGTTGAACTACTGATTGGTGGGTTGCAGCTACACTAGAAGGGATACAGCTTGGCACCTACTCCCAAAGGAGATAGATACTTGGAATAGTATAAAAATTAGCAGAGGAATGATAGGGGCAGCTATCCCATATTGAAGTTGTCCACACATTTGTTTCACCTTCATCTCTTGCAACCAAATGTTCACCGTGAGGTAGAGGACCTGGAAGCTGCACCTGAGATGTTTGGAAAACTCACTACCCAATGACTATTTGGCTGGATGTTATATTACCTTGTGTACAAGTGTCCATTAAAGTTAAGTAAACATGATGTGTACTGTGCATCTCTCCAAATCCCATCCCAGGACAAATTGAAATTGATCTAGTGGTTGTGTAACATATAGGGTTTATATTTGGATAGATTGAACATTAAAAAAACTAAAAAACACAGATGTATTTCCTTACAGAAAAAAATAACTGGACATTAATAAATCTATTATAACTGTATGCTATTTTCCCAATTGAAAAATAATTCCGAGAGTTCTATTCTTGATGAGCACTGGGTTACAAGGATGACTTGTTGCCACTAACCCCTAATAAGGCATTTAGTCTCATGACTGACTGTGTTAGGTGTTATCTATTATATTTATGCCTAATCATCATTAAAGTTAATCTCTCTCCTCTGTATCCCTCTCCTCCCCTCCTCTCCTGTCTCATCTCTCTCTTGTTTTCTTTTGCTTTCTCTGCCTGACTCTATCCAGGTCAAAAATAGAGAATTTAGTTAGACTTTTATCATAGGCATATTGTATATTTATCCCTACTCTTTATATATATAAATGCTAACTGACTATATTTCACTCTACAGAGATTTAATAGTTCTATGGGATGGAAGAGTCTACCTCAATAGTAGTTTACTCATACTCATCTAAATTACTTGTATAGTGTAAATTTCTCTGCTTTAACAACAGGATTTAACTGGAGCATCTATAAATACAATAATAAAATGTAAAATCTTTTGAAAAGGGAAAGATGATTATATAAATTCTAGTCTAATGTGGTTTTAGTTGATGGATATATTCCGTTTCTTATATGAAAAACTGAAAAAAGGATATGCGATAATCTTATTGCATGATAAAAGGAAGTATATATCCTTTTGTTAGGAGAGATATGTTTTTTTTCCTGGCACTGAATTACAGAATTTATTATATATATTTTTATATAAGAGACATGTCTGGACAATTATCCTTAGTATTGATTTCTTATATTCAGCAGTATAAATATTGAAATATAATTCAGAAAAATGTCAGAGTGCTAAATAATATGGTTCAGGCATAAATAAGGAAGCAAAAGTAAGCCTTAGGAAAAGGTAGAACAATATATGCTATCATGTTTTCTTTCTCAAATACTGATTGTTTCAGCTGGGTTTTTGTTATCCGCTACATACAGCAAACTCAAAATTTATATCTTGGTTAATGTAGATATTCTGAGTGATTTTTGTATTTGATTTTTTACCATAACCCTATGATGTAAAAATGAGGAAATTGAGGCACAGAGTTGTTAAGTAACTTGTCCGAAGTCACACAGCCAGGAAGGGGCAGAGCCGAAGTTTGATCCCAGATAGTCTGGCTCTAACGTTCATTGCCTAGGAATACTGTGCTATAATGAATCATCAAGTAAGTGCGTACTCTGCTTATTGATTGGCGGGTGATCTCTGCTTTCACAGAGGGAAACTACATAAAATCATAAAACCAGAAGTCTGCATTTGCTTCCTGGAATTGTCATCACCCCCCAACTTGAAGAACTGTTTCAAGGGTACCTGTGGATGAGGTCAAAGCTGTCCGTAAGTATTATCCTTATATTTATTCAAACAACTGGGTGAAACCACCAATTTTCACATCATAGATTGAATAGATAATTTAGTCTTTAAAATTCTAAGGCTGTTGTTGTTTTTGTGTGCCTTCAAGTGAATTCTGACTCATAGTGTCCCTGCAGGATGGAATAGAACTGCCCAATAGGGTTTCCTAGGCTGTAATCTTTAAGGGAGCAAAATGCCAGGTCTTTTCTCCCGAGGAGCTGCTGGTGGGTTCAAACCACTGACCTTTCAGTTAGCAGCCGAGTGCTTAACCATTGCACCACCAAGGTTCCTTATTCTAAGGCTAAGTATTTAAAAAAAAACAAAAACCAAACCCGTTGCTGTTAGTTACTTTAATTGCAATAGGTATTTCTTAAGCCTACTAATCTAGGGGCTGTCAAGAAATGTTAGCTGTAAAGTGTTCCATCCTACTCCTAGGTTATTGGATGAACTGACCAATTTTAATGAAATTATCTATCATAGTCCTTCCCCTGACTCTAGTCAAAATTATTATGCGAAGTTTTGGTACCGGTGATTATACTATGCTAGGAATCAAGCAATTCCTAGATGAGCATGGTCAAGCATTCCTTGTCAAGAAATTCTTTTAACCAATTTATTAAGCAACCCATAATCAGTGGACTACATAAAGAAATGATTTTAGTTTTCTCCCATCACTGACTTTTACTATTCTGGAGAATATCCTTTTTTCATTCAGAAATGATCTCTTTGGAAGATCCAGTCCCTTTCAATGATCATAAACTTCACTAGAGCCTAGTTCACTTCAAAATCCCAACCCCCTACCTAGTACAAACTTTGTGACCCCCTCCTTTTCCATTCATACCTGGTTAGATTTGTGCTTACATGACCTGGAATGCAAAAAGGTCTTGCTCCTGGGAAAATTAAATGCTCTCCCTCCTTCTCTCTTCTTATACTCCACTCCTCTGCTGCACTGGGGTAGGTTTCCAAATACTGAGCTGCACATGTAATTCTTATGGGAGGACCCACAAGGAGGTTCCACTGTACAATTCACTGTTGCTGTTGTTGTTAGGTGCCAGCAAGTCAGTTTCTACTCATGGCAACCCTGTGAACAACAAAACAAAACACCGCCCTGTCCTGTACCATCCTCACAATCGTTGTTATGTTTGAGCCCATTGTTTCAGCCACTGTGTCAATTCACCTCATTGAGGGTCTCCCTCTTTTTTGCTGACCCTCCACTTTACCAAGCATGATGTCCTTTTCCAGGAACTGGTCCCTCTGATAACATGTCCAAAGTATGTAAGACAAAGTCTTGCCATCCTTGCTTCCAAGGAGCAAGCACTCCAGCTGTATATCTTCCAAGACAGAACTTGTATGTTCTGCTGGCACTCCACAGTATACTCAATATTCTTTGCCAACACCATAAGCCAAAGGCATCAATTCTCCTCTGGTCTTACTTATTCATTGTTTAGTTTTCACATGCATATGAGGTAACTGAAAACATCATGGCTTAGATCAGGCACACCTTAGCCCATAAAGTGACATCTTTGCTTTTCAACACTTTAAAGAGGTCTTCTGCAGAAGATATGCCCAAAACAATACATAGTTTGATTTTTTTACTGCTGCTTCCATGGGCATTGATTGTGGATCCAAGTAAAATGAAATACTTGACAAAGTCATTCTTTTCTCCATTTATCATGATGTTGCTTGTTGGTCCAGTTGTAAGGATTTTTGTTTTCTTTATGTTGAGGTGTAATCCATACTGAAGACTGTAGTCTTTGATCTTCATCAGTAAGTGCTTCAGGTCGCCTTTGCTTTCAGCAAGCAAGGTTATGTCATCTGCATATTGAAGGTTGTTAATGAGTTTTCCACCAATCCTGATGCCACACTGTTTTTCATAAAGTCCAGCTTCTTGGATTATTTGCTCAGCATACAGACTGAATAAGTATTGTGAAAGGATACAACCCTGACGTACACCTTTCTTAATTTGAAACCATACAGTTTCCCTTTGCTTTGTTTGAAGGACTGACTCTTGGTCTATGTACAGATTCTACATGAGCACAATTAACTGTTCTGGAATTCCCGTTCTTCACAAGGTTATCCATAATTTGTTATGGTCCGCACAGTTGAAAGCTTTTCCATAGTCAATAAAACACAGGTAAACATCTTTCTGGTATTCTCTGTTTTCAACCAAGATCAATCTGACATCAGAAATGATATCCCTTGTTCCATGTCCTCTTCTGAATCTGGCTTGAATTTCTGGTAATTCCCTGTTGATGTACTGCCGCAACCACTTTTGAGTGATCTTCAGAAAATTTTACTTGCGTGTGATATTAATGATCTTGTCAGATAATTTCCACATTCTTTTGGATCACCTTTCTTTGGAATGGGCACGAATATAGATCTCTCTCAGTCGGTTGACCAGGGAGCTGTCTTCCAAATTTCCTGGCATAGATGAGCAAGCACCTCCAGTTCTACATCCCTTTGTTGAAACATCTCAATTGGTATTCTGCTGATTCCTGGAGCCTTGTATTTTGCCATTCGCTTCAGTGCAGCCTGGACCTCTTCCTTCAATACAATTGGTTCTTTATCATATACTACCTCCTGAAATGGTTGAACATCAACCAATTCTTTTTTGTACAATAACTCTGTGTATCTGCTTTTGAGGCTTCCTGCTTCATTCAATATTTTGCCAACAGAGTCCTTCAAAATTGCAACTCGAGGCTTGAATTTTCTCTTCAGTTTTTTCAGCTTGAGAAATGCCTAGCATGTTCTTCCCTTTTGGTTTTCTAATTCCAGGTCTTTGCATATTTGATTATAATATTTTACTGTGTCTTCTTGAGCCACCCTTTGAAATTTTCTGTTCAGGTCTTTTATCTCATGATTTCCTCCATTTGCTTTAGCTACTCTACTTTCAAGAGCAAGTTTCAGAGTCTCTTCAGACATACATTTTCATCTTTTCTTTCTTTCCTGTCTTTTTAATGACCTTTTGCTTTCTTCGTGTATGATGTACTTGATGTCTTCCCACAACTCATCTGGTCTTTGGTCATTAGTGTTCAGAGCATCAAATCTATTTCACAGTTCACTGTCTTTTTTTTTTTTTTAATTGTACTCTAGGTGAAGGTTTACAGAACAAATAGTTTCTCATTAAATTGTCAGTACACATATTGTTTTATGACATTGGTTAACAACCCCACAACATGCCAACACTCTCCCTTCTCGATCTTTTTTTTTGGTGAAAATGTACATAGCCAAAGATACACCATTTCAAAAATTTCTACATGCACAATTCAGTGACATCAATTACGTTCTTCGAGTTGTGCTGCTAATCTCACTTTAGATGAAGATTTACAGAACAAAATAGTTTCTCATTAAACAGTTAGTATACATGTTGCCCTATGACAATGGTTAACAACTCCACTACATGTCAACACTGTTCTTACTCAACCTTGGGTACAGTTCATTATCTTTGGAAATTATCTCTGATCAGACTTCTTCACCCTGTACTCCACCCCTCACCCACTACCACAGTACCCTACACTTGATCCACAGTAAAGTCATGTATACTTGTCATTTCAACAGGGGCACTGTAATCTGTTCCATGGATGCCTGTCAGACCTGCTGTTTTTCTCTTCAGCCCTTGTTCAAATAAGCATAGGAGGCAATGCACAATCTAATACGCAGAAAGATGTCCAATTGTGGAATAAAATGATGGTCTCTCTTTCCTGCATACCTCCCCTTATTCTCTATGAGTAGTTCTCCTGTATCCCTTTTATTTGTCTTGAAGGGAGCTCTTTAACTGGTTCAAGTTTGGAAAGGGAAAAGTTTGAGTTGTCCTCCCCACTGGATAACACCTTGCTATAGTTTCACATAAATGGTTTGGTGAGGAAGAAGGTGAGTGGAAGCAAAAGTTTGGGATAACAGTTCGAGTCCAGTCTTAGTAAATTATATAGGAGACATCTGCTCCTCCTCTCTGTGTCTACTCCCACCATCTGTTAGAGATCTGATACTTGTTTGTCCTCATATTAGCTTTCAGGCCCATTCACCAGTTTTGGACAAAAAGTTTCCATTTGGCATCTTATTACAGTATATTGATAGATATAACTACAATATAACCCTTTGAATAATATTGGGTCATACAATTATACATTCTATTTTTAACTTAACATATAAGAATTTTCTACATTATTAAATACTATTCTAAAACTTGATATCTAATATCTGCCTTGTACTTTATTATATAGATACATCACAAAAAGTTGATTTTATAAGTGTGTTTCATGGTTTAATGCTGCAAATTTACAATTAGATTCTTTGAGAGTAAATTTTTAGATATATAACTTTAGGTCTTTAAATCAGGGCTTCAAACCAGTTTGAATTGGTTCAGTCATGGCCAATGAAGTGAAATTGGAAAAAACCCAAATTTTAAAATTTGGGTGAAGTAGAATGATAACTGGAATGGGAAAAATTACGGGTCAAAGCCCTGGAATGAGAGAGAAAGGTGTAGTGAGCCTTTTCAGGAGCCTGTTGCAGGAGACTGGATTATTGACGGGACTGTGGAGAGTGACGCACATTCAAAGTGGCAAGATGGGCTGCCATCTTTGAGTGGAGCACAGCTGTTTCTGACCAGTCAAGAGAGTTGGTTGCTATGCAACACGCACACTGACCTTGTTTTCTAAGAGGGACATTAAGTTTATATCAGGGCTTCAACCAGTAATTTTTCCTTTTCTGGTTATCATTCTGGTTCACCTATATTTTAAAAATGCAGGTCTGTTTGGGTTTTGCTTCGTTGGCCATGACTGAACCCAGCAGATCTGGTCCAAAGCCCTGCTTTAAATCCAGAGATATAACTTACTTACACATCAGTGCAAAATGTTGCTCTTCAAATTCCTTTTTCCAAATATATTATATTAGTTACAGGTATATTATTGTATGTTTGTAGTATACTAATTATATTGTATTTGCTTTAATACAAATACACTATATACAAATGTATTCTATTAATTATATATTAATAGTAATTATAAAATTAATAGCCCAGTCAATACCTTCTTTATGAAATTCAGACTACTTTTTCTAAGTTACACATGAAATATTTAACATTAATAAAGTATCATTTGACTTTGAGTTCCCCTTGCTGACACTTTCTGGCTTTTTAATAAATGGTCCATAAATGTTTGAAGAAAAAAATCTGTGGTACTATTAGTTGCTATAAGAGGTAAGGAGGCAAGTCATAATCTTATTTCTGTGGTTTGTGAAGAAGCATTTCTCAAAAGGACCCTTGGAGTAGAGTGGTTTTTATACTGGGGAAATACATGTTTACTTGATCCCACCTACCCAGTTATATATACTTAAATTCAAGAAAACAAAAACTGATCATTCAAACAAATTTAAAGGCAAAGTTACCACCTGTGATCATTAAGGTTGTGTGTCAGCTTGGCTGGGCCATGATTCTCAGTGGTTTGGCAGTTATGATGTAGTTTGGCAGTGGTATGATGATGTGATCACTTCCCTGATTAGATCTGGTATAATGTGATAGGCTCAGCTATGAGTAGCCAATCAGCTGAAAGGGAGTTTCCATAGGCTGTGGCAAATGGTTTGGCTGGATAGTTAGGGATGTGGAAGGAACATGATTATAAAATTGGAGACAAGAAGGTATAGGGAAAAGGTATGTGGATGGACTTCTCTGAATGGGCCAAAGAAGTGAAGATATTTGTGCCTCATATGAATTTTCACCAAAGGATGACCTCGGCAGAGGAGAATTTTAACAATCAAGTGGATAGGATGATGCGTTCTGTGGAAACCAGTCATCCTTTTCCCACAGCCACTCCCGTCATTGCCCAATGGGCTCATGAACAAAGTGGCCATGGTGGCAGGATCAAGGTTATGCATGAGTCAGCAACATGGATTTCCACTCACAAAGGCTGACTTGGCTATGGCCACTGCTGAGTGCCCAGTCTGCCAGCAGCAGAGACCAACACTGAGTAGCTGGTATGGCACCATCCCTCGAGGTGATCAGCCAGCAGCCTGGTGGCAGGTTGATTACATTGGACCGCTTCCATCATGGAAAGGACAGTGTTTTGTTCTTACTGGAATAGACACTTACTCTGGATATGGATTTGCCCTCCTTACATGCCATGCTTCTGCCAAAACTACCATTCATGGGCTTACAGAATGCCTTATCCACCTCATGGTAACCCACACAACATCACCTCAGATCAAAGGATTCACTTCACAGCTAATGAAATGTGGCAATGGGATCTTGCTCATGGAATTCACTGGTCTTACCATGTTTCCCATCATCCTGAAGCAGCTGGCTTGATAGAATGATGGAATGGCCTTCTAAAGACACAATTACGGCGCCAGCTAGGTGGCAACACCTTGAAGGATTGGGACAATGTTCTCCAGGAGGCTGTTATGCTCTAAACCAGTGTCCAGTATACAGAGCTGTTTCTTCCACAGCCAGGATTCATAGGTCCAGGAATCAAGAGGTAGAAATGGGTGTGGCACCACTGTTACCCCTAGTGACCCACTAGCAAGAATTTTTTTCCTGTCCCGGTGACCTTATGCTCTGCAAGTCTAGAGGTCTTAGTTCCAAAGGGAGGAATGCTCCCACCTGGAGACACATCAGTGATTCCATTGAACTGGAAGTTAAGAATGCCACCTGGCCACTTTGGGCTCCTTATGCCTCTAGATCAACAGGCAAAGAAGGGAGTTAGCATATTGGCTGGTGTAATTGATCCTGATTACCAAGAGGAAATCAGATTGATATTACATAATGGAGGTAAAGAAGAGTATGACTGGAATGCAGGTGATTCAATAGGGTGTCTCTTAGTACTACCATGCTCTGTGATTAAAGTCAATGGAAAGCTACAGCAACCCAATTTTGATATGACTACTAATGGCCTAGACGTTTAGAAATTAAGGTTTGGGTCATCCCACCAGGCAAAGAACCATGACCAGCTGAGGTTCTTGCTGAGGGAAAAGGGAATATGGAATGGATGGTGGAACAAGGTAGTTCTAAATACCAGTTACGACCATGTGACCAGTTGCAGAAATGAGGACTGTAATTGTTATGACTATCTCTGCCTTGTATATGTGTTTATTGTATCATGTTTGGCACAAGTATGACTTTATAATTGTCTTTATTCAGAGATTATGTATGGTTTAAGGAGATGTGTACAGGTGACAAGTTGACAAGAAGTGGACTGTGATCGTTAAGGCTGTGTGTCATCTTGGCTGGGCCATGATTCTCAGTGGTTTAGCAGTTATGATGTAGTTTGACAGTTATATGATGATGTGATCACTTCCATGATGAGATTTGGTATAGTGTGATCACCTCCATGATGGGCTTTGCTGTAAGTAGCCAGTCGGTTGAAAGGGAGTTTCCCAGAGCATGTGGCTGCATTGAATATAAGTGGACATTCTGGCAAGGCTCATGGGCTTTTGCTCGTTCTGGATCCTGCAGCTGGCTCCTGTTCATCTGACCTCTGGTTCTTGGGGCTTGAGCTAGCAGCTTACCTGTGATCTTGCCTGTCGATCTTGGGCTTCATCAATCTGCACAGCCTGTGAGCAAGAGCCCTGCTGCCTGACTTGCTGATCTTGGGTTTGCCAGTCCCTTTGGCTACATGAACCTGAAGAAGCCTCTATTCTGAACCACAGACTTGGGACGTTCCAGCCTCTACAACTGCATGAGCCATTTCCTTGATATAAATCTCTCTATATATATTTATATACTGTACTGGTTTTGCTTCTCTAGAAAACCCGGCCTGACACCAACTTTAATAAAATTAAAAGCAACTTTTTCAGTATGAAGGTATAAAATGACTAATATTTAAACAACCAATTACACAGATGCCATGACTACCAATCCTGAATTTAGGAATCACATATTTTTTAAATCCTCTACTGATGTTACTACATTAGTGAATCTATAATTTAGGATTTATGATGGGCAAATAAAGAACAAAGATATTCTGAAGAAGATGGTAGAGACCTTCCTTATAATGCTTTCAGGGACCATCTAAAGAGGTAAAGACTAATGAAATTGTGATAAGAGTACATAAGTACACTTGGATGTATTTTGCACCAATTTTATTTAAAATATTTCTCTGACATTATATATTTTGGGGAAAAAATCTTCATATGACTGACCTTTCTTTTTTATTCTCTATTTTTCTACTGTATAACACATACATTAAATTTGAAAATTATCATATCTGAGAGAGGACAAAAGTGCATGGAGTTATATAAGGGGTCCACAGAGATTGCATTTTGTAGTGAGAATTCTAGATGTTAAATGTTTCTTTATAGCCGTTAGAAGAGAACTTCCACTTTTTTTCCAAGAAAGAATAAAATTAAAGTTATTCATTGCAGAAAAAAGAATTTCTGCCATCATATATTCTATAATATTTTCTTTACTTTTCTAAGTGTACTTTAAAGAATTTGAATTTATACTGAAGATTATTTTCTTCAAAGAGTGCTAATACAATTTCTTAAATTATATGAAATACATCATAAACATAATTAAAAATATGATCTGTGAAAAAAATCCAGATTATAGAATGACATAAGTATTACAGAAAGCATGCATTGTTTTGAGTTTATAGTATAAATGGTATAAAGAGTTGGGATGAATATGTTCTTTTTTTTCCCAAAAGTTATCTCAGAAAAAAAAAAAAATTATCCCAGAGACTAGAATTATGGATCCAATAGTAAATCTAACAGGAGTGGTTTTATAGATTGTGAAATTGAGGTCCAACAATGTCAAGATGGAAGGTCACAGAGAAAATCAATGGATCAGAAAGGACAGGAACTTGGAAATTTCTCTTTCACTATTACTCAATGAAAATGTGTTGAAAATGAGGCTAAATGCTGACAGTAGTCTGGTGAGTTAAAATTGTGTAGATGCCAATATACAAAATTTTGGACATGTAACTATATATTTTCTTTTTGATTTGGCATTTTTCCCTGATTATATGTTTATTTTTAGTTTCTATTGGACAATTTCCCACTTTCCTCAATTAATAGTCTTAAGATCATGAATATCTTTGAGTTTGCTTTATTATTCATATGAAGGAAGGAAAACAAACTATAGTCAGAGACAATTACCAGGAAGCAGGCAAACAGGACAACAATTTAGCAATTTAGCTAGAACTATTGGCATTTTATGTTTTAAAGAGAAACAATAAATTGTTTTATGCCAAGTAATCACATATTCTATTTAATTCAGAATATAATGCAAAATCTTTAAGCGCTCACAGTTTTTGGTAAGCTTGTCTGTGTGTGTGCTTGTTTTATAAGTTTTTTTCTCCTAGTACACTTATAAAATATTACAGTTTGAGACTGTAGAAATGTGGAAGTAACTGAAACTCTAGGTCTTCTCGCAGAGATATTTCTACTTCTGCATGGGCCATTGCACCTCTTTACTTTGAAGTTTCTGGGCACCCTCAGAAAAGGATTACAGAAGTCTACCATCATACAATGACCAAGATTCTAATTGGGAATCAGAATGTTATTGTACTTCTCAATAGCAATACTGCATCCTAGAAGACGGTGAAGTAATAACTTCAAATTCCTGAAGGTATTTAATTTTTAATCTTGGAGAGCAAATTGATGAGGAGGAAAATTTAAACTAAAATACACTAAAAAATTTAATTTAAAATACTATTTTAGAAGTACTCTAACAACCTGGAGGAGAAAACAATGATTTGAAATAAAAAAAAAGGAACTTCAGGTACAAAGAATAAGGGGAATAAAAGATTACGTATAATATCTACTACTGTCTACAAATATTACAGAGAGGATGTTCTCTTTCTCTGTAAATATTTTAAAGAGATACATAATATAACAAGAAAGGACTACCTAGGCACAAGAAAAATATAACCTGAAACACCACTTTACTCAGCATAATATAAAGCATTCTATTTTAAGAAGACTGATTTGTTCAGAAAAGTAAGGAGATCTGTGGCCCTACTCTCAGGCAGATATTGAATGAAAAGTTAATGGGGTCAAAAACTGGAATAAAAAGAATGATTTTTGTAGGTAAGTCCCAGCCTATTTGTTTGGGAACTTCTGTGTGCTGTAAACCTCTTGTTTCTTTCACTGGCTTGGAGGCTAGTCAGCCTAAGTTTCTCAGTGTTAGCACTTTCACATTGGTTCATCTCTTCCACCAATCTGTATTCCTGCAAGAGCAGGTTTTAGGATAGCAACCAGTGGAGTTAATGCTTTTGTCTGTGTTTGTCAGTTGAATCAGCACTGTAGTATTCAACAGTCCACTGTTCTTTATGGCCTCTGAGGAGGGAGACTAACCAGAGAAGTTAAAGAGAAATCTATACTTGATCAAATTCACTCAAGTGAGAGGACACGATATGACATTTTTAAACATGCAAGGCATCAGAAAAAGTTCATTTTTGTCCTTTTTTATGAAGCTACTAGAGAATGTGCTGTAGGAAGAAACATAAAAAAAGAGATGGTATCCACGAAACAGGAGATTTTCAAAGAAAAATCTTTGAAGAAATTCCTAGTATTGATATGCATTCAGTACAAATTAGAACAGGAAGACGGAGAACAATGGAACGGAAGTCTCCAGGGGGAAAAACAAGCCAACAGATTACCTGAGGTTCATAGGCATTTGCAACAATTTTTGTGCTTCGACGGCTCTCTGTAAGCATATTAATAAATAGCTACAGAGACACAGAAAATCAAAATGAATAATAATTTCAGAAAAAAGTGTAATAAGAATGGAAACATAATCCTAATACATTACATAGTCAATAGTAATGTAATCATTCAATACTTTTGATATAGCTATTGATAAGAGCCCTAATGGCACAATGGTTAAGCATTCAGCTGCTAAGCAAAAGGTTGGCAGCATGAACCCACCCAGCAGCTCTGCAGGAGAAAGACCTGGATATCTGCTGCCATAAATATTACAGCCTAGACGGTCCTATGGGGTAGTTCTACCTGTCACATGGGTTGCTATGAGTCTAAAATTGATTCAAAGGCACTCAACAACAATAACTGATAGGATGGGTAGGGTAAGAGGTTTAGGATATAGGGTTGAGTAGAACATTCAAAAGTGCTAAATCATTTATAAGATATCAATAACTAGTATATTAAATTAATAAATATAGAAACAATTACATAAGCATATTATTTAGAAATATGGATGTTAAAGGCAGAAGAAATACCCAAAGATATTGAAAGTTGCTGACTATATGAAATTGAGCTAGGAGATCAAAAAGTATGGGGAAGGAGACAACTATTTTTGACATATGTCTTTTAATACTAGTCGATTTTTAAAAATATGTGCTTGCTTTATTTTTACTCGTCTATATATTTTAGGGATCTATTTATTTCAAATACCTACCCCTCACTTATCAACTCTCTTAACCAACATTTCACATTTATGACAACAGTAAAAAAAAAAATCTATCTGACTATTTTGCACATTAACTATGTATGTCTGGCAGTAACAAGTGCCAAGGTGTAAGGTGAAAGTAACATCGGCTGTGATGGTTTGATGGTTAAGGCTGTGTGACAGCTTGGCTAGGCCATGATTCTCAGTGGTTTGGCAGTCATGTAATGATGTAGTCGTCCTGCATTTTGTGATCTGATGTGGCCATCCTCCATTTTTGCATAAAGCTTATTTTCACTTAATGACCTTGTCTTAGTCATCTAGTACTGCTATAACAGAAATACCAAAAGTGGATGGCTTTAACAAAGAGAAGTTTATTCTCTCACAGTTCAGTAGGCTACAAGTCCAAATTCAGGGCATCATCTCCAGGAGAAGGCTCTCTCTGTGTCAGCTCTGGAGGAAGGTCCTTGTGATGCATCAGTCTTCCCTTGGTGTGGGAGCTTCTCTGCGCAGGAACCTCAAGTCCAAAGGATGCGCTCTGCTCCCGGCACTGCTTTCTTGGCGGTATGAGGTTCCCATGTTTCTCTGCTTGCTTCTCTCTTTTATATACCAAAAGAGATTGGCTTAAGACACTATCCAATCTTGCAGCCCTCATCAGTATAACTGCCACTAATCCATCTTATTAAATCATAGTGACAGAGTTTACAACACATAAATAAATTACATCAGATTACAAAATGGTACATAATCATACAGTACTGGGAATCATGACCCAGCCAAGCTGACAGATATTTTTTGGGGACACAGTTCAATCCATGACAGACCTGGTCTTTTGAACCTAACCATATTGGTAAGTGAAGAGTGAGTGTATTGCTTATTTATACATCCTATTCAATTCCTCTAATAACATAGTTATTAGTCTGTAGAGTACAGTAGGGAAAATCTTATTATCTGGATTTTACAGATTGGAAGTAAGCTTCAAAGAAGTAAATAACTTGCTTAGTTATTTAACTTAGCAAATAATTTTTAAAAATAAAATGTCTGTACTACACATTTTCATAAATGGTATGAGGAGTAGAACCTGAGTCTTCTTACTTCTAATTTAGAGACCTATTTATATATATTTCTGTTAATTAAGATTTTGGTTGCTATTTTAATATGTTTTCTGCACAAGGACATATTTCACTGGAACTGTATATACAATGTTTTCTCTCCATTGTGGAAGTATTTGTATAATACGATATGTCAAAACAGACGAAAAAATTTACCCACTTAGTAATTCTTATTTAAATTGTCAAAAACACTGGGACCCTTGAATGGATCTAATCAAGTTCAGTGAATTTGAAAGTACACTTTATATCAATTTTCAACTGCTGACAACTTAATATTGCTTTTTAACACTGAGTTGTGGGGAAAAAATGGGTTTTATGGCAAGTTAGAAAGCAAAAGAAAATGAGCTGTCCCTGTGGAGATCAGCATTGTATACAAGAATAGATCTTCCTTGTCCTGTGGTGTTAACATCAAGGATGTTCCGGACACCCACGAGACATGCTCACAACTATTCTCAGCAGCTCCAAGGCTATAGCTCTCAGATTCAGAGGAGCAATGGGAAAAAGTAGTCTTAACAAAAGACAATATAGACTCTGTCTTAGCCTCTTGGATCATGCATCCAATTATGTCACAGTCCATTTACTCAAGCTAGATGAAAAGTGATAAATTATGGGTTGCAAAATTGATGGCCACTGGATATGTTCAAAGTATTAATGGGAGAGAGGGTTTGATTTTTTTCTTTCTTTCTTCTTTTTTTTTTTTTAGAGAACAGCAGGACCAAGGAAATAAACAAAAAGCATAAGAAGTCGATTTAGCTGATCTCTTCTCCCTGTGTTGTGAGTTGTCTTACTTCCTCTTACCTGGTGAGAAAACAGCTTTACCAACCACAGAAAAGATGTGTTGTGAAAGACACACTACTTAAAAAGATGACTTAAACATAAATATAAATGACACATACACAGAAAGAAGAAAAAAAAAAAAACCACAGCATAATTATGCCTAAACCATGCTTGTTTGTGGAATTAATTACCAAACCCTCCTCACTAAAGGCATTGGGGAATCTCTTCTCTCTTGGTTCCATCCAGGTCTCCTTTTTCTTTTCACTGACACATTTGCTAATTTTTGTTTAATAAACTAGTTCCAAATTAGTTTGCTTTTTTCAGATAAATTCTTGGAGAAGACACGATATCATATTACAAAAAATAAAAAAAAGGATGCTGTCTTTTTGTAAGTATTCAAGCTTCAGGTATTAATATGCAGAAACTTTATCAACTTGTATTTGAATAGCGTTAGTTTTCCAGTTTTTATTGTTGTTAAGATTTTCGAAGTACTGGAGACCCCTATTCTGTGCTCAAATATTTCTGGTATTAACTTCTTTTCTACTGAAATGGGACAGGCTGAGACTTATTTTTCTCAAATTGTATATTTCATTATGCAACTTTTGCAAATGTCCTTCAAGTGGCAGTAGCTGTGAGTAAAAATGATAGGAGTTTTGCTGTTTAGCCAATTTATCACATTTCTATGTTTGTTGCATACTTAACAGGGAAAGTCAGTGACAAAGGTCACATATTTGCTTTAAATATTTTGTCAAACATTTTATTAAATAAGACTATTAGTCAACTCCTCCATATGTCTCCCTGGAAGTTTCAGTAATGAATTCTGCCAACACTTCATTAAATCATTTGTCCAACAAATATTTGAACATTGATAGTATGTTGAGTTGAATATGTGGGGTTGACTATACAGTGGTGAACAAGGTAGTTAAATGAGGCAACAACCAATAAACAAATAAACCAATATGTAAATTGTGGCTGCTAATTAGTGATTTTGATTATAATTCTCAGGAAATACAAGATCCTTATGTGTAACTCTAAGTTGTAAGTTAAAGACAAGTTATAATTTTAAGAAGATTAATTGACCTCATTTTATGTTAGAGTAAGGAGCCCTGGTGGTACAGTGGTTAAGCACTCAGCTGCTAACTGAAAGGTTGGCAGTTCAAACCCATCAGCTGCTCCGCATGAGAAAGATGTGGCTGGCAGTCTGCGTCTGTAAAGATTTACAGCCTTGGAAACCCTATGGGGCAGTTCTACTCTGTCCTATAGGCTCACTATGAGTAGTAATCGACTTGAAAGAACTTTTTTAAAATTTATTTTAGATACGTTCGAGTACTAAATCGATACTTTATTTTAGGAGATATTTTTGTTTATTTGAAAAAGAATGACCTTTGGACTCAGAGAGACCTGGTTTCAAATTCCTTCCTTCCCTTTTGACCTTGGGCCAGTTAATGATCCAACATCCTCTGTAAAATCCAGTTAATAGCTATCTCAGATGATGTGAGATGAACCGAGTCAGAAAGCCAAGCACTGGCAAATAGATGTCATCTCCTCCCTCTCTCTCTAAAGGAAGAGAGACTCTACCAAATCTACCCAGATATAAAGAAGTCATTCTAGTGTCAAACTGAGCAAGGTAACACAACAATATAATTATTTAGACTGAGTGTATATACTAGCAGAATGTGAATAACATATCTTTATGAAGGAAATAATCTGTGAGAAAACCCCTTGTCTTCACAGTGGGAGAGTAACGGGCCTAAGACTTGAAGTCATCAGCACACTGCTAACATTCCCCATTTCAGACACTGTGGTCTCAACCTCCCGGGAAGAATCAAGCATCAATAATGCAGTTAGGATTCTTTTTTTTTTTTTTTTAAGTCTGGAATGAAGGTATGATGGGATCTGGGAAGGGATTTTTTTAGAAACAGTGAGTGACTTGCTGCTGGATGACTTACCAAGCTTACAGGTCTCCTTGGAATAATGCCCTAGTGGACTAAAATTGTTAGCCCATCTAGGAGTTACTGAGTGGTGCAAACAATTAAGTACTTGACTACTAGCTGAAAGGTTAGTGGTTCTGACCCACCCATTGGTTCCTACAGAGACAGGCCTGGTGATCTGCTTCCGAAAGGTCACTGCCTTGAAACCCCTATGGAGCAGTTCTACTCTGCACACACGGGGTTGCTGTGAGTCAGTTCTGTACACATGGGGTCACTGTGAGTCAGAATCAACACCAATGGCAACTAACAACTACTTTCCTTCCTTGATTTTTTTTTTTTTACTAAACACATCTGAACAAAATTTCCTTTGTCAACCCAGTCAGCCCCCGTCATACCTGCGCTGATGAGGATTCTCTGCCTAGGTTCCTGCTCTCAACATTTTAACCAGATCCACCCTAGCTCTCTGACACCAGGTAGTTCAGTTTGACCACGCTCTTAGTAACGACCGCGTTCTTGGTAATGCGGTATCAAGATTCAGTGAGAACTTTTCTACCTTTGTTTATATCTCCATGTGATTTTTTAAACAAAGGTTTGTTTAACTCGGTAGAAAATCTTTTTGCAATATTATTATCTTTACTTTTTAATTTCCTATAAACTTGAATTTATTCCCTGAGCTGTTTTTTAAAAGCCTGGTCAAATACTGTAGCAAGCTGCAGGGAAGCCAGGGCTGACCAGGAAAAGAGATATGACCAGGAGATGCGCACAACAAGCTATTTATTGGGGGTGACCGTTGATGGCCACATGCAGGTCCCCTATAGCAGGAGGTCTGCCAGAGGCAAGCAGCACAGGGAGCTACCAGAGGGGAGGAGGGCATGAAAAGTCCTGGGAAGATGAGGAGGGGGGTGGTTTAGGTGCCCCCTCCTACAGCAAGGAGGGGAGTTTCTGGGTCAGTGAACTCCAGTGGACAGCATCAGGGTCCTTATAACTATAGGGTTTTACCTTATCTATGGCTATCAGATGTTAGATGCAGTTTTGCAGGATATGTACAGCTGCAGGTTCCAAGTGGCTAAAAGTCTGCTTGTTTGGGCTATTTTTTAAAAACAATTGGATGTGTGCAAATTTGAGTTTGGCTCCAGCGGGCTTTTTGGGCTAAAGAGCCTCAGTTTGTTATGAAAAAGAAAACAACTAGAGGCCAATACGTAGAGGCCATTCGTTACTCATTTACATAACAGATACACACATTCACTGCCACCTGGAACAATATAAAGGGGATAGAGAGAGGCAAGGTGTGCAGATCTATCCTTCTCAATTCCTGAAGTCCTTTACTGAAGTGAGGGTGGGCTATAGTGCATGACAACTTTTTAAATGTTAAACGCATTTTATTAAACTGTTTTTTTGCAAGTGTTTACATATGTGAAAAATAAACTAGCAACCAGGATATTCCATTCACCAAAATATATAATCAGATAACTATGGATACAAAAAGATACATTTTGAAATATTCAAAAGTTGAACTTCTGAAATGGAAGCCCTCATTTTTATGTTTTGCTATTTGTGTTTTCAAGCCAAGCCTTAGTTTATGATTTGGTATCTGTAATCAGACTAAGGAAACTAAAGGTGGCGTAGTGGTTAAGAGCTACCGCTGCTAACCAAGAGGCTGGCAGTTTGAATCGACCAGGCGTTCCTTGGAAACCCTATGGGGCAGTTCTACTCTGTCCTATAGGGTCGCTCTAAGTTGGAATCTACTCTACGGCAACGAGTTTTTTTTGGTTAATCAGACTAAATAAAACCCTGTACAAAAAGTCCATGCCACAGTAACGTTATGGGTACAACAACATTTCCGTCTGGTATTTTCAGCAATAAAACCCTTGAAGAACATCAAAAAATAACTGTCTTTGTATGTTATGCCAAAACCAGTCTGGCTATGGTGAGGTTCCAATATATGTATAATGTACAATGAAATTATTACTTTAGTAGCTGCTGAGGTTTTTCACTAGGAAAAAAATGTTCTATTTTCTTGGGATAATATTTCAGCAGCATAAAGGACTTTTCAGGGTAATTCAAATAACCCATGAGAAGTCTGTCACTCTCAGAGTTATGGAGAATAGGATGTTCTTCTTTAAGAGATTAGCTATTAATTGTAAAAAAAAAAAAAAAAAAAAAAAAAAATTTGTTATTTGCTATGTTATAGTTTTGTTTTACAATTAAAGAAAGAAAAAAACTATATTAATTGATTAGGGAACTACAGTCCTATGTGTAATTTCCTAAATATAAAATAGTATCTTTTCTAGAAATATTAGAAATGCACCTAAATTTGAACTGGTTAAGCTGAGAAGAGTGCATAAATAGAAAAATAACATTATCTCATTGTTGTTATAAATCATATTTTTATGGTACATGTGTTAGTTATTAATTACTTTTCTATCTAAACATGGTAGATATGTAACTGAATAACAGCAGCAGACATATAATATAACTTGATGTCAGTTTATTATTGGACTATCATTTTCTTTGATGAGAATAACATTAAATTAAAAAAAAAAAAAAAAAACCAGTTGCCGTGAAGTCAAATCTGACTCATGGTGACCCCATGTATTTCACAGTAGAACTGTGCTCCCTAGGGTTTTCAATGACTGTGATCTTTTGGAAGTAGATTGCTAGGACTTTTTTCCGATGTACCTGTGATTGGATTCGAACCACCAACCTTCAGTTAGTAGTCAAGCTCTCAATTGTTTGCACCACCCAGGAACTCCTTAATTAAAAAGAGTAAAGTTTAATCATCATTATGAATATATTTTCATGTAATATATTTTGTAAAATTAACAAAAATATAGCATCTTTATCCATTATTCAGATTACACTACTTGAATACAAATGTATTTGAATTACATTAATTGACCCACTTAGCCTTCAAATAGTAAAGTCTCTCATTTATAACCATTTTCTGTAAGAAAATCTTTTATGAATAGTAGTGCTTTTGCAATTTGTTTTAAACTTGTAATAAGATAATACCCTGAATATTACACCTATCACTTATGTGAGTTTTAAAAAAATATATGGAAGTATAGTGTTTAATACTAGGAGAAGCTTAGTAGAAATAACACATCAATTTCAACTAATGAATCCATTTTATATTAAATGTACAGAATAAGCTCATCTATAAAGACAGAGAGATTGTTGTCTACGGCTGGGAGGGGAGGTGTCGGGGGGGAAATGGGAATGACTGCTGATGGCTATGGAGTTTCTGGGGTTATCAAACTGTTCTAAAACCTATTGTGGTAATGGTTGTACAACTCTGTGAATATACTAAAAACCATTGAATTTTACACTTTAAGTGGGTGAACTGTGTGGTATATAAATTAAATCTCAATAAAGTGGTTATATAAGAAAAGTCTCTGCTCTCATGAAACTTAAATTCGCATGGTATTACAGACAATAAACTAATAAATATAAACATATATTGGGTAGAGACAAGTGCTATGAATTTAAAAAACAAATAAAAATCAGGAAAGTATAAACAGCTGTTGAGTAACAAGGGGATGCTCTTAGATAATATAATCAGGGTGGTCATCTCTGAGAAAGAGGTTTTTGAAGATTCCTACATGAAATAAAGAAATGAATCATGCACAAGTAAGGAGGTGAGGAAGGGCAGAAAAGAACAAAAACTCCGTTAGCTGAAATGGGAAAAGCTAGGAGAGGAGCAGGTTTGAATAGATGAGGGAAATAAAGAGAGTTTGCTTTTTGCCTGACTATCTGATCAAAGTTTAATGTAGTCAGACTTCTTAATATTTTCTAGTTTGTTCCTTAACACCCATGTTAGCTAACATTTATATAACCTGTTGCCATTGAGTTGATCTTGACTCATGGCGACCCCACGTGTTACAGAGTAGAGCTGCTGCATAGGGTTTTCTTAGCTGTTATCTCTAAGGAAGGAGATTGCCAGGCCTTTCTTTCAAGGCACACCTGAGTGGGTTTGAACCACCAATCTTTCAGCTAGTAGTTCAGTGCTTAACCATTTCTGCCACCCAGGGACTCCACTCACTCTAATTCCCCACTCTCTACAACTTCTGATGTATAAAACATTTTTTTTTTTAACCTGGTCAAAGTTTGTAACACATCCTACAGTCCTCTTGTTTCAAAAATTGCTGTTCTATATTTACATGAATTCAGTGTACGCTAACAGTCCTTCTAAATGCTTCTTCAGTTCTGAATTCTATATTTCGACTATCTCTTGGTTAACTAAATATCAACATCCAGTTTTTTCAAACAGGGCATATTTCTGAGTTTACTTATATTTTTTAGAATATCTTCCTTTGCTTTTATACTTGCATACAAACTAGGGGGAATAAAATTACCAAGTACAAGCTTGGTAATGATATTTTCCTCAAATACTTTTAAAATTTTGCTACAGTGTCTTTTGGTTTTGTGGAGAAGTCTGAGACCAGCTTGATATTCCTTTTGTAGGTGACTTTCTTTTTCTACCTAGACAAATGGAGTAAGCTTTTACAATATATATATATTTGACCTTCTTTAACGTCCAGTATGTAATTCAGTGTTGATTTTTATCTTGTAACTCATTTTGGTATATTGGCATATTTTTAACCTAGTGATGTATTTTTTTCATTTAAGGGAAATTTTGCTGTGTCATCTCTCTGAATATATTTTTCATGTTTCAACTGATACAGTCTTCATTTTAGGATTCTTCTATTGGGTCACCAGTCTCTTTGTACTTACTATCTCCTTCTCATTGCATTAATCTCTTTTTCCTTTTCCTTGATGTGTAAAGTGACAATCTTCATTTCAGTAATGACTATTCTTTCTTGCTGTTTCTAATCTGTTTTATTAGATAAGCCATTGTATTATTCGAGTTTGTAATACGTGCCCTTTCCTCTGCAACCGAACAAAATATACATCTCATAATGAGCCACTGTAATGAGGACATCAACCAAACCAAACTCACTGCCATCAAGTCGATTCCGACTCATAGCTACCCTATAGGACAGAATAGAATTGCTCCCACAGGGTTTCCAAAGCTATAAATCTTTATGGAAGCTGACAGACACCACTTTCTCCCATGGACTGGCTGGTGGGTTCAAACTGCCGACCTTTTGGTTAGCAGCCTAGCACTTAACCACTGAGCAATAAGCAACCAGGGTTCCTTAGGATATCAATAGCAACTATTAATGAATGTTAGAAATTTGTATAGAATTTAACATTATTCAATGTAAAAAAAAATTTTAAATGCACTAGGATTTCATAGCTCATTTATGGAAGACGTTTGATAAAGAGGTTTGACAATGATTACATAGATTGCCAGTAATAAAATACATTGTGAGGCTAAATAAACTTTTCTGAATTATGAATAATAAAAAAAATGTTTTTTTGATTCACCATGTGAGAGTAAAGACTGGGTTATCTTTCTCTTCTCTCAGGTAGAAAAATGATATTATAACTGTTGTGATATTAAGAAGTAATCAATGAACATGCAGGAAAAACTAGGAACATTAACAATTTAGAGTTCTGCCAGACAGTTATGAAAAATGTATTATTTTAGTTTTTGTGGATTTTTTGCTATTTATGCTATTTTTTAGCTTTTAAAGTTTTATAATTTGTTGTGATTGTTCGTTTTAAATTAATATTCACATTTAAAAATTAATTTTGTATTTGTAATTTTATGTTTTTTGAAGAGGTCCCTTTCCTCCAAATTTTATAATCTTTAGGCCCACACAAAACCTGAATCAGCCCTTGAAAGGGTGTATGGTGAATTAGATCAAAGAGCTTCTAATTTTATAACCTCATACTGCAAATTATGCATATTAAGGCCTAATAGATGGCATGTTTCACTCAGAAGTATGTTGTATTTTCTACTCTAATTTTCTTCCTGGATCTATTAGGTTAGCTGATCAACACAACTGAATGACTTTTTTTTTTTTTCCAGCTAGATCTTTTCGTCCAGTTTGAGAGCCTAGTAATCATACTCTATCTGGATCATCTTTGAGTTTTCCAAACTTAACAGAACATCTAGGCAGAGTAAGCATTTAATTAAAGAAGCTCAATGAAGGAAAAAAGGAAGGAAGGAAGTCCTTAGATTATGATTCACTTTTGATCTAACATTATAAATACCTGCAACCTTCACTACAGGTTCAGTCACCTTATCTGGAGTAAGGAAAGTATCTGTACTATTGTTCTCTGTCCAAACTGGGATCTTTCTGAAATTTGGGTGTTCACTTCCAGAAATTCAAGAGTGTTCTTGATATATATCTGATAAGAACTTCTGGAGTCTATATCATATACAGAGCTTGGTAGTGCAGTGCTTCAGAGCTACCACTGCTAACCAAAAGGTAAGCAGTTTGAATCCACCAGTCACTCCTTGGAAACCCTATGAAGCAGTTCTGCTCTGTCCTATAGGGTCACTATGAGTTGGCAATGGGTTTGGTCTGGTTTTTGTATTGTATACACATTCTCACAATATGCCCCAAATTCTCAAAATGTTGATATTAGTAAACATACTCTAAAGCATTAAAATACAGGGAGCATTTGCATTTGTTAGGATCTGGGGTGGGGGGGTACCACTTATCTGGAATTACTTTAGTCTCTTAAAAGTTTCAATATAATGGCTTCGCACCACGCTCTCAAGGCTTCATTTCCAGATGTTTGCTCTCTTATTGACATTTGCCCCAAAGCAATGCAGTTATTTGCATTTGTTAGATCTGGTTTAGGCTTTTTTTCCCCCCTTGTTTGTCTGTTTTCTTCTTTATCGTAGTTTCTCTTTATTTCCTGTGAGTCCAGAAATTCTTTAAAAAATGTTCGTGGTAATTCAGGGCTATTTGTAGTGTAGGAAGAGTCCATTTCTATATATAGTCTTCTGGAATCAGAAGCTACTTAGCATTCAATATGTAACACACATATTTAAATTTACGTTTTCTAAAAATGGCATCCCTGGGTGGTGCAATGTTAACCGAAAGGTTGGAGGTTTGAGTTCACCCAGAGACATCTCGGAAAGAAGGCCTGCTGATCTACTTCCAAAAAATCATCCATTGAAAACCCTGCGGAGCACAGTTCTACTCTGCACACACGGGGTTGTCATGAGTTGGAGTCAACTTTATGCAAGCTGGTTACTGGTTTCTAAATATATGTACAATTAATTAATCAGCATTTATAGTCTATATTTGAGAAAAACAAAAGCTTAGTCATGGTTTTAATGCCCTTTGCTGTCTTCTTTACCATCAGTCTTTACTTTCTCCGTTGATATTGTCAGGTAAGTTATTTAGAAATGTATTGATGTATCCCATTTTTACTTATTTACACTAAACATTTAGCTTTTCTAATTTCTTCGCTCAACTTTTCTTCTTGCAGCATAATGCCCCCTCTTGAATTAAATTTGCTTCTAGCTGAATTGTATACTCCAGAAATTCTTCCAGTAAGAATTTATATGGTATATATTTTCTGAGAATTTTCATACTTAAAAATGTCTTTACTTCTATCTTATGCTTACTTAGGTAAGAATCTTATTTATCCTTTGAAAATATCATTCTTTTTTTTCCTGAATTCTATTGTTGTTGATGAAATTCTGATGTCAACTTGATTCTGATTTATTACAAATCTAATTTTTTTTGTCTGAAAGTTTTCAGTATTTGTTTTTTTTTAGCTAATGTCCTCAATTTCACTATACAAATTTTTGTGAATATTTATTTTATTTATTCTACTTAGCACTCTAGAGGCCTTTCAATCTGTATATGCACAACTTTCCTCAGTTTTGTAGTATTCTTTTCTTATATTTCTTTAAAGAGAGCCATTCTTCTATTCTCTCTTTTCTCCTTCATTCACCATTAGAGGAATTTGGAATTTCTGCTTCCACTTTGTTTCCCTCATCTTTCTTTTCCACACCTCTCACTATCAATTCCTTTGTACTGCTTTTCGTAAGATTCCATGGTAAGATTTTCTATAAAATAATATAGAAGGAAATGAAGTGAAATCAGAAACATTTAGCATGCAATGTATACTCCCCTCAGTTCTAGGTTGGTCTGTAACACAGATTGAATACAGAGTCAATTGTTACATAAAATTTTTACTTTTATGTTTTCTTTTTCAAATTCTTGTGTCTCAATATAAAAATAAATACATTCTTTAGCTCTGTTATTCTATACATCCAGTATAACTACTATTTCTATTTTAAATTTCAACAAGCATTTAAAATATTTCAATGGTGTTTAGTCTATTTTTTCATTGATGAACTATCTCTTTCATCTTGATGAATAATTTTTTACAATTATTGTAAACTTTTGTTCATGTTAGAATCCTACAGGTCACTTTTATATCAAAATTTAAAGTTATGAATATTTATTTATTAGAAAAAATAAAATTTCTGTAATGCCCTGGAGAGGTAAAGTAAATGCATGTATACTTTCTTCTCTGCCTCTACTCGGGATGACAGAAGCAGACATACATGTTGTTATTTGTTGGTAGTTGTCATCAAGTTGATTCAACTCATGGTAACCCCATGTGTGCAGAGTAGAACTGCTTCACAGAATTTTCATGGCTGTGACCTTTTAGAAGCAGATCACCAGGCCTGTCTTCTGAGGCACCTCTGGGTGCGTGCAAACCACCAGGCTTTCAGCTAGTAGTAGAGCACTTAACTGTTTGTCCTTAACTGTTTGCCTAAGACAGACTAGGAAGAAAGGCCTGGTGATCTACTTCTAAAAATCAGCCAATGAAAACCTTATGGATCACAACAGAATATTGCCTGATATACTGCTAGAAGATGAGCCCCCTAGGTTGGAAGGTACTCAAAATACGCAGTGGCTGCCACAATGTATTTGAGCATACCCGACGATCATGAAGATGGCGCAGAAACGGGCAAGGTTTTGTTGTGCTGTACATGGGGTCACCATGAGTCAGAGCCAACTCTGTGGCAACTGACAACAAAAACAACTTCATGATCACTATAATTAACATAATTATTTTTCCTTCTTTGTATTAGACATTTACGGACTCTTCCTAATTGTTATGCCAATTCTGACAATGATATTTAAGTAATAACATCTCCCTGCATTTATCATATTTTGCCTGCTTTTGGATCTTTGGACTATATATACTCAGCATTTCCTCTTGTGTGTATTTTAACTCCAAATCAATTTTAGAATTAGGCAGGATATAAATCAATTAAGTAATATAAACATTAATTTAACACAGAAACCTAGGCTAGCAGACAACTTGCAATAAATGTCCTTGGGGACAACAAATTTCCTGTAAATCACATTTGGAGAACTATTAATCATGGTCAGTATGTCTGTGAGGTTCTATGTCATTTTATTCCTGTAGGATCCGGGACAATGTGCTTCAGCCCAACTCTGCCCTTTACTCTAAGGTATCATTATGTCTACAGATAGAATACTGTTTTATTTCATGCTTCACATGCTCTATGTTTTTGACCTTTTAAGCAGTATTAATAAATGTCATAACTCTCTTTGACCTCATCATCTTTAAGAGAGACTTTTCAAAGCACTGCTGAGAGGCATAGTGTTAAGAAACACAATCAAAAAAAAAAAAATTTGCTATAGATCAGCTTTCAGGGATGTGGAAAAAATATTGAACAGTAGTTTTTTCAGTTCTATTACCTGGAAACTTTGGGTTATTTAGAGATATTTCTGTGGCTACTGAGAGGGGAAAAGGAGCAAATGATTGGATGGATGGATATTCCTTCCTTCCTTGGGCTTCTGCTTCAGCCATAACATTCTACTCTTAGAGGATTTGTGGTGGGGGTTGGGGGTGGGGATTATGAAATTAAAAAAAAAAAAAGAACTACAGGACATGAGATCTATATAATTGTTTGTAATTTAGGAATTTTCATTTAATCAGGTATGTCTCCCAGTCTGCTTTTCCTTAGAAATGTTATTTTCATACACCCAGTTTGCGGACCACAGCCTTTAATATTTTCAGCTCTTACCCAAAGACTTCATTCAAATTATGCTGACATTTTGGTTAATCCTGAATGAGGCTTAGTTTTTAATCTAGATTTTATCAGGATTAATCAACTCATTCAAAAATGTATTATTAATTTATCTGCAGAAGGATCAGAATCTTGATACATAATTCTTTAAGAAACTATGTATTATTCTTGTGTCACCAGCTTTACATATGCTGAAGAGAATTGCACCACATTAAAATCGAGTTACAGAGGGTAAATATTAAGCACACAAGAATTTGAAAAAGAAGGCATAAAAATAAAAATTTTATAACAGTTGACTCTAAATTCAATCTGTGTTGCAGATCAACTAGAATTGAGAGGAGTATAAATTGCATGCTAAATACTTCTGATTCGCTTAATCGGGAAAACTTCAAGAAGCAAACATCTCAGTATAAACTGCACTAGAGAACAGTTGTTTCCAAGCAGCTGACGAACTACCTGAAGCGGATTATTCTCATGAACAAGGTTTTAAAAACCTGCACTTTTAAGACCATTAAATGCAGTTAGTCTTAATCCTCATGATCACCGACTAATCTATTATCTATTTTAGAAGATAAAATACAAGAACCAGTGTTTCCTGGATGAACCAGAACATTTTCAGAATGATGAGAAGTATTCCAGCCCACTGAGTATAAAATTAGATTGCTGAATGACTGTGGCTGGCTCAGATTCTGAGGTCATGATGACTCTTCCTTATGCTAAGTAGATGAACTGTCAGAATAAAATCATAGCCTGGCTTTAGTTATGAATCTTAAATTAGGTGAGATAAAAAACCTTTTGAAGTGTCATGTACTGTGATTTAAGTTTGTATCTCCTTATTCTTATCCAGGGTCCTGGAAATCTTATTATACACCATGAAGACAACTTGCTAGCTAAGCTGACTTTAAACGAGCTTGTACTCATCCTATGGGACTAGTGACGCATCTTGTCATTGCAGTTAGTTTACAATCATAAGCATGCTACTTGACTCCCATGTTGTTTTACTTTCATTCTTAATATTGTAATTAGTAGGCAGCAAACCATACACAGCCCAATGCATCATTTTGTACAAAATCAACCAGTGTATTTCCTCTCATTTATCTCCCCCGATTCAGTTTTGGGGGAGATATATTAAAGATTGGTGAAGAGTGAATTTAATTCTGTCAGCTATTTAGGAAACGAATGTTTGAAATGAATTCTGGAGGAGGGGAGGGGGGAAATTACTGTGTTATCTTCACATTTTTGATACTTGACTGTTTTGTATCCTAACTCCCTAACTTGAGAAATGCCAGATAGGAAATGGTTCAATGTGTCAATATTAGGACACTTCTATTATGTTGTAGGCACACTATAGAAGGCAAGAGTCTCTAGAATTGTAACTCGGTGATACCAACCAGATAATATGTCCTTATTGTATATGTATACAATAAATTATCACTATTATGGAATTGTCCGGTGTTGCTAAAACTTTTCTTTTTTTTTTCTTTTAATGATGATTTTTTTTTAATTTTTTTATTTTTTCCCATACAAAAATTTATACATACACTGTTACGTGAATCTAATTGCTCTCCCTATACTGTGACAGCACACTCCTCCTTTCTTAATGATGAATGATTTATTAAAAGAAAAGCCTTCTCTTTCCTTCCCCCATGTCCTTGCAATCTCCATCCATGAACCCCCATTTTCATGTCTTCCTGGACAAGGAACTCCAAGTAGTCACATCTAAAAAGGTAGGCAATCTGTCCTTGGTCCACAGCACAGATGGGGCCACACCCACGGCTGACATACTGCTCCTCTGCCTCACAGTCCCAGTCACTTCTGCAGAGTTCTTCGTTGAAGCCCAGAATTTTCAAGGGTCTCACAGCAGCCTGAAGCTCCTGTACCTCTAGCCTGAGGGTGAGGAGGGTCACAAGGATGAGGAAGCCTCCCAAATTCATGTTGCTTTTGGAAGCCTCCGATTGCAAGCCCAGTGACACCATCTGTTGTTCAGATTTTTGAAACTTGGAAAACTAGTATTTTTAGTAACAGGAAACATTTATTTCTATTTTTCATTATCTATTTCAAACTATTGGGATAGATATCCTTCTCTACAAGACTAGAAACTTCAGAGCTCAAAGTGCAAACTGCACCTTCCCATTTACCTCTCCCAGAGTCTTCACTTACAGCTTTCTGGGTCTCTTATTTCTCTCTGTCTCTCATCATCCTTGATCCTTTTATTGTGATGAAAAATACACATGTCAACATATGTACTTAACACACAGGTGGACACATATACACATATATTGCTTAAAACAATAAGCAAAACCTACATAAAAATTATGAGGCTCCAACACTTCAGAGTTCTCAGATAATAAATTTATTTCCTCAGAAACTCCAGGGTTATATTTATATGTTTAGTTTGCATTATATAGAGATAAGTCAAGTGTGTTCTTGGCTTTGAATTTTTTTTTTCTCTTACTAGAATATAAGTCATGATTCCCAAATTTTCTTCTCCATATCTGACTTTCCAATTCCAGCAAATATATCTTCCTAATTAATTTTAAACATGTTCCGTTACAGGATTTTAAGTATGTCTTTAGGTATTCCCTTCTTGCCAATGATATAAAAGAACTCCTTCTATCTTTTTCAGAAACCTCATTAATGCTTCTGTGCATCATCTTTTGAAGGTCTTTTTAAGAATTTTAATAGGTACCTAGAGTTTAAGTCAAATGTGATTCAACCTGCTATCTTAGGCCTGAGTCAGACTGACAATAACCAAAAGTCTGGATATATTATTCTCTGGGACCAAATTCTTGAAGTAATATGGGGAATAGAGTATTTAAGAATTTTTTAACCTATAGAGAAACAAGAATAAGAATTATAGTGAACTTCTCATCAGAAACCATGTAAGAAAGAAAATAATGGAATTAAAAACTTAAATATATTTAAGTACAAATATATTTAATGTGTTGAAAAAAACTTACAAACCTATAATTCTATACCTAGTGAAATTACCATTCAAAAGTGAAGGAGAAATAAAGAATTTCTCAGAGAACAAAAAATGAGGGAATTCATTGCCATCAGAACTGCCCAGCAAGAAATGTAGCAAAAAATTAAAGTATTTTGAAAATAAAATTAAGAATAGAACTTACAAAAATTTCTGGGGCACAGCAAAAGCAGTGTTTAGAGGGAAATGCATAGCAATAAATGTATATATTAGAAAAAAAGTAAAATCTAAAACCAATAATCTAAGCTTCTGCATTAGGAAGCTGGCAATTTAAGCCTAAAGCAAAAAGAAGAAAATAAATAATAAAAAATAGAGTAGAAAAAAATGAAATTGAAAACAAGAAAACAATAGAGAAATATCAACAAAACCAAAAGCTGTGTATTTGCAAAGAACACTAAAACTGACAAATCTCCAGCTAGACTAACAAGTAAAAAAAAGAAAAGACTCAAATTATCAAAAATGAAAGAGGGGCCATCAACCACTAACATTATGGACATTAAAAGGATAATAAATAAATGAAAGAATACATGTGAAAAGTTTATGCCCACATATTTCAAAACTTGAATGAAACAGACTGATTCCTTGAAAGACGCAATTTATCAAAACACACACAAAGAGAAATTGATAATATGAATAGACCTATATCCATTAAATAAACCGAGTCAACAATTAGTAACCTTCCAAAACAAAAAGGAGCAGGTCCAGAGGTTCCACTGACAAAGTTACCAATTCTCCAAAATCCCTCCTAGAAAGTAGAAATAAATAGAAAACTTCCTTACGCATTGTATGAGGCCAATATTACCCTAACACCAAAACCAGGTGATAAAATTACAAAAAAGAAAAATTACAGAACAGTATCTCTCATAAACATATATGTAAAAATCCTCAACAAAATATAATAAAATAGAATTCAGTAATTTATACAATGAATTACACACCATGCCCTATGGGATTTATTCCATTTATGCAAGGCTGGCTTAACATTGGAAATTAAATAAATGTAATCCATTACTAGAAACTAGTAATAAACTAGAAATAGGGAATTTACTCAACTCGATAAAGAGTATTTACAACAAACTTACAGCTAATATTATATTTACTGGTTAGAAACTAGACATAAGCTTATTCCCTAATATAAGGAATAAGCTAAGAATGACCCCTATAACCACACTTTTCAGAACTGTAGTAAAATTCCCAGCCACTACAATAAGACGAGAAAAAGAAATAAAAGTATACGGATTATAAAGTAAGAAATAAAGTTGTCTTTATTCACAAATGACAAGATTGTCTATGTAGAATATCCCAAGAATAGACTAAAAAAATTCTGGAACTAAGAAGTAAATATAGCAAGGTTGCAGAATACAAGGTTAATATACAAAATCAATTTTGTATACCAGAGTTGAACAGTTGTAATTTGAAATTAAAAACACAATACCTTTTACAATAGCATAAAAAAGAAATACTTAAATGTTACTCTAACAAAATATGTGCACAATATATGGAAAATTATAAATCTCTGATGCAAGAAATCAAAGAAGATATAAATAAATGGAGAGAGATATACTTTTCATAGATTGAAAGACTCAATATTGTAAGATATCAGATCTTCCCATCTTGATATATACATTCGACACAATCCCAATGAAAACACTGTTGTTGCTGCTGAGTTGATTCTCACTCCTGGTGACCCCATGTGTGGAGACTAGAACCACTCCAGAGGGTTTTCAAGGCTGTGACCTTATGGAAGTAGATTACCAGGCCTATCTTCCAAGTGGCCTGTGGGTGCGTTCGAACCTCCAACATTTTGGTTAGTAGTCTAGCACTTAATCATTTACCCCACCCAGCAACAATGAAAATACTAGCAAGCTAATATGTAGATACTGACAAATCGATTTAAAAATTTAAATGAGAAGACAAAGTTCAAGGGTTCATGAGGAGCGTTATTCTTATATACAAGTATACTGGAATTTATCAATTAAGTAAATGAGTGGTGATGATGGGAGTGAAGTTTCTCACTGTTGCAGTGGAATTTACAAATAAGAAAGAGGAGGAGGCTAAAATTTTCCACATGGTACATAGAGGTGGAAATATCAATGCGAGCTAATGTTTAGCTTAATATAGACACTTATGGTTATGAGTAGAAATATTTATAGATATGTGTAAATACATGAATTAGTATACACACATACACTTCTTTGTTCTGTCAGCTTAGAGGCCTTCGCAACAATGACACTCAAATAGCAATGAGCTATAGGCAAACATATCACCCAGATCTTGGCTTCTAATACTATTGTGCAATTAAAAAAAATCAGGTCACATTGGAGAAATGACTAGGAAATATACACTGTGAGCCTGCAATATCTTATATTGTCAGAATGTAAGTATCTTAGTTATCTAGTGCTGCTATAACACAAATACCACAAGTGGATGGCTTTAACAAAGAGAGATTTATTGTCTCACAGTCCTGGAGGCTAAAAGTTTGAATTCATGGTGCCAGCTCCAGGGAAAGGCTTTCTCTCTATGTCGGCTCTAGAGGAAGGTCCTTATCATCAATCTTCCTCTGGTTTAGGAGCTTCTCTGCACAGGAACCCCAGGTCCAAAGGATGAGCTCTGCTCCTGGTTCTTATTTCTTGGTAGTATGAGGTCCCCCTGTCTCTCTGCTTGCTTCTCTCTTTTATATCTCAAAAGAGACTGAATCAAGATACAACCTAATCTTGTAGATTGAGTCCTGCCTCATTAATATAACTGCCTCTAATCCTGCCTCATTAACATCCTAGAGGTAAGCTTTGTTTTAGAGATTACAAGACTGAAGACACAATAAGGAAAATTCCTTGCCAGAATAACATAGCTAGTTTGTGACAGAGCCCAGATTACAAGAGATACTGCTGGACTCTCAGTTTTGTGTTCTTTCTCCTTTACAACATGGTTAATTTTTCCTCTTCAATTCTGTGCCTGTTCCCACAGTGCTAGGTATAAATTAGGATAAGTATTCCAGTCCTGTACCCTCATCACTGGGAATAAATTAGAATAAAATTTGAGTAATCTCTAAATATGTATCTTTCTAAAAATGTTACAACTGTTGAGAATATTTTTGAAATATAATGCTTTTTAAAATGTTTAGAAATTAATTTTGCAAACATTTCTTAAGTATTTTCTTATTAAAAATATATGGATTTAATTTTTTATGGTAACTTCCTTTTATAGTAAATCTTTGCAATATTTTCTCTCTGAAATATTATAAACCATTTTAGCCAAGAGATGGCCCATATAGCACCTGTACTGACCTAATAGACACTAATGGCTCATTTGTAAGTTTTATAACCATAAGGGATTAATATTTTATCCCAAGACTCTAATAGGTTTTGGCATGGGAAAAATCTATGGAGGAGTTAGATGACTTTTTGTAGATTATTAAGTAAATAACACTCATTTAAAACAATATACATTTTAGTACTAGGAAATTATGTGTATGTTAAAGAAATCTCTCTCTTCCCCACCCCCTCAACTAGCTGTTTGGATTTCTCTCACATTTCTGGTTTATAAGAGGTTGTTAATTGATTATGGCAAATGGTTGTTGAGCACATTTGCTTGAGAGAAAGAATACTGAGACCATTTAAACTCCATTTCCTCATCAGTTACATTCATCATTATAACAAACATCATACACAACACCCATTGTGTGACTTAAACTATTGTTTTATAATTAATCAGTTGCTATCTAGTTGACTCTGACTCACAGTGACCTCATGTGTGTCAGAGTAGAACTGTGCGCCATAGGGTTTTCTTTTATTTTTTAATATTAATAATTTGTTTTATTGAACATATGCTCTGCATTTTTACAAGTTTTACCACATTCATAGGGGTTTCAATAGCTGATTTTTCAAAATGAGATTGCTAGGCCTTTCTTCTGAGGCTCCTCTGGGTGTACTTCAACCACCAACTTTTCAGTTACCAGCTGAACATATTAGTTGTTTGTACTACCCAGGAATTCCATTTTATAATTAGGATATTATAATTTAAAAACAAAAAAACCAAACCCTTAGCCATGAAGTCGATTCTGACTCATAGCAACCCTATATAGGACAGAGTAGACCTCCCCCATACAGTTTCCAAGGAACGCCTGGTAGATTCGAACTGCTGTCCTTTTGGTTAGCAGCCAAAGCTCTTAACCAGTACGTCACCAGGGTTTCTATATTATAACTAGGCTATTATATATTTTTTTAAAATTTTTGAATGAACTTGTTTTCTAGTTAAGTAGTCTGCCTCCTACCATTTATCAACATGTTTTTATCTAAATGATTTTTTTATATGTTTAGCATGTAGTTACCCTATTTAGAATTTTTTAAATTATTTTTTACTTTGGGGTATTTCTTAGAATATTTTCTTATGCTCCTGTTGAGAAATGTTAAGCAATTCTGACGTTGTTGTTAGGTGCCATCCAGTTGGTTCTGACTCATGGTGACCCTATGTTCAACAGAAAGAAAAACTGCCTGATTCTGCACCATCTTTACAATCATTGCTATGTTTGAGCTCATTGTTGTAACCACTGTGTCAATCCATCTTTTTGAAAGACTTCCTCTTTTTCACTGACCCTCTACTTTACCAAGCATGATGTTGTCCAGGGTCTGGTCCCTCCTGATAACATGTTCAAATACATGAGACAAATGTTAGTAAATGACCTACCTGTCACTGTGGGATTCTGACCTTCCTGTGGAACCAGCTTCTCCAAAGTGAGTAGAACGCCTTCACTGACAAACCTATCGTATGTTCTTTTTTTTGTAACACTTTGCTGTGTTTTAGATAAAAGTTTACACCTCAGATTAGGTACCCACTTAACAGTTTTTATACCAATTGTTCCATGACATTGGTTACAATTTTCACAATGTGTCAGCGTTTTCATTATTTCCATTCTGTTTGTTCTGTTTCCATTTATCTAGCTTCCCACCTTGCCTTCTCATCTTTGCTTTTGGGTAAATGTTGACTAATTGATCTTGTATAGTTGATTGTTTAAGGGAACATATTCCTGACAGGTGATATTGTTTACTTTATAAACCAATCTATTATTTGGCTGAAAGGAGACCCCCAGGAGTGGCTTCAGTTCTAAATTAAAAGGGTATCTTACGGCAATAGTCTCAGGGGTTCCTCTAGTCTCTATCAGTCCAGTAAGTCTAGTCTTTGTTAGGAATTTGAGTTTTTTTCTACATTTTTCTCCCATTCTAACCAGAACCTTCTGTTGTGTCCCTAGTCAGAATGGTCAGTAATGGTAGCCAGGAACCATCTACTTCTTCTGGTCTTAGGCTAGAAGAGGCCATGGTTCGTGTGACCTATTAGTCCTGTGGACTAATTTCTTCTTTGAGTCTTTGGTTTTGTTCATTCTCCCTTGCTCTAGATGGGGTGAGACCAATAGTTGTATCTTAGACAGCCACTCATAAGCTTTTAAGGTCCCAGGTGCTACTTAGCAAACTAGGTTGTGGAACACTATCTTAATGAACTATGTTATGCCAATTGACTGACTTGTCCCACAAGACTATGGTCCTAATCCCTTTAACCAAGTAAATCAATCCCATGAGGTGTTTGGATATGTCTAGGAGGGCTCCATAACTGTGCTTCCTATGTGCTTTATTATATATATGACTATATATGTAGCACTGTCTTAGTTATTCAGTGCTGCTATAACGGAAATACCACAAGTGGATGACTTTAACAAACAGAAGTTTATTCTCTCACAGTCTAGTAGGCTAGAAGTCTGAATTCAGAGTGCCAGCTCCAGGGGAAGGCTTTCTTTCTGTGTCAGCTCTGGAGGAAGGTCCTTGTCATCAGTCTTCCCCTGACCTTTTCAGCATAAGGACCCTGGGTTCAAAGGACACGCTCTGCTTCTGGCACTGCTTTCTTGGTGGTATGAGGTCCCAAAATGTCTTTCTTAATTTAGAATTTCAGTTATTGTTATGAAGCCTTGCCTGGTATTCTCACTTATGTATTAGTATGCTTCCTTCAATGGAAAAACAAACATTGGGACAAAGTTACTGGTGCTACTTCTGAGCATTACATACAAGCCTGGTATGTGCATGGATTACGCCAGGCATGTGACTTCATCTCTAAGGTCATTTCCAGTTCTGCAAACCTATGAGTGTGAGATACAAATCTATTTTGAAATGAAGTGAATGGATGCTGAGACAGCTAAAACTGGATGACCATTGACATATTAATCATAATGATCATCATAGTAGTTTTAAAGAACTATCAGTTATTGAGTGCTTAGGAAGACTAAAGAATTGATGCATTTGAATTATGGCTTTGGCGAAGAACATTGACTATACCATGGACTGCCAGATGAATTAACAAATCTGTACTTCTTTGAAGAAGTATAGCCAGAATGCTTCCCAGAAGTGAGGATGGCGAGACTTCGTCTCACCCATCCTGGAAATGTTATCAGGAGGGCCCAGTCCCTGGAGAAGGACATCATGCTAGGCAAAGCAGAGGGTTAGAGAAAAAGAGGAAGACCCTCTACGAGATGAAATGACACAGCAGCAGCAATAGTGAGCTCAAGCATAGCAGTGACTGGGAGGATGACTCAGGCCTGGGCAGCACTTCGTTCTGTTGTACACAGGGTCACTATGAGTTGGAACCGACTCAATGGCACCCAACAACAGTGTCTCCCAGGTACTCTGCTGCACATCACATGTATTTTATCCAATTAAACCCATACATATATTTCATTAGGAAGGTACATTTTACAGATAAGGAAATTTAGTCTACAAATTTTTTTTTCCATACAAATATATGTACATACATTGTCATGTGACTCTAACTGCCCTCCCCATACTGTGACAGCACACTTCTCCTTTCCACCCCTGATTCCCCATGTCCATTCAACCAGCTCCTAACCCTCTCTGCCTTCCAATCTCACCTCTGGACAGAAGCTGCCCATTTAGCCTCTTGTATCTACTTGAGCTAAGAGGCACACTCCTCACGAGTATCACTTTATGTCCCAAAGTCTAGTCCAATCCCTGTCTGAAGAGTTGGCTTTGGAAATTGTTTTAGTTCTGGGCTGATAGAGAATCCAGGGGCCGTACTTTCCAGGGTTCCTCCAGTCTCAGTCAGACCATTAAGTCTGGTCTTCTTACTAGAATTTGAGTTTTGCACCCCACCTTTCTCCGGCTCCATCCAGGACTCTGTTGTGTTTCCTGTCAGGGTGTTCATTGGTGGTAGCTGGGCACCATCTACTTCTTCTAGTCTCAGGCTGATGAAGTCTCTGGTTTATGTGGCCCTTTCTGTCACTTGGGCTACTGCTTTCCTTGTGTCTTTGGTGTTCTTCATTCTCCTTTACTCCAGGTGGTTGGGACCAATTAATGCATCTTAGATGGCCGTTTGCTAGCTTTTAAGACCCCAGACACCACTCACCAAAGTGGGATGCAGAACATTTTCTTAATAAGGTTTATTATGCCAATTGACCTAGATGTCCCCTGAAAGCATGGTCCCCAGACCCCTTCTCCTGCTTTTCTGTCCCGCAAAGTGTTTGATTGTATTCAGGAAACTTCTTAGCTTTGGTTTAGTACAGTTGTGCTGACTTCCCCTGTAGTGTGTGCTGTCCTTCCCTTCACCTAAGATAATTCTTATCTATTATCAGTTAGTTAATAGCCCTCCCCCTCCCTCCCCACCTTCCTAATCATCAAAGAATGTTGCCTTCTGTGTTTAAACCTTTTCTTGAGTTCTTGTAATAGTGGCCTTATACAATATTTGTCCTTCTGTGACTGACTAAATTCACTCAGCCTAATGATCTCCAGCTTCAGGGCTTCATCATTGTTCTTTATTCCATTGTGTGGATATACCATAACTTGTTTATCCATTCATCCATTGATGGGCACCTAGGTTGTTTCTATCTTTTTGCTATTGTGAACAGTGCTGCAATGAACATGGGTGTGCATATATCTATT
>NW_004444103.1:4495218-4502372 GCF_000243295.1 Trichechus manatus latirostris
TTTTTCTAATGTTGAACCATCCCTGCATAGCTGGTATAAATCCCACTTGACCATGGTGAATTATTTTTTTGATATGTTGCTGAATTCCATTGGCTAGCATTTTGTTGATGATTTTTGCATCAATGTTCATGAGGGATATTGGTCTGTAATTTTCTTTTTTTGTGGTGTCTTTTCCTGGTTTTGGTATCAGTGTTACGCTGGCTTCACAGAATGAGTTTGGGAGTATCCCATCCTTTTCTATGGTCTGAAATACCTTTAGTAGTAGTGGTGTTTACTCCTCTGGAAGTTGGTAGAATTCTCCAGTGAAGCCATCCGGGCCAGGGCTTTTTTTTGTTGGGAGTTTTTTAATAACCTTTTCAATCTTTTTCGTTATGGGTTTATTTAGTTGTTCTACCTCTGTTTGTGTTAATTTAGGTAGGTAGTGAGTTTCTAGAAATTTGTCCATTTCGTCTAGGTTTTCACATTTGTTAGAGTACAATTTTTCATAGTATTCTGTTATGATTCTTTTAATTTCAGTTGGGTCTGTTGTGATATCACCCATGTCATTTCTTATACGGGTTATCTGCTTCCTCTCCTGCTTTTCTTTTGTCAGTTTGGCCAGTGGTTTATCAATTTTATTGATCTTTTCAAAGAACTAGCTTTTGGCCTTGTTAACTCTTTCAATTGTTTCTCTATTGTCTATTTCATTTACTTCTGCTCTAATTCTTATATTTCCTTTCTTTTGGCACCTGAGGCCTTCTTGCTGCTCTCTTTCTACTTGTTCCCATTGTAGGGTTAATGTTTTGATTATGGCCCTTTCTTCTTTATGGATGTGTGCGTTTATTGCTATAAACTGACCTCTGATCACTGCTTTTACTGTTTCCCAAAGATTCTGGTAGGATGTGTTTTCATTCTCGTTTGATTCTATGAATTTCTTTATTCTATCCTTAATTTCTTCTATAACCCAGTAGTTTTTGAGCAAAGTGTTGTTCAGTTTCCATGTGTTTGCTTTTTTTTTCCTTGCTTTTTCTGTTGTTGATTTCTACTTTTATGGCTTTATGGTCAGAAAATATGCTTTGTAATATTTTGATGCTTTGGATTTTGTTAAGGCTTGCTATATGGCCTAATACATGGTCTATTCTGGAGAACGTTCCATGTGCATTGGAAAAGAGAGTATACTTGACTGCCGTTGAGTGGAGTGTTTGGTATATGTCTATGAGATCAAGTTGGTTGATTGTAGCATTTAGCTCTTCTGTGTCTTTGTTGAGCTTCTTTCTGGAGGTTCTGTTTCACCGAAAGTGGCATGTTGAAGTCTCCTACTACTATTGTGGAACTGTCTATCCCTCTTTTCAATGCTGTTAGAGTTTCTTTTATGTATTTTGGAGCCCTGTCATTGGGTGTGTAAATATTTATTATAGTTATGTTCTCCTAGTGTATTGACCCTTTTATCACTATATAGTGTCTTTCCTTATCCTTTGTGGTGGGTTTTACTTTAAAGTCTATTTTGTCAGAGATTAATATTGCCACTCTTGCTCTCTTTTGAGTGTTGTTTGCTTATTTTTTTTCCATCCTTTGAGTTTTAGTTTATGTCTTTAAGTTTAAGGTGTGTCTCTTGAAGGCAGCATATAGACGGATCGTGTTTTTTTATCCAATCTGCCATTCTCTTGTCTCTTTATTGGAGCATTTATTCCATTTACATTCAGAGTAATTATTGATAGTGTGTCATTTTGATTTTTTTTGGTCTGTTGTTCACAGTTTCTTTGTTCCACTTAATTTTCTGTTCTGAGTTGTTTTTCTCTATGTATTTTCTTTTCATCTTTTTCATTGTTGTTGATTTTGCGTTTGCTGAGTCTTTATATTTTTCTAGTTTTTTATTTTGACTTGTAAGATTGCTAGTTTCCTTTGTGGTTACCTTAATATTTATCCCTATTTTTCTAAGTGTATACCAGTCTTTCATGTCTTTTTATTGCCTTGACTTCCTCTCCATATGCAAAATCTGTGTCTACAATTTCTAAGTCTCTCTTTTTTGTTTTAATGTTGTCATCTTTTACATATTGACATCTCTGTTTCCCTATTTTCAGTGTTTTAGTTTTATTTTTGCGTCTTTCCTATATGGGTTTATATCTGGTTGCTCTGTCCTGTGTTCTAGTCTTGGGTTGTTATCTGATGTTACTGATTTTCTAACCAGAAGACTCCCTTTAGTATGTCTTGTAATTTTGGTTTGGTTTTTGCAAATTCCCTAAACTTCCATTTATCTGGAAATACCCTAATTTCACCATGATATTTGAGAGACAATTTTGCTGGATATATAATTCTTGGCTGGCAATCTTTTTCCTTCAAAGCTTTATATATGTCATCCCATTGCCTTCTTGCCTGCATGGTTTCTTCTGAGTAGTCCAAGTTTATTCTTATTGACTCTCCTTTGTAGGAGACTTTTCATTTATTCCTAGCTACTCGTAGAATTTTCTCATTATCTTTGGTTTTTGGCAAGTTTGATTATAATATGTCTTGGTGACTTTCTTTTGGGATCTGCCTTGTGTGGAGTTCAAAGAGCTTCTTGTATAAATATCTTCTTATCTTTCACAATATCAGGGAAGTTTTCTGCCAACAACTCTTCAACAATTATCTCTGTATTCTCTGATATCCCCCCCACCCCCCGCTTTCTGATACTCCAATCACTTGTAAATTATTCCTCTTGATAGAATCCCACATAATTCTTAGGGTTTCTTCATTTTCTAAAAATTCTTTTATCTGATTTTTCCTCAAATGAATTGGTGTCAAGTGCTTTATCTTCAGACTCACTAATTCTGACTTCCATTGCCTCAATTCTGTTCCTATGACTTTCTCTTGAGTTGTGTAATTCTGAAATTTTATTGTTAATCTTTTGTATTTCCTCTTACTGTCTCTCTATGGATTCTGGCAGCCTATTAAATTTGTCATTATGCTCTTGAATAACCTTCCTAAGTTCTTCTATTGCTTTGTGTGTGTTGTCCTTGGCTTGTTCTGCATTTTGTCTGATCTCCTTCTTGATTTCTTGAAGAGTTCTGTATATTAGTCTTTTGAACCCTATCTCTGGTAATTTGAGGAAGTTCTCTTCCTCCAGAAGGTTTTTTCTTTGTTTTGGCAGCTTGCTGAAGCAATCATGGTCTGCCTTTTTATGTGATTTGAGATTGACTGTTGTCTCTGAGCCATCAATAAGTTATCATATTTATTTATTTTATGTTTGCTTATTGTGTCCTAGCTTCTTGTTTTGTTTTGATATACCCAAACAGGCTAGTTGTGTGAGCTAGTTTGTTTATTGGCATCTTTGATGCTCTCATGTCCTGTCTCCAGGCAGCTAGAGCTGTTACTAGGTATGTGAACCCAAAAGTCCATTTACTTTTCTTGTGTGGATTCAGCTCAGGTGTCCAGGTTGTTTGTCACTGAGTGTATGGTTCAGGCTCTCATCTACAGTCATAGATGGGCAGGGATGATTGGAGTAGACACAGGTATCTGGCTGCAGTAGGGGGTCATGTGCTGAGCATGGCAGGGTGCTGACTGCTGCCCCTGAGTGTCTATGTGGAAGGAGTGTCTCTGTTCCCTACAGCACGGAGGTAGGTCAGTTTTGCAGCTGGACTTTGGGCACCCAATGCTGTTGACTGTAAGGATTGGGAGTCACCATTTGGACCCCTGTTTTGGGTAGCTTGGTGGAGTGAGTGGAGCCGGCCGTCCTGAGGTCCCTGATGTGGGTAGGTGAGGACCCTGCTTAATGTGCAGGGTGGTGTCAGATGTCACGAATCTGCCACTCCCCCTTATAGCAGACACAGATGAAAATAGGCTTCAGGTACTGTCATGGTTTGAATTATGTCCCTACTTGTAACACTTTCCCTAGCAGGGCAGATGGGGGCATGAGGCCCCAGGGCCGAGAGGCCACAGAAAACAAAAGCTGAAGAGACAAGGAACACAAGAAGCCGAGCTGCCTCAGTCTCAAAAGGTATGACGAGGACCTCAGGGGTTTTAAAGGGTGGAGCCATGGCCTCTGGTGTTTCTAAGGGTGGAGTTGTCACTGCAGTGGACTAGGAGAATGGTCTGCCTGAAGCCAAGGGAGCAGAGCTGCTGTCCCAGTGGGTCTGGAAGATGGAGCTGAAGCCCAGGGCCAAGGGGCCTCCACTCAGAATCTGGAGATTGTGGCCAATACCTAGAGTCTGGAGGGCAGGGCTATTGTGTGAATTGTCTCAGAGAACAGAAGATTATTTTCAAGCCTTGAGGGCTAATGTAATGTGTTCTGCTGACTTCCTTTGTGCCTGTTATCCCTTCTTCTCCAGTTTCTCCCATTTGTAATGGAAATGACTAGCTTGTGCCTATTCTGCCATTGTACCTTTGGAAGCAGATAACTTGTATTCTAGATTTCACAGATGAAGAGGAATTTTTGGATTTTGGACTTGGCTTTAAGACTTTTGCTATGATTTGTTGGGGTGAATATGTTTTCCAGGTTGCAAGGATGTGATTTTTTGGAAGGCCAAAGGGTGGAATGTCATGGTTTGAATTATGTCCCCCAAAAAATGTGCATCAATTTGGCTGGGCCATGATTCCCAGAATTGTGTGGTTGGCCTCCATTTTGGATTGTAATTTTATGTTAAAGATGATTAGGGTAGGATTGTAACACCACTCTTACCCAGGTCACATCCCTGATCCAGATGTAAAGGGAGTTTCCCTGGGGTGTGGCCTGCACCACCTTTTATCTCTTGAGAGATAAAAGGAAAGGGAAGCAAACAGAGAGTTGGGAGCTTCAAACCACCAAGAAAGCAGTGCCGGGAGCAGAGCGCGTCCTTTGGACCTGAGGTTCCTGCGCAGAGAAACTCCTAGACCAAGGGAAGATTGATGACACGGACCTTCCTCCAGAGCCAACAGAGAAAGCATTCCCCTGGGGCTGATGCCCTAAATTTGGACTTGTAGCTTACTGGACTGTGAGAGAATAAATTTCTCTTTGTTAAAACCACACACTTGTGGTATTTCTGTTAGTGCAGCACTAGATGACTAAGACAGGTACATACCCTGGTATACTGTGCTAATGAGGGCCTATGATGCTGAAATGGCCCACACAGGTCTACGTAGGGGTGAAAGGTATTCAAAGTCTCTGGACCCCTTATGCCTTTGCCTAGGCAAAGAGGCTGTGTCTGCCCTGAGATCTCTGCTTAGGGGAGCTGGCAGATTATTTTTTCCTGTTTGTTCATTTGTTTCCTCTCCAAAGCCGGGAGAATGGCTCAGGGCATGACAGGTCCTACTTCTGCCCCAGGGAGCGCAGCAATCTCTGAAGCCAGACCGGGGACCTGGAGCAGAGTGAGGAGGGAGCAGGTAAACGGGAAAGAGGTATTTCCCAAAAGTTTTTTTAAATTTTTGATCCGCACAGTAGGTTAGACACTTTTATCTTTTGCCGATCAAATGCCGTTTCTCACTGGTTCTGGAGGTGTGAGCTGACTGTCTGCCGCTCAGTCACTCCAGACGTGGAAAACACATCCCAAGCACCACTGCTTGCCTCTCCACTCCTGCCAGCCAATCTTGCCTGCAGGGTGCTGTTTCCCACTGGGTCAGGTCAGGCAAGTCCTTGCTGCTTCTGAACCGTCTCTCCCTTCTCTTGCCGCTCAGTCTAATTCCTCAACTTTGTCTTTGATGTTCAGGGCTCCTAGATTGTCATATATACTTGATTCACTTGGTTTTTTGGGTCTTCGTTGTTAAGAGGGACCACAGGAAGTGTCTGACTTCTCAGCCTCCTTGGCCCCGCCCCCCAAGATATATTTTTAATGGACTAATGCAATATAAAGACTATTTTATATAGTGGGCCACTTTTGTGTGTTTAAATGTGTATAAAATATACACGTATAAGTTAATATAGGGCTAATCTATCTTTGAGAATATTTCAAAGCAATCACAAGGACTGTTAACAGTGGTTGCCTCTGAAAGGAAAAGGAGTGGCTGAGAGTGAGGGTAAGGTTGAGGACTGCTTTTCATATTTTATCATGTGCATCTATTACCAATAGAAAAATAGATAAAGCCTAATTAAATATAAAAAAAAATTAAGAAAACCAAACCTGTTGCCGTGAGTGGATTCTGACTCATAGCAACCCTGCAGGGCAGAGAAGAGCTGCCCTGTAGCGTTTCCAAGGAGCGGCTGGTGGATTGCAACTGCCGACTTGTAATTGCTATCACCAGTAATTAATCTCTTCTGTTTTTCTCCAAACAAAGTATTATTGCTTTGTTTGTGTCTTGGTAAATGCAAAATATATCTTAAAGGATGTTCCTCTATTTTGTATTCTAGGAGAAGTATATCTTTAAACTACCTGTGTCCTGTTTATTCTTTTCCTATTTCCATATTAGTGGGTTTAAATTTCACATTATTATGTTGCTGTCAGTTTAAATGGCCTATTTTTGTTCATTTTTATATATTCTACAAACATTTAGAAAATGTAGTTGGAATTGTTTCTGAAAGTCACATTGTGAGTTCCTGGATTCATTTACGTTTTGAACTTGATTTCCTGAGAACATTCCTACTTATTATCATTAGCTAAAATCAATTTCTTGAAGCTTATTTCTTTAATGAAGTGATTTCCTTTCTTCCTCTCTGTTTATGTTTATGAAATCCTCATTCAAACTTGCCTCTCTCTTCACCCTTGAATAATGCATTGGGTGTCTTTAATTAACACACACACACACACACACACACACACACACACACACACACACACCCCTATCTTCTATTCTATTCTAGTTTTCCCTTATCCTTATTTGATTCAAATGGAATGGTATCACTATCCATTTCTATATGATTTCTTTGTAACTTATTATTAATCTTAAAAGTCAGTATTGTATGAAGGTGTTGGCTCAATAGTAAAGGAACAATTTCATTGCTCTATTTGAAGGTTTTCTTTTTTTTATTTCTTTCCTTGATATTTGAAAGATTTAGTATGTAGGCATGATCAAATATTCACAATTTTTAAAAATGCCATGGAGTTATTTTCAAAAAAGATAATTGATCTTTCATTTATTTCTCACTTTTATGACATGTACCTTCATTTTATTTTTACTCCTATTACTTTTTTTTTTTAATATTTTATTGTACTTCAGGTGAAGGCTTACAGAACAAATAGTTTCTCATGAAACAGTAGTACACATGTTGTTTTATGACATTGGTTAACAAC
>NW_004444103.1:4505083-4552216 GCF_000243295.1 Trichechus manatus latirostris
TAGATTTCTCGTGGAGTCTTTAGGGTTTTCTATGTATAGTATCATATCATCTGCAAACAGGGACAGTTTAACTTCTTGATTACCAATTTGGATGCTCTTTATTTCTTTTTCTTGCCTTATTGCTCTAGCTAGAACTTCTAGCACTACTCCTATTATTTTTCTAGTTGACTTTCATATTTTACATTTTCTACATATTTACCATAAAGTAACCCATTTCTTAACATCCTCTTTGACTTAAAGGAAATACTAGCCTGAAATATATTTGATGAAAATTTTATCTTTCTTCTTATTATAGTTCTTTAGTTTGTTTATATATTAATAATTCTAATTTTAATAATTTTAGGACAGAATTGTATTTGAAGATGAGAGTATTGAAATTCAGTCTGCTATTTCTAGAATTATTTCAAAGGCATCAATTGCCAGTACTGATTTTTGATGGTATTAGAATTAAGATAATGTCTACAGCTTTATCCTAAAATACATTTTGGTGATGGCCTAAAATATTCATAAAATATGGAACATTGTCTTAAGAATACTCGTAGAGACAACGCAGTGTGATCTCCACACCATTTTCTTTTCTTGACTATGCAAGGTGATCATCTTTTCAAACACTCCTTGTAACTAGGTTGGATGCCCTGTGTCTAAGTTCTGGCCCATGAAATGTGTGCGATAGTGATAAAAGACAATTCCAGCCCCGGTACTTAAAATCATCTTATACAATCTTACAGCTTTTTTTCTTCCCTTCCCAGGATAACCAGAATGACATGTGCTTCAGATCATATAGCTATGAGAGGAGCCTGTGTGCCTGAATCACTATTTGGAGAAGATCTACCCTGGGGAGTCACTTGACACCATTGGAATATAACATGTGTGAGAAATAAACCTTTATTATATTAAACTACTGAGATTTTTGTGTGGTTATTTACCACAGTTAGTATTAATTACTCTGACTAATAAGGCAAAGATTAAAAAAATTATCTAATTTTTCTTAAATATAAATAATATGTAAATTCTTATATTTTGATACATCAATCTTGAGACACCTCTTTCTTCTAAGATATCCCTTGCTGCCATTTCTGACCTCCTGGAATTATGTGAAAATATGTTTCACAAATGAATGAATCATGAAGGAATCATCTGTTTGAAGAACCAGCTCAATTTATTTTGGACCATCCAGACCCCTACAAAAAAGCAGTACATCTGTACCAATAGGTCCTGATACAAATGCTGTTAGGTGCCGTCAAGTTGTTTCCAACTCACAGCCACCCTGTGTACAACAGAATGAAATGCTGTCTGGTCCTGTGCCATTTTCACAATCATTGCTAGCTTGAGCCCAGCATTGCAGCCACTGTGTCAATCCATCTTGTTGAGGGTCTTCCTCTGTTTGCTGACCCTCTACTTTACCAAGCATGATGTCTTTCTCCAGGGACTAGTCCTTTCTGGTAATATGTCCAAAGTACTTGACAGGAAGTCTTGCCATCCTTGCTTTCTAAGGAGCCTTCTGGCTGTACTTCTTCCAAGACAGATTTATTCGTTTTTCTAGCACTGCATGATATATTAAATATTCTTCATCAACACCATCATTCAAATGCATCAGTTCTTCTTCAGTCTTCATTATTCATTGTCCAGCGTTTGCATGCATTTGAGGTGATTGAAAATACCATGGCTTGGGTCAATGTGTTTTACTGATAAGAAATAGCACTACAATAAATAGTGAGCTTCCTGAAAAAGGCTTGAAAGGTAGGTCAGAATTGAATATGTAAAAATATGACAGGGCATGGCATGTTGCAGAAGCTTCAGGAGCAAAAGAAGAAAGATCAGACACTTCAAGGTAATTAAAAGGACTAGACTTTATCAACACATTGCTCCTAGAAAGAGAATTTAGATTAGTATTCTGTAGGTATTTCATGAAGGGCCTGGAACATGGAGTGAAAAGTAGTAGACAGCCAGGAAGCCAGAATGTTTTTGAACAAGGTGGTGACACGCTAAGAACTGTGCTTTGGAAAATAATTTGTGAATCAGGGGTCAAATTAATTGCAGAAGAGGGTAGAAATGTGGAGACAGGGCAGGGTGTTACTATAATTGTTCAGGCAAGAATTAATAAGGGAGCTGGAAATTCACTGCGTTTTTGCATTTAAAATGGTGAGAGATTAGTGTATTCACTTTAAAACATATAATCTGGAAAGAAAACATGGTGAGTTCAGTTTTAAATATACTGATTTCCATAAAGATGAATTAAAATTCACTTTGGATCCAATAAAAGAACAATTTTCTAATATTGTTCATGAATCAAATACTAAAAAACTAATGATGATCTTTAATATACCAACAAAATAGCTAGAATTTTTTTGTTGTTTTAACTATGTTATATGCACCATGATGCACATTATATGCATTATACAAAAAAAAATCATGTTAACCTTATATGAGTGTGGCAGAGACTTCGTGTTCAACAAGCATAATTTTATTTTCTTCTTCCTGGGTACATAAGTAGTATACATTTTTCACCTGCTTTGGTAGTTAGGCTGGAGCATTTTTATTTGGTTTTAGTTTAAGCATAAATTTCCTTCCACTGTAATCCATGCTCTCCATTCCTTTCACGGAGTCCTTAGAGGACCTATGTTTAAAATGGCAGCATTACAAAATGGAAGGAAGCTGAACTACTTGGTCAATTCTTGGAGGGGAGTCATCAAAGAGAGCTGCCTGACCTTCACTTGACTATGACATAAAATGTAAACATCTTTATGGTATTTGAAGTCCTGGTGGTGCAGTGTTAAGAGCTCGGCTGCTAACCAACAGGTCAGCAGTTCGAATCCATGAGCCACTCCTTGGAAATCCTATGAGGCAGGTCTACTCTGTCCTATAGGGTCACTATGAGTTGGAATCGACTGGACAGCAACAGGTTTTATTGTATTTAGTCAGTGAAATTTCAGAGTCTTTGACATAACATATATCCTAACTCATATAGAAAGTGGTTCTTTGAAGGGGGGTGCTGCCTTAGCAAAAACCAAAAATATGTGGCATTGTCTTAGCAGTTTGATGGTGGTCAACAAGAAAACTGATACTGGAGATTTAAAAAACAGTAATCAATAATTGCAAAGGCAAAGTACTTACTAAGGACTCATCTGCAATAATGGATAAAACCCATGCATTTTCTGGGTCAGCCACTCTAGGAGAGGAAGCCAGAAAACAGCTTACAATAGAAAACCTTGTTGGGGTGTGTTGGCTTCCATGTATTGGATTTAGAAAACATACTGTATGGGAGAGGTTAACATGTGAACAAACTGGCCAGTTTGCAATCGGAGATGAAAGAATAAAGACAGTTAAAATTGGTGGTCTTTTAAGGTTATAAAAAAAAAGCCAGCTATCCCTAACTGCAAACAATGGTATATGAAAACCAAAAGTATGGTAAAAATCTCTCAGTTGAAAAAAGCAACTGGAAGTAAAATTCAGATGAAGAATATAGCTTCCCACCTGTTTTTAAGAAAACCAATATTATGTGTAGAGAAAAAGGGGATCGACATGTGGTTAAAGTGGCAGAAAAATAATGCAGATTTAAGAACTATGATTAGAAAGCAATTTTGTGTATGGTTACTGGTGAATGCAACGATTAGAAGTATGTAGAATAGAAATCTACTAAATTTGGGAGTGAATTATATTACTTAAGTATCCATGATGCTGGGCTGAAAATGCCTTTAACTTTTGGAATCATTACTTCTCTAGTCTTAGGTGAGCAGCTGGCTTCAAAGGTAGTACAAGTCCCAAGAATGGTGTGCTCCACAATACTCCCCTCTGATATGGCCAAAGAAAATAATGGACAAGAAGCAGTGTCCCAAAGGGTGGATCAAGGGGCCAGGACAAACAATGGACAGAGGGGCTCCTCCCTGAGAGTCGATTCAGGACCTAACAAATGAACAAGGCACTCAGGGTAGAGTCCCACTCACTGGGACTGCAGAAGTTCCAAAGGATCAGTGATGGCTGTGTAATCTCCATTCTCTCCCTTTCTGAAAGAGATAATTTATTGTGATTATCTTGTTCCACTCCCACCTTTATCTTATCATAGGTCTTATCTATTATCATAGGTCTCTGTTTGAATCAGAAATAGAGATCTTAGGAGATCAACTGGAGCCCTAGTGCACCATGGTTAAGAGCTTGGCTGCTAACCAAAAGGCAGGCAGTTCAAATCCACCAGCTACTCTTTGGAAACCCTCTGGGGAAGTTCTACTCTGTCTTACAGGGTCGCTATGTGTTGGAATGAACTCGATAGCAAGAAGTTTTGGGAGCTGAAGTGGATGAAATGATTAGATGAGATTTTGTGTTTTCCTAATTAGGAAGGGATTGAGTGTATTCCCTGGAAAGAAAAATGAACCAGATACATAGTATCCAAAAAGATGTAGAGTGGGAAGGATAATACTAAAGTGTTCACCATATGTCATTTCATTTTCCTCTTCGTAGGCACATAAAACCAAAAAAAACCCAAACTTGTTCCTGTCGAGTCAACTTCGACTCACAGCGACCCTATAGGCCAGAGTAGAACTGCCCCATAGGGTTTCCAAGGAGCAGCTGGTGGATTTGAACTACTGACCTTTTGGTTAGCAGCAGAGTTCTTAACCATTGCACCACCAGGGCTCCCCTAGGCACATAGGAAGTCTAATACTCCCAACATAGTTTAATGTTCTCTTGGGACCCTATGACTGGGTTTTGTTCCGAAGGATTTGAGGAGAGATGTGCTTCCATACCTGGCCTGAGATCCCATGCACAGTATTCTATACTCACTTCCCCTCCACAGTGACCTCAAAGACCTTGTGATTACATTGGCAGTATTGCTAGGAGGAAGTAGGGGAATACCTATATCACCTGTTTAAGGAGAATATCCAAGGATAATTCAGTGAACTCAATTGTAATTTTATGTGAATTTAAACAAGTGTTTATTGTTTTCATCATTGATAACACAGCAGAGCATAGCTTAATTAGACAAAGACAGCAACATCATTCCTATTTTATCAAAAAGGTCATTTCCATAAAAGGTTGTTCTTTAATTTCAGGACAAAAATAAATCTTTTTTTGTTTTTTTTGGTATAAAAATCATAATTTTTATGTATATTAATACTTTGAAAAACTTGTATGGTCAAGTTTATCATAAGCTATTATCATAAGCTAACAGTTCTACTAAGAAGATGATTATTTTAAAATGTGGAATAACTAAGAAATTAGTTTTTCATTTCTAAATCTTAGAATTACAATCTAAATTTTATCAATTTCTGATTTAAAATATCAACTTTTTCAAAATTTTTTTCTGTGTTAAAAACTAACGTCAGTACAGTCCACCACATGGACTCTTTGTCACAATAGAGGCTACCTGCTTGCACTGATCAACTATCCACTATTCATTGCTTAGAGGGACATATATACTAGCATAATTTAGCACTGTTGTTGTTATTGTTAGGTGCCATCGAGTCAGTTCCGACTCATAGCGGCCCAGTGTAGGACAGAACGAAACACTGCCTGGTCCTGCGTCATCCTCATGATCTTGTTATGCTTCAACCCATTGTTGCAGCCACCGTGTCAATCCATCGCATTGAGAGTCTTCCTCTTTTTTGCTGACCCTCTACTTTACCAAGCATGATGTCCTTCTCCATGGACTGATCCTTCCTGATAACATGTCCAAAGTATTTGAGATGAAGTCTCATCATCCTCGCTTCTAAGGAGCATTCTGGTTGTACTTCTTCCAAGATAGATTTGTTCGTTCTTTTGGCCATCCATGGTATATTCAATATTCTTCGCCAACACCATAATTCAATCCTTCTTCGATCTTCATTATTGATTGTCCAGCTTTTGAATGCATGTGAGACAACTGAAAACACCAAGGCTTGGATTCTAGAATTCCCATTCTTCACAGTGTTATCGATAATTTGTTATGATCCACACAGTCGAATGCCTTTGCATAGTCAATAAAACACAGGTAAACATCTTTCTGGTATTCTCTGCTTTTGGCCAGGATCCATCTGATGTCAGCAATGATATCCCTTGTTCCATGTCCTCTCCTGGTTAGAATTTCTGGCACTTTCCTTTTGATGTACTGCTGCAACTGTTTTTGAATGATCTTCAGCAAAATTTTACTTGCATGTGATATTAATGATATTGTTAGATAATTTCTCCATTTGGTTGCATCACGTTTTTTTGGAATAGGCCTAAATATGGATTTCTTCCAGTTGTTTGGCCAGGTAGCTGTATTACAAATTTCTTGTCATAGACAAGTGAGCACTTCCAGTGCTGTATCCATTTGTTGAAACATATCAATTGGTATTCCGTCAATTCTTGGAGCCTTATTTTTTGCCAATGTCTTCAGTGCAGCTTGGACCTCTTCCTTCAGTACCATCGGTTCTTGATCACACATTACCTGCTGAAATGATTGAATGTTGACCAACTGACTCTGTGTACTCCTTCCACCTTCTTTTGATGTTTCCTGCGTTGTTCAGTATTTTGCCCAGAGAATCCTTCACTTCTGCAAATCGAGGCTTGAATTTTTTCTTCAGTTCTTTCAGCTTGAGAAATGCCGAGCATTTTCTTCTCTTTTGATTTCCTATATTCAGCTCTTTGCACGTCATTATAATACTTTACTTTGTCTTCTCGAGCAGCCCTTTGAAATCTTCTGTTCAGCCCTTTTACTTCGTCATTTCTTCCTTTTGCTTTAGCTACTTGACATTCAACAGCAAGTTTCAGAGTCTCTTCTGACATCCATTTTTGGTCTTTTCTTTCCTTCCAATCTTCTTAATGACCTCTTGCTTTCTTCATGTATGTCCTTGATGTCATTCCACAACTTGTCTGGTCTTCGGTCATTAGTGTTTAATGTGTCAAATCTATTCTTGAGATAGGCTCTAAATTCAGGTGGCTGTACTTTGGCTCTCGTGGATTGTTCTACTTTTCTTCAGCTTCAACTTGGACTTGCATATAAGCATTTGATGGTCTGTTCTGTAGTTGGCCCCTGGCCTTGTTCTGACTGATGATATTAAGCTTTTCCATTTTCTCTTTCCACAGATGTAGTCAATTTGATTCCTATGTATTCCATCTGGAGAGATCCACATGTATAGTTGCTGTTTAAGTTGTTGAAAAAAGGTATTTGCAATGAAGAAGTCGTTGGTCTTGCAAAATTCTATCATGCGATGACCAGCATTGTTTCTATCATCAAGACCATATTTTCTAACTACCTATCCTTCTTCTATCCTTCTTCTTTGCTTCCAACTTTTGCATTCCAATCACCAGTAATCATCAAAGCATCTTGAGTGCATGTTTGATCGATTTCAGACTACAAAAGTTGGTAAAAATATTCAATTTTTTTCATCTTTGGCTTTAGGGGTTGGTGCACAAATTTGAATAATAATCGTATTAACTGGTCTTCCTTACAGTGGTACGGATACTATCCTATCACTGACAGTATGACAAACTGATAATGCATGGGTGAATTTAGCACTAGATCTCTACAGTGAATTGAAGTCATATAAGTAGTAGCATTTGTTTGAATTAATGTTTAGAAGCAGATTCTGTATCAGCATAATGTTTTTCTATATGTTGGTGTTATTATTAGGTGCTGTCTAGACGGTTCCAACTCATAGTGACCCTATTTACAACAGAAGGAAACACTGCCCTGTCCTGTGCCATCCTCATAATCATTGTTATGCTTGAGCCCATTGTTACAGTCACTGTGTCAATTCATCTCATTGAGGGTCTTCCTCTTTTTCACTGATCCTCTACTTTACCAAGCATGATATCCTTCTTCAGAGACTGATCCTTCTTGATAACATGTCCAAAGTATGTGAGATGAAGTCTCGCCATCCTTGCTTCTAACGAGCATTCTGGTTGTTGTACTTCTTCCAAGACAGATTTGTTCATTCTTTTGGCAGTCAATGGTATATTCAATATTCTTTACCAACACCACAATTCAAATATGTCAATTCTTCTTCAGTCTTCCTTATTCATTGTTCAACTTTCACATGCATATGAGGCATTCGAAAATACCATGGCTTGGGTCAGGCACACCTTAGTCTTCAAGGTGACATCTTTGCTATAACACCTTAAAGAGGTCTTTTGCAGCAGATTTGCCCAATGTACTTTGTTGTTTGATTTCCGAACTGTTGCTTCCATGTGCATTGATTGTGGATCCAAGAAAAATGAAATCCTTGACAAGGTCAATCTTTTCTCTGTTTATCATGATGTTACTTATTGGTGCAGTTGTGAGGATTTTTCTTTTCTTTATGTTGAGGTGTAATCCATACTGAATGCTGTAGTCTTTGATCTTCATCAGTAAGTGATTCAAGTCCTCTTCACTTTCAGCAAGCAAGGTTATGTCATCTGCATATTGCAGATTGTTAATGAGTCTTCCTCCAATCCTGATGCCCTGTTCTTCATACAGCCCAGCTTCTCAGGTTATTTGCTCAGCATATAGATTGAATATGTATGGTGAAAGGATACAACCCTGGCGCACACCTTTCCTGACGTTAAGCCACGCGGTATCTTCTTGTTCTATTCGAACGACTGCCTCTTGATCCATGTACACGTTCCTCATGAGCACAATTAAGTGTTCTGGAATTCCCATTCTTCGCAATGTTATCCATAATTTGTTATGATCTACACAGTCGAATGATATCCTAGACATTAGTGAGCTGAAATGGACTGGTATTAGCCATTTTGAATCATACAATCATATGGTCTACTAAGCAGGGAATGACAACTTGAAGAAGAACAGCATTGCATGCATCGTCAAAAAAAACCTTTCAGGATCTATCCTGAAATACAACACCATCAGCAACAAGATAATATTCATATACCTACAGAGAAGACCAGTTAATACAACTATTATTCAAATTTATGCACCAACCACTAAGGCCAAAGATGAAGAAACTGAAGGTTTTTAAAAACTTCTGCAGTATTTCTACATATTCAATAAAGATAATAATAATAATAATAGCAATAATATTAATAGTAATATATGTTGAAAACTTACTAAATGTTGGCATTTTTACTAGTATACACTAAATATATGCTGTTGCATTTAATCATTAGGGAAAAAAACTTTGAGGTATTATAATTATTCCACTTTTAAAAATAAGAAATTAATGCTTGGTAAAGGGTAGATGGCAATGCTGGAAGGAAACAGATGCTTGCTCATCTTCAAAGCTGCAGCTCACTAAATTGATTTCTGTTAAGAATCCAAGTCTTAATCATGATAAACTTGATTTGATTCCCTTACCCTCTGTGTCTTTTCCAGTCACCACTTTTAATTTTTCATCTTTAACCATGCAGATAATTATACTTTAACATAAATTTTAGATTCAATCAAGACATGTTTTAGAATGACAGTGGATGCTTATAAAGCAGAGTCCATCCTATTCACAAACATTTCTATTTATCCTAAAAGGCATTACACATAAAAAAGTCTTTGCAGCAATTTTTTTGTAAGAGCAAATACTGTCAGGAAATAATGTGATTGTTAGGAAAAAATGGTCAAAATAAAGTAAAAGTGATGACTATGCTAAAAATATCATAGAAGTAAACCAGCAAGGGCCCCTGAGTATAATCTGTTAGGTGTTGCTATGATATCTCTGCTTAACAAATAAATCTGAAACTTGTTGGATTGTAGCAACTGACAGTTATTGATTGCTACTCCATCTATGCATTTTTGGCTGCTTCTCTACTTAACTATCCTGGGTTTTGCAGAGATCAGCTCTGATGGATTTAGCTGAAACTGGCTCTAGGCTAAGGGTTAGAATTAGGTCTGTTTCACATCTTTCATTCTGGGACACAGACTGAATGTTCACCTCTCATCCAGAGCATGTGGTTTCCATGGAAAAAGAAAGAGTGCAAGAGGGGTGAACAGAAACATTCAATGCCTCTAAAAACCTGTTCAGAACTAGCACATATCACTTCAGCTCAAGGGACCTCTGTGCCCTCACATCAGGAATTCATAGAAGTATTCTTACTTCAAGTTATTTCAGGTTACAGTTTTATTAAAAAAAAAAAATCCCACTATTCAGCATGGGTTGAAAATTTTTAGTTTACAGAAACAGCACTATCATCATCACATAGCTCCAGCCAAAACCATATACTTTAGGATTTGTCATGGCAGCATCCCACATCTGATACCAATTTCTGTATTAGTTTGGTTTTGTGATAATTCTACATAACATTTAATCTCCAGTTTCTGTGGTTGACAACATCTTTGCATATAGTCCTTGCTTTAGTGTCTAAGGGTTTGCTGTGGCTCTACAGAGTTCCAGTTGGCTCATCCAAGACTTTGGTGGACTTGGATCTAGGATGCAAGTTGGGTTTCAGGACTGTTCCACGAGTCTCCTCACTTTGGAAACCAGAACAAAGGACTATCTGTTCTCTGAGACATGTGTTTCTCACAGTGGATGACAGAAACAGAAGAATCGTGAATGGACACACACAATGTCTCTGAAAACCTCTGCTCGGTACTGGCAAAATCCTTTTGCCTGTATTTGTCTGGTCAGAATAAGTTACCTGGCCAAGGCAAAAGTCAGTGGGAAAGTAGATTTTTTTTTTTCCTGCATCAAGGCAAGAGTGAAGAAGAAAGGAAGAATCATGAATAAATAATACAGTCTACACACTGAATAAGCTAGATGAGGACACTTGAATTTTTCATGCCCTTGCCATGAGTCTACTTTATTTGAAAAATCAATAATATTGCAAAATTATTTCACTAAGCTAGGTGAAATCATTATCAAGTCGAGTCACTTTGCCTTTTTGTTTTGTAAAATTAATGCTATAGTCCTGTACAGAGAACATTAATTTTAAAATACATAGTTTTCAAGCTCCACATAATAGAACAATGCAAAGAAGTTTAGTGTTTCTGAAACTGAAGGCTGAAGTAACTATTATTAAATAATTATAATTATAAATATTTAAAAAGCATAATAATATCTAAATCAGGTAAGTGTTTCTAACAATATTGTTTATTTGGCTGATTAATTTCTACAAAATATGTTATGTTAGTTTGTCGGCTAAAACTGCTACTATAGTCAACTGTCTAAAGGGTAGTTACAGGAGAAGGTTTGGCAATTTTATTTGTTTGTTATGTTATTAATGTACACATAAGCTCACTAAAAAGTGAAGCTGTCTTTGCCTATATGTTCAATACCATTCTCCCTATAATTTTATCACCAGGGAAGACTGCATGCACTAATTGCAATTTGTAAACTTTAGCTTTTGCAAACATATAATAATATGAGTCAGAATGATTCCACAATAATTCTAAAATGAATCTACACTCAAGCAGTTATGCATGCTACTTGAGACGTGTTGTTTCTAAACTTCTTTGAATATGATGCTTTACATCAATATTTTATTAAGGTATGTCATAAAATACATTAGATTTATATATTAGAAAATAAAATCCTGTTCAAAAGAGCTAGTCCACATTTGTTAAGAAAACACAATGGGAATTGACACTATCCTTGTCTTTTATTAAACATATGCCACTCTCAAGAATTTTAAAATTACATTAGATGTATGTATACCTATTAGTGAATAAGCCCTATTTGTTTAGGAAAAAAATCAGTGCTGCTCCAAAATGTCTCTTTATTCCTGGGACCATGTTAGACTATATTTCGCACTTCTCTTGGAGTGAGGTGTGTCTATATGACTAAACGATTGTCAATGGAATATGAGCAGGTTATGTGTTCCACTTAAGGATTTAGTCCTTAAGAGAATGATCTTACCCTTCCTACTGACAGAATATCTAGAACCCAATTGATCCAGCTTTGACCACGGAGATTGTGACAGTGCTTTGTGGGATGTGACTGCAATGTGATGGATAAATCCCGAGACTCTCTGAATGGCCATGTAGAACAGAGTTGTCTTATAAACATTGACCATTTATCTCGAACTATTGCATAAACGGGGAATAAATTTCTTTATTCTTTCGAATGCTTTATTATGGGGTTTTTCCATTAACACTACAAATAAACCTGTCCTTTCTAGTCCCACTGTGATCATTTGATTTAGCAACAAGGCATAGTGATTTTAATAATGCATTATTGTATAGGATATACACAGAAAGAGGTCAAATATAGTTGACATCTATTTGCATGTTTTATAAGTATTGACTAATTTATTTTAACATATAATTTGATGGCTCCAATTTTTGTTTCTAATTCAGACATTTAACAAAATTTGCAAAATTAATTCTTATGTAATTTCTCATTAACTTCAACTTTATCTAATTATAAGCATTGTTCAGAGGAAATATAATTAACGACTTAATACTATCACTTAATGGTATCTAGGTGGGTACAACTTCAACTCTTAAGTCATAGTTACATAGTTTCTCCACAGGAGAAAGATGTGGCAGTCTGTCTCCATAAAGATTTACAGCCTTGTAAGCCGTATGGAGCAGTTCTACTCTGACCTTCAAGGTTTCTGTGAGTTGGAATTGTCTTGACAGCAATGGGTTAGTTTGGAAGGATAATTTAGAATGATTAGTGGACTGTATGAGATGTTGGATTAAATGATAATTTAAATCTTTTTTGAGTTTCAGGGCCCTGGTGGCACAGCATTTAAGGCGTTCTATGGTTGCTAACCAAAATGTTGGCAGTTCAAATCTCCCAGCTGCTCCTTGGAAACCCTATGGGGCAGTTCTACTCTGTCCTATAGGGTCACTATGAGTCGGAATCAACTCAACAGCAATGGGTTTGTTTTTTTCTGAGTTTCAGAACAGTAGTGATGTATTTTCTATAATTTATTTGTTATGATTCTTGATTTAACCTGCAAACATTCTTATCATGTTTTGGAATTAAAAAATAATATCTGAAATATTTTGAATATTTTCAAATTACAATGACATTCTGTTTCTCTCACAAAAGTCTCAAAAGCTGTGTGTACAGAGACTATGTGTTTTTTATTGAATCCCCAATCCCTAGCATAGCACCTGACATGTAACATGCAGTAAATGAATATTTATGAAATGAATGATTAAAACACTACATTTAAATTTTTAATGTAAACTAACTGCAGAGGATTGAGTAGTTTAATGAAATGAGATAAAATAATTTTTATCCTAAAAATTAATTGAGAATATTCTGTAATGGAATCTGTTTAAGTGAAGTTTAGAATACAAAGATATTCAAACTCCTTTGAAATTAATGGTTGGCATTGGTAAACATCTTTTTTTTCAAGCCTAAAGTTGCATTTCTGAAGGATTCTATGGGCAAAATATTGAATGACACAGGAAATATCAAAAGAAGATGGGAGGAATACACAGAGTCATTGGACCACAAAGAATTGGTCAACGTTCGACCATCTCAGGAGGTAGCATATGATCAAGAATCGATGGTATTGAAGGAAGAAATCCAAGCTGCACTGAAGACACTGGCAAAAAAACAAGGATGCAGGAATTGACAGGATACCAACTGAGATGTTTTAACAAATGGTGCATCACTGGAAGTGCTCACTCCTCTGTGCTGAGAAATTTGGAAGACATATACCTGGCCACCTGGCTGGAAGAGATCCATATGTGTGTCCATTACAAAGAAAGGTGATCCAATGGAATACGGAAATTATCGAACACTATCAGTAATATCACATGCAAGTAAGATTTTGTTGAAGACAGTTCAAAAACGGTTGCAGCAGTACATCAACAGGGAACTGCCAGAAATTCAAGCCAGATTCAGAAGAGGATGTGGAATGAGGGATATCATTGCTGATATCCAATGGATCTTGGCTGAAAGCAGAGAACACCAGTTCTTACCTGTGTTTTATTGACTATGCAAAAGCATTTGACTATGTGGAGCGTAACAAATTACAGATAACACTGCAAAGAATGGGAATTAAATAACACTTAATTGTGCTCAGGCAGAACCTATACATAGACCAAGAGGCAGTCTTTTGAACAGAACAAGGGAATATTGTGTGGTTTAAATTCAGGAAAGGTGTGAGTCAAGTTTTCATCCTTTCACCATATTTATTCAGTCTGTATGCTGAGCAAATAACCAGAGAAGCTGGACTATGTGAAGAAGATCATGGAATCAGGCTTGGAAGAAGACTCACTAACAACCTGCAATATGCAGATGACACAACCTTGCTTGCTGAAAATGAAGAAAATTTGAAACACTTATTGATGAAGATCAAAGACTATAGTCTTCAGTATGGATTACACCTCAACATAAAGAAAACAAAAATCCTCACAACTGGACCAATAAGCAACATCATGATAAAAGGAGAAAAAATTGAATTTGTCACGGATTTCATTTAACTCGGATTCGCAATCAACCTCTACAGAAGAAACATTCAAAAAATCAAATGACGTGTTGCATAGGGCAAATCTGCTGCAAAAGACCTCTTTAAAACGTTGAAAAGCAAAGATGTTACTTTGAAGACAAAGGTAAGCCTGACTCGTGCTGTAATACTTTGAATCACCTCATATGCATGCAAAAGATAGACAATGTATAAGGAAGATCAAAGGATTGATGCCTTTGAATTAAGGTGTTGGTAAAGAATATTGAATATACCATGGACTGCCAGAAGAGCGAACAAATCTGTCTTGGAAGAAGTAAAGCCAGAATGCTCCTTAGAAACAAAGATGGCAAGACTTTGTCTCACATACTTTGGGCATGTTTTCAGGAGGGACCAGTCCCTGGAGAGGGACATCATGTTTGGTAAGGTAGAAGATTAGCAAAAAAGAGGAAGACCCTCTATGAGGTGGATTGACAGAGTGGCTGTAAAAATGAGCTTAAACATAGCAAAAATTGTGAGGATGGCGCAGGACCAGGAAGTATTTCGTTCTGTTTTACACAGGGTTGCTATGAGTTGGAACCAACACAATGGCACCTAACAACAACAACAACATTGGTAAACTTGCCCCAAAACCTATGATTTCTAAAATTTCCTAGATGGTCTGTTTCTTTTGCACCAGTACCAGAGAATATGAGAGAAGATTAACTGAGTCGATATACACATGATTAGTTAAAGAAGTTGCTATTTTATTTTGATTGTTTTTCTCTGAAGCAGAAAAACATATATTGAAAAAATCAGAATTTCTAAATAAATAGTAAAGCTGAGATCTCTTCTTCTAGGAATAACTGTAATAGAATAACAATGCACTTTGATATATAAATAGAAAGTCTTATCTAGTTTCTTCTTTGGAATATATGATTCTGATAAATATTTTACACTACTGATAAGACGCCTAAGAGTGTAGCACTAGTAAAACTTGAAGCATTCCAAGGAAATTTCCAAAATTACCAAATATAATTTTAAAAAGCAGAGGAGCTAATTAAATGATGAAGTAGTGGTACATTTTAATACCCACTGCTGTCCAGTTGACTGACTCATAGCCATCGCATAGGACAGAGTAGAACTGTCGCATAGGGTTTCTGAGGCTGTAAATCTTTACCGAAGCAGACTGCCACAACTTTCTCCTGCGGAGTGACTGTGTGTTTGAATTGCCAACCTTTCAGATAGCAGGTGAGGGTCTTAACCATTATGCCACCAGGGCTACTTACATTTTAATAACGCTATTATAATTTGATAGTTTTGAGTAAGGGTTATTTAAAACACTTATATCAGTATTATCAGCTGATTCCATAAAGAAATCTAAAACAAGTATAAAATCATGGTCATGTGAGCACGATACCCACTTTCCAGAGATGGTTTCTATTAGACAGCCATATTAATTTCTAAGCTAAATTTTTAGATTTGCATAAAATTTTGATGTATATCTTCCTAAAATTTATATGATAAATCATATGATACATTATAATAGAAACTAATGTATAATTAGTTGTCCTTCATGGTGTTCAACTGAGGATGTCTTTGGCAAAAGTATAGATTTGTGGTTAATGACTTGAGATTCTGAGAATGACCTTCCTTCTGATGATGTTCCCATGCTAGATTTGTAAAATAGAGGCTTGGAAGCAAGTCGCAATTTACGATACACAAATGGGTAGTGTTATAGTATAGGGCGATGGTGGCTTGCTTTGTTTCAAAAGCTTTGTGATGAATATGAGAAACTTCATTGTGAAAAAAATAATTCTAAATATAACTCTGATATTCATGGAGTATGGCACAGTGGTTAAAAGCTTGGCTGCTAACCAAACGGTAGGTAGTTTGAATCTACCAGCTGCTCTTTGGAAACCCTATGGGGCAGTTCTACTTTGTCCTATAGGGTCACTATGAGTTGGAATAGACTCGACAGCAACAAGCTTTTTTTTTTTTTAATGTTAACCTACCTTCCTGTATTAGAAATACCCTCACTGATGTCTGAATGCAATCAATTCTCAAAAAAGTAAAAAGAACCTTTATGCTCATTCCCAAATATCTAATTATTTTAATATTTTTTTTATCTCTTTACTTAGATGATGTCTTCAAAGCTGACATAAAATTGTACATTTAATGTAGCCAGAAAGCCAGTATGCATGATCCATTCACTATATCCTAACCTGGTCTAATGTTTTAATTTAATTATCTTTCATTTCACATGGATTTAACAAATGCACAGTTCCTGTGTTAAGTACTGAGAAGATTGTGAAATAAACAAAAAAACAATTATTTCCTTCTACTAGTTAATAACAACCTGCTTAAACTACTCTAGCTGGGGATAACTACCATGGCTATAACGTTAATTTTGTGTTGCTGGATACTTAGTAGAAAACAAATTAGTTGTGTCTGAGAAGAAAATAATTGGGAAAAGTGTTTCCTCTTTCACTCTTTTTCTATTCCTTCTTTTATTGTTCTTTTTTCTTTTCACTTCTTATATTCCTTCCTTTGTTCCTTCCTTCCCTCCCCTCCTCCTTCTATTCCTTCCTGCTTGGGAAAAATCAGAGGATGGGCTAGGGAATGCTTATGTTTCAATTATTAATCCATTGTGAACATTTTTGTCATCTAGAATTCTAAAATAACACTGAGTAATCCCACTGCTGAATATATGGCTACTTATCCCTTAAAGTTTCCCAGGGAGAAGAAGTAATCTTTATCAACTCTTACCACATACTGCTTTAACGTGCTCTGGGAACTCAGGTTAGCTGCCTCAAATTCATTCTGTAACATAGATGATCTGGATAGATAGATGATAGATAGATGGATAGACAGATAGGTATATAGATAGACAGGTATATAGATAGACAGGAAGGTAGATAGACAGATAGATAGGTAGACAGACTGATTCATGGTGACTTGATTACACACACACATACAAACACACATGAGAACAGTAAATAAATGGTGGCTGTATTAAAGTATGAAATCCTGTCTGTCAAATTCATCCTTGTATCTATAGGTACTGTTGAGCTGAGTACACACACACAGCAACTAAACTGAAGGACAAACTGTTATGAAGTACTGAAAGTAAGTGGTGCCCTGTGGTGGATAAAGGAATGCCACAAATGCTTTAATTCTCCTCCCACTGAGATGTGGAGTATATTTCCCCGCCCCTTGAATCTAGGCTAACCTAAGACTGCTTTGACCAACAGAACTGCTACTCCATGCTTAGAGTTTAATAAGACTAGCAGCTTCTATTTTAACCTGTTGGAACTTCAAGCTACTGTGTAAGATATCTAACTACCTTGCTGGGGAGACCACTGGCTCAAAAGACAATGGGGCATATTAAAGCGGTTGTTGTTTTTAGCCACTAAGTATTTGGGTAGTATTGGGTAGCTCAGTAATAGATAAAATGACCATGCCCAATGGGTGTGGGTAAATCTCCTTAGATCTGCTAATTCCTTCTTTAACTCCTGTATATTTTACAAGTTATTAAAAATTTTTTAATATCTATATTTGAAATTATAATTGTGGTTTTGACTTGCACTGGGTATGAAAGCTGAGGAAAGAGGTGAGAATAGCACTGCTAGTTGTTCTCACAACCAGCCCTGATACATTCTCTATTGCTTTTCCTCTGTTTGGACTTTAGACAGAGGAACAGGACTAAGGTAGGGATGAAACTCTATAAATAAGAGATCTCTCTTACAGCAAGGAGCCAAAACCTAACCAAGTTGATGTCAAATACCTGCAGCACGGAGCTAAGGGAAAGACACTTCTCTGACTTGGGTCTGAGGCTGTGATTTAGACCATGTATTGCTGCTTATAACTCTCCAAAGCAGTCACTGGAAAATCATGATCCAGCCAAACAAGCTCTCCGTAAGTCTGAGCACAGTTTCTGTTTTTCAGCAGTTCTCAGCTGTGCGACACAGTTCCAAATTGTGTTTCAATTTTCCTTTGAAGATTTTTTTTTTTTTTGCCTACTCTGCCTGTTCTAAAGGTCCTTCTTGAGCTTTTAAAAAGATGAAAGGATGCATAGGAGTCAATTATTTTCGAAAGAATATGGTGAAAAAACAACAATAGGTACTGGAAAGTTGGGTGAGAAATATCTTTGTGACTTGCTTAAAACAGGTCAAAACATTTGAGATTTCTTGATGTTAACTATTCAAAATGAGTTTAATAACATGTCATCTTCTAGTCTGCATACATATAGAATTCTACTGATGGGGTTGGATTGCACTGAGAAAAACCACCAAAATAAGACACAGTCTATAGATAATCATTACCTGTCAGGTTTCAATGGCTTACCACTGATACATAACTATAAAGGACTTCTCTCCTGAAAAGTGTGACTAAATACAATGTAATTACAAAAATACCTTTTATATGTTACTAAATAATCTAAAAAAATATATGGAAGAATCTGTTGGCTTATTTGATGAGTATGAAAATCAGAATTTAAAATATAAGATGTTGCTTTGCCCAGTTTTTGGAAAACATTTAAGATATCAATAAAAATACAAGACAGTGCAGAAATTTCATCCCCCAAAGGAAAGGCTGACAGCCAATATACTGCTGAAATCTTAGGTATTTCTCTGTACCTATTGATGTGGTGAAATATGTAGCAAAAAATAAACTTTACTGCAATTTGACATTATGGTTGTTAGCTAGCACTGCTGCCTTCTAAGTGAGATACCTGTGAAAACATAGAAAGAGACACACAGTTATAATACAAAGAAAAACTGTGAACACTGGTCAATACTTGGCAGGACCCTGAAGAAACTGTCATTAATTATAGCAGAGATAGGACCCTCGAGCATCAAAACAAAAGGAACCAAGAAGATGATGGCAGATTTCCAACCAATCCCAGAGAAAACATCTTATCCCAGACTAGAAAGAGAATGATCTATTCCCTACACCACTCAAAACATACATGCACACATCTTACAGGAGCAGCTTTCTATTTTTTGTCTGTTTCATACCTCTGTGATTACATTGGATGCTCTAGTTTTCATTCATTGCCACTGCAAGGGCTGACTGAAGCAGACCTGTTACATTCAGTGAGCTGTCACACACTAGTATGTGTTATACACTAGTCCTTGGTAGGGAAGGGCAGAGAGAGAAATAACTGGAATGGCGGTATGTTAGGAGTTGCAGTGGGTCATCTGCAGTTTCTGAAAGGGATATAATTGCAGTCGGCTTCAAATATTCCAGTAATAAAGTTGTGTCACTGAACAAAAGAAACCCCTTTAATTTCAGTAAAGTCATGTTAGACAAATGAACCTTAAACAACAGAGAGTCGCGTGTACATATGTCACAATCCAGATTAATGTCTGACTCGAAGAAATAGAACGGCAGAAATAATTAGCTATTCTGCTTATGTCAAAACCTAAATTAAGCTGGATCTCTCTCCATGTAAGGATTAGGAAAGAAAGAGCAGCTTGATTTTGTAATAAAACCAATGTAAAAACATGCAACAAAGAAAGTGAAAGAGCAAGAAAGATAAATAAGAAAAATATAGTATGTAATCTAAAGAATTCAAGAAAGTATTAATCATAAAAACAGATGAAAGGTGAGATAATAACACAACAGATTAAAATGAAAGGTACATGGTAAAAAGAAGCACTAAGAGAGAGAAAAAAAGATAGCGAGAGAGAAGAAGAAAGGAGGAGGAAAAAGGAGAGAGCCTACTGAGATATGAAAATATTACAAGGAAAATAAAAATGTATCTTAACACTTGACATCTATTTTTGAAAGAAAACAATGTAAATGGAATTAGTGATGTAGATGAAAACCTTAGGAATATCCCTTACCATCTGAAGAATAGAGAGAAATAATTAAAACAGGAGAATATTAGCATAACAAATATGACTTATAGATAACGTAGCAAAAAAAACTAAACAGATGTGGAGGACAGAGAATGAGATGCAAGAAAAGAATAATATATATCCTTAAAAATAAAAGAAAAGCATGAGGAAAAGTTGAACTAATCAAAGTAATATAAATATATATATAAAGGGAATACTAACAAAAAAATAATTCTTCAAATAGTAGAAACATAATAAAAATATTTAATTTTAATAATTATATTATCCAAAAGCAAAGATTTTATCAATAAAACTGGAAAATAGGATAAGATGTAGACATTTAAAAGTATTTCTAATAAAAATTCCAATAGTCTTTTAAATTTGACAAAATGAGAAAGGAAAAATGATTGAGAATATCCAAGCACATATTTAAAAAGAACAGTAATATGAGAGAACATTTTATCCCAGATATTAATGTGTACTGTAAAATTTTAATAAAGATATTTTATTCTGGTGAGATAATATAGTGAACAGGCTAATAACAATATTTAGGACTTAATTAGCACTTAATATTTTCTAGGCACTATTTTCTTTCACATTGATTAAATTGTTATATAAGAAACATATGGTAGGGATGGTTCTGGACTTGTTTTAAAACTAAAAGAAGAGAACTGAAACTTAGAGAGTTAAAAAGTCTTCATGTAGGTCAGTAGATTTTGTTTTTTTGGTTTTTTGTTTGTTTTTAAAGCTTATGGAGATGTTATATGAAATTTTAAAACAATAGGTTACTTCTATTGATATGTATGACATATATTTACAAAGCACTTATTTACACTCATTATCTGAGCTGATTTTCACAACACTTGTAAGTAAATAGTAAAACTAATGAAACTAATATACTAATATATAGAGGTTACATGACTTGCCCAAGGTCATCACTCATTTATTCATTTAAAAATAGACACTGGGCCCCTGGTATGTTCCTGGTATTGTTCTGTATGCCAGGAATACAGCAATGAACAAGACAGATCTAGTCTGTGTGTCATGGGACTTCAGCACTGATGGGTCCAATTTCTCTGACTCGAAGCTCATGTGCTTTTCACTAAACTAACTTGTCTCTTCAAAGTAACAGTTTTTCTTAAATCTAATTTGAAGCTTTGTTTCTGTATAGTTTTCTAACAAAGTTATTTATCTAAATCATCACTTAGCAAAAGCAACCCAAAATTTATATACATTTTAAATGATTCAATTACAAACTAAATTATCTGGTTAAAACATTTCTCTTCCATGTATCACTTCACTGGTGGCCACCTGCTTACACTGTACCTAGAAAGATGCCAAACAAATGAATCTTTTCCATTCAGTAACAGGAAGTACTTTCCAGGCCATCATCTTCCACATTATCTTTCATCTTGGAATCAATTTTAATGAAATGATAATGTACTTGGCACCAGAATATCACCTACCATCCAAAGATGTCCAAGTATGTAACAAACATCAATTAACCAGCACAATTGCTCTGTAAGAGAAAATACCATTATCACAATTCTGAAATTGAACAGATTGTTAAACAGAGACAGTAACGACGGGTAACCTTTTTTGGACAAATTAGAAGGGAGTAGGTTGCCAACTTGGATACTTTCAGTTCATTACCTTACTCAAAGAAGTAGAAAAATGGTGGGAGAATAGGTGGAGACTCCTCAAAGGAGAGGAAAACCCAAATCCTGAAATTACAGTGAAATGACTCACCTTTTTATTTAGATCAGTACATGAACACCCTATGCTAATGAATTTAAAATGATGTTTGATAATTTAAGAAACCTGGAAGCACTATATTTGACAATCACATAAAAACCCCTACCTCAAACCTGGCCCATAAAAGAATGATGTTTGTAACAGAGGTGACCATTTGAAAGGCAGACACACACAAATCAATGAGTAAAAAATCATTATGGTTACTTAAAATAACTTAAAATTCACGGTTTCTTGAAGTGAGTTATGATATATTTCTTTACGAAACACAGCACATACATAACCTAATCAATGGAGCAAATTGTATATTGTCCTCACAGGAATTCACATATCTATAAGTAAAAAATATGAAATATTTTTCACACTTTTCACCTAAGAATATATTTAAAGATATTATATTTATAAATAAAAAAAAAATTATATTTCAATAAAAATTCCTGGGTTCTACAAAGTTCTTAATAACCGACTAAAGAAATCAGTTTTCATTTACCATGGTATCATTTGGTTCTTCGGTACCCCAAGGTCAACGATAGTGCTTACCCCAAACACCAAGTGTCAAAAACAGATATTCAATGACATATCATCTGCACTCAATAGGTGAATTTATATAAGAAAAGGTGTCTCATTCTGTTTATCATGCAGCTTTGCTGTGTTTAACTTTATCTAATTTTAACAATTGCTGGGTTTTTTGCATTTCTGTTATAAAAAAGATTTCATTCATTTTGCTGATTTGAAATTGGCAATACTCTTCAAAGGCAAAGCTGTTAGGAAACATGAGAGATAAGAGGCTTATGTTTTGCCCAGGTAATATATTACATTTGCATTTCTTACAGTTCTTACAATTTCGAGAGATATATTGTGTGTGTATGAAAGATGGTTTTAAAATTACTTCTACCCATTTAAGCACAAGTGCTTGAAAAACGCTGAAGAAAGATGAGATTGGTCATTAAGCTGTGGAATATGTAGAGGATGGTTTAATGCATTTCTGCATTTGGATTATGTCATTCCTAAAAAAATACTTTCTCAGTTATTTTGATTGCTTTTTCAAGAGTACTTGACAGTTGCATGTTCTTCTAATATATGAGTTTTGGGGAATGTGCATGCTTGCTTAGTTATAAAGTAATAAAGTTAAGACCATCCTATTAAATACTAATCTAAAGAGTTTACTGTTTAATATGAGCCACCCTAATCTTCCAAAGAGGGCAGTGGTGAGTTAGTGGTAGAATTCCTACCTTCCATGTAGGATTCCAATAAAAAATCCTGGGTTCTATGAGGTTCTTAATAACTGGCTAAGGAAATCAGTTTTATCAGTTTTCATTTACCATGAAAAATTTCATTACCTCCTAAAAAACCTCACAACTGGACCAAGAAGCAATATTATGATAAATGGAAATAAGACTGAAGTTGTCAAGGATTTCATTTTACTTGGATCCACAATCAACACCAAAGGAAGCAGCCATTAAGAAATCAAACCATGCATTACGCTGGGCAAATCTGCTGCAAAAGACCTCTTGAAAGTGTTAAAAAAGCAAAGATACCACCTTGAAGACTAAGGTGCGCCTGACCCAAGCCATGGTGTTTTCAATCACCTCATATGTATATGAAAGCTGAACAATGAATAAGGGAGACCAAAGAAGAAGAATTGGGTTTCTTGCAGAGAGTTTTGTAGTTTTCTTTATAGGTCTTTTACATCCCTGGTCAGATTTATTCCTAAGTATTTTATTTTTTTAGGGGCTATTTTAAATGGTATTGTTTTCCTGATTTCCATTTCTTCATTCTCTTTATTGGTGTATCGGAATCCAACTGATTTTTGTATGTTTATCTTATATCCTGCTACTCTGCTGAATCTTTCTATTAGTTCCAGTAGACTTCTCGTGGAGTCTTTAGTGTTTTCTATGTATAGTATCATATCATCTGCAAACAGGGACAGTTTAACTTCTTATTACCAGTTTGGATGCCCTTTATTTCTTTTTCTTGCCTTATTGCTCTAGCTAGAACTTCCAGCACAATGTTAAATAGGAGTAGTGATAAAGGGCATCCTTGTCTTGTTCCTGTTCTCAAGGGGAATGTTTTCAGACTCTCTCCATTAAAAATGATGTTGGCTGTTGGTTTTGCATAGATGTCCTTTATTATGTTGAGAAATTTCCCTTCTATACCTATTTTATTGAGAGTTTTTATCAGGAATGGGTGTTGGACTTTGTCAAATGCCTTTTCTTACGATCAAATTTTTAAAAAATTTCCCTATAACCCTTAAAATAATAACTCTAAATGATAAACCCTAAATTTGGATCTGAAATTTTCGCTTTTATATTTCAATGTACTCTATATAAGGATGCTGGACTTTAGTGCTTTCCTCTGAAGCACAGTCATCAAAGCTTTTCACATAAAAGTTAAAATATTTTAAAAATGTAAAACCTATTAATAAGCCATCATGATGTATATTATTAAAACATCTTTGCACCTAATTGGAAAATTATTTATATAGGTCATGATTCTAAAGTTACTGAAATTTCCCAGGATGTTCTGGAGGAACTCTGACTTATCAAGCTGTATATATTATGCCATGGACTTTCAAGGTCAAGGTCTCTGGAAGCCTTTGGTCTAAAGCTCTGTGTCTGAATGAGTCCTATGAGTTTCCACTGTTTAAGCAGAGACATACTGCTTCCCATTTTATTGCTTTACTTTTTGTATAGATTAAACAAAAACAAAAAATGCTAGAAAAAAAATTAAGTAAAATTATGCAGAAAAACTGAAGGAGAAGCAGAAAGCTTGCAAAAAAATCCTGCCTTGGTTAGCCATGTTCAAAATATTAAAATACCCAGAAGAACAATCTGTAAGAGAATTTTTATTAAGACTCAGATCTTGCAAAAAGAGTTTCTGTATCATTTAGCTTGAAATGGAATAAAAATTTGGGAAAAAAAATGCCTCATATGAAGTAAACTGTATTGTTTTCCTCTCAAGTTAGTAGTTATTTATTTTAGTGTAACTTGTTCTAACTCATCTAAGCCAACTTTAATGGCATCCACACAAGTCAGCAATTTCTTCTTCTCATACCTGGAACTGAGGATAGGATCAAAATTATCTTGGTGCCTATAAATTCTTTCTCAGAATCTGGAGGCTATTTTTATTTACTTATTTTTTATTCAGGAGAGATAGTTACAGGAATCTCAGAAGAGAAAAAAGAGAAGGCAGTGTGGTTTTCAGATCTATTCGTGATATCAATCATCCATTATCAACTTTGTTAATAACTCTGAATCAAAGACTATCTCAATTTGAAAATGCTCCCTGAACTCCAACAAATATATCTTCATTCACATATTCATGCATAACCACATATTGTTGTTGTTAGGTGCTGTCAAGTGGGTTCCAATTCATAGCTACCCTATGTACAACAGAACGGAACACTGCTTGGTTAATCACATATACACAACCAAAAATGCTTCGATACAAGGAGTAAACTGATATTACCAAATAGGTAAAATCATATAATGCCAAGAATTTTATATTCTTTTAAGTTTTGCCTTCCTTTGTGTGCTAAAGATTAATTGTGAACAACCAGGTGTAGTGATTAATTATTACCTTTGGGAAGAGAATAAAAATGTGAGGAGATATTACTTACACACTATGGGCTGACCATAGCCATTGATGCTATGCAAGTGAGTTGCGTTTTTAAGAAGCAGAATGGGGATTCTGTTTCCAGATGACAGGCTGGGTACATCCATTTATTTCTTCCCCCATTTACTCTTGATTCAATTACTTTGAGTTGGAAGAAAGTATATTTTATTTACATTTATAATAGTAATAAAAACGAATTAAAAATAATAACAAAAATAGATTAAAATGGAGACTTTCTTGAAGACAGAAAACAAATGAGATCATATTGGAAAAGAGGAAAAAAAAAAAACCTACCAAAAGGCATAAAATTGGACAGTTACATAGGTAAGATGAAGTGTTGCCATAGAAGTTACTGAGAAATTCCTAATTCAGAATCAGCTAAGAGCGAGCTATGGAAAGATCATATGAGTAATTAATTGAAGGATTGCTTGGGAAAGAAATTAGCCAGTTATGCCTATAGGAATGTGTCGCAGCCCCTCACATGGGGCACCATCTGTCGCAGCGGCGGTGAATGTCGGGACGGCCGAGACAGTAACCAAACACAACTCTTACAGAGAAGTGGGGCCAGGAGAATCACTCTGAGGAGCCGACCCCCGGCTTCAGTCCCAGGAGTTTATTTATAGTCAATACAGCAAGCAGTGAAGCAAATAACCAAACAATGGGCTTTGGGTGAGTAAAAATAAGTTTCGGGCATGGGAGAAGGAATTCAGGTAAACAAGCTAATCAGTAACGGGACAATAGGTTTGGGAAAACAAGTCATGACAAGTCTCAACATGTTGGGGACAAGTCTCAACATGCTGTGCAGCATAGAGGCCTGTGGGAGCTACAGTTGTCAATAGTGCAGCCATGTTTAAATGGCATATATCCCCACATTTCCCCCTTTTTGTTTAGTTAATGGAATAAGAATCAAGAGGGTTTTCACTGGTCCAACAAGTGTCCGTTAGGACAAAGTAAAATTTTCTCTATGAGATAAAGTCTAAGATTATCTCAGCTACTATCTCCACACCTCAGGGCCTGGCGTCTTAGTGAGTCCTTGTGAGCCCAGCTACGCTGGGGCACACTCCATATGTTTAAGGAGGAGAAGTAGCATAGCTATGAGTAACACCTGGACTTAGTCGCCTAGATGGCGGCCATAGCAGGCTCTTTAAACTCACGGTGCTGGTCTTCCACCGGATACCATCTGGTTTTTCACCAGGTTGTTACTTAATGTCTGGGCTTAATGCTCCTAGATGGCGGCCGTAGCAGGCTCTTTAAACTCACGGTGCTGGTTTTCCACCGGATACCATCTGGTTCTTCACCAGGTTACTAAGTAAGAGTGATGCTCTCATCAATTGCATAGCCGGAGTGAGCGGACTCAATGTGCCTTTTAGGTGTGTATGGCAATAGAGGATGATCTTAAAAAGATATTACAATCCTTTGTACTGACAATACTATGATTGTTGGACCAATGGGTTTCCTCTGATTCTCATTTTGTAAGTTACACACTATCTTTTAACATTCACTAAGATTATTATTCTTGAAGGCTCAAAGATTTATAAAGGCTCAAATCAAACAAACAATGATTTACATAAACTCACTATCAATTAGAAAGGAATCATCCGAATTGGAAACCTATCTATACAGAAGCATCTAGTCTAGAAGCAGAAAATATAGAGGAATTTACACATAACAAATTTTCATTGGGAACTTACTGATTAACAAATTACTGATTAACAAGATAATATAGGATGACTATTGAGGATTGATTATCACGAGGGAAACCATAGCTAGAAACAGGTTTTCAGGTGTAAGTGGGGCACCTGTAGTTGAGAGGATATGTTCAGCTTTAGAGGAGAGGGCTTTCAGACCTTCCCATGTTACCGGTATTGCAGATCTCCGTTGTTCAGCATCCATCCCCAGGGGAAGGGGTGATTTCGGGTCTGATGGCGGCACTTCAGTGTTCATCCCCAGGGGAAGGGGTGCCGTTTCAGTTGTAGCTCTGGAATTGGGTTGGATGGCAGCTGCCGAAGGGGTGGTGGTGGTGGTTCAGAGAAGGGAAGGGGCGGAGGCGCAGGGCAGAGTGTGCCGGCACGCAGGGGAGCCGCAGCGTGGGCCACGTCTGGGACCCTTAGTCACGGACGGAGCACAGAGCCCGCTTTCGCCTGCCCAGAGCCTCCAGGCAGGGCCGTCCCAGGCAGTGACACCCAGGACTCAGCTCGGAGTGCCGCGGGAGGGATGGTGACGGCGGTTCCCATTGGAAGGGTGGTGGCTGTCGCTGGGTCATGATATGGTTTTACTAATCAGGCAGGTATCCAAAGTGGACCTGTGGGAGACAAAACAGCTGCATACCCTCGCCCCCAGATTAATAATTCTGCAGGTCCTTGCCAGACAGAGGGATTTTGAGGGTCTTTATAGAGGACCTGTGGGTGAGGTCGGGTGTCAGAGGGGATAAAATGTCATTCTGCAGCAGTACGACCATCTTTAGCAACTGATAAAAAGTTAAAAATAAAGAGAGCTTTGGCAAGTCTTTCATTTTGGTCACATACTCTAGACCCATCATCTCCTCCCCTTTGTTTATTTAAGAGCTGTTTGAGAGTATGATGGGCACGTTCAATTATGGCTTGCCCTTGAGGGTTATAAGGAATGCCAGTGGTATGAAGAATATCCCAAGTGGCACAAAACTGTTGAAATTTAGCAGAAGTATACGTAGGCCCATTATCAGTTTTAAGGGCTTGGGGACATCCCATAGTTGCAATGGCTTGGGTGAAATGATGACAGGCATGAGTAGATCGTTTTCCAGAAAGGGCTGTAGCATAGAGAAACCCAGAATATATTAGCCAAACGAAAACCTTTACTGCAGTGGGGACACTTTCGGGTTGGAAGTTTAGTGTCGGCATTTTTGTTTTTTAAACTGTGACAGTCTTTCTTAAAATGTCCAGGTTTACCACACCCAAAACAGGTGACAGTGGATGGACGGAGAGCTGCTGCTAATACTTGTGCCTTATGAGTTTCTGTGCCAACATTTTGACATGCTCTAATAGCTTCTTCTGACACCTTACGCTGTTCAGAAGAAACAGAGTTCCCCATAGTGAGGGAGAAACGAAAAATGAAGGAAAGAATGATAGAAAAGCTCCTGGCCCGAAGCCTGAAATGCCTTGAGGGAGCGTACGAGAAAGCCTCGCCGCTCCCGGGGCTATAGCAGCCCGAATTGAGAGCGTCCGGGAAAGTTCCGCCCACGGAGAAGCCCCGCCGCTCCCAGGGCTGTAAGAGCAGCCTGAGATAGACGCGCATCTTATACTCACCACCTTCAGGGATTGAGTGAGAGGGTGTCTACGGCACCCTCACATGGGGCACCATCTGTCGCAGTGTCCTCACACGGGGCACCATGTGTCGCAGCCCCTCACATGGGGCACCATCTGTCGCAGCGGTGGCGAATGTCCGGACGGCGGAGACAGTAACCAAACACAACTCTTACAGAGAAGTGGGGCCAGGAGGGTCACTCTGAGGAGTTGACCCCCGGCTTCAGTCCCAGGAGTTTATTTATAGTCAATACAGCAAGCAGTGAAGCAAATAACCGAACAACGGGGCTTTGGGTGAGTAACAATAAGTTTCAGGCAAGGGAGAAGGAATTCAGGTAAACGAGCCAATCAGTAATGGGACAATAGGTTTCGGGAAACAAGTCGTGATAAGTCTCAACATGTTGGGGACAAGTCTCAACATGCTGTGCAGCACAGAGGCCTGTGGGGGCTGCAGTTGTCAATAGTGCAGCCATGTTTAAATGGCATATATCCCCACAGGAATGTCTGGATTGTTATGTTTACCTCTAGATAAACTCAAAAACTCAGAAAAGTGGGGACTTCTTTTATGCTAATTGGGGCCAGAGAGAGAAGCAGAGCAATAGAGTTTAATATAAATCTAGCTTTTCACAAGAAATACGGGTTGGGAGGAGAAAAGTCAGTCCACTTAAGAATGTCATCCACACCAAGGTTCATACCCCAAGTAAAGCCTTTCTCAATTTGGTCTTTATAAGGGTCTCTTTCTGATTCTCTATCCCCACAACATGAAGGAAAACTTGCTTGTCATCAAAATCAATGAATTTCAAGGTAATTTGGTAATGTTATTAAAAGTAAATATGTATATGTGCTTTGATTGAACCTTTGTACATCTGGGAATTTACTCTGCAGAAATACTTGTACGTGTGCATAAAAACACATGAACATGTGTATTCGTTTTAATTTTTTACAATAGAGGAAATGGAAAGTGTTTATCAATAGAACACCAATAAACAAATTACCATATATTCATAAAGACAATACCACGCTATCATTAAAAATCATGTTGCGTACAGATGGAAATCAGAACAGTGCTCATCTCTGGGAAGGAGGATTGATAGGAAGAAGAGCAGGAAACTGTCTGGGGTGATTATAGTATTATATATCTTGACTGAAGTGTTGTTTAAAAGGTGTATACATTTGTCAAAGGTCTTTGAACTGTACACTTGCGATCTGTGCATTTTACTGTATATAAGTATATTTCAATAAAAAATATAGGGAAACAATAATTACAGATATATAAAGTTCTTCACTATTGTAAGAAAGAAGCAAACTTCTGAACAATGATGTTATAAAACAATTTAAACAAATATATATATATAATTTCTATGTATTTCTGTAATTCTACACATAGACAGTCATGCATATATACGCATATAACCAAAAACCAAACCCGTTGCCGTTGAGTCAATTCTGACTCATAGCAACCCTATAGGACAGAGTAGAACTGCCCCACAGGGTTTCCAAGGAACAGCTGGTGGATTTGAATTGCCAACCTTTTCGTTAGCAGCTGAGCTCTTAACCACTGGGCCAACAGGCCTCCATATATGCATATAGGTGTGTGTATTTATAACTGTGGCTATATTTTCAATTCATATTGAATTCAGATTGTTATTAGAGGTTGTATCTCAGAAGGGAGTAAAACTTTCAAGGAGTGGATAGGAGGCCTTTGTTTCTTGATAGATATACATCATTACAGTTTGAACTTTTCAAAAGCATTCATTTACTAGGTATTTTTCAAAACCAACAACAATAACAACAACCACAAGGTAAATGGAAGAAAAATGTTGAAATAAGAGCTCTCTTCAATATTCCCTATGTGATAACTGATATTCACATCTCGGTGATATGTATCTAAGATTCCAAAAACCAAACCCATTGCCATTGAGTCAATTTTGACTCATAGTGACCCTGTAAGACAGAGAACAACTGCCCCACTGGGTATCTAAGTGTATAACCTTTTTTTTTTTTTTTTTTTACTGTACTTTAGATGAAGGTTTACAGAATAAACTAGTTTCTCATTAAACAGTTAGTATACATATTGTTTTATGACATTGGTTAACAACCTCATGACACGTCAACACTCTCCCTTCTCGACCTTGGGTCCCCTATTAACAGCTTTCCTGTCCCCTCCTGCCTTCTAGTCCTTGCCCCTGGGCTCGTGTGCCCCTTTAGGCTCATTTTGCTTTATGGGCCTGTCTAATCTTTGGCTGAAGGGTGAACCTCAGGAGTGACTTCATTACCGAGCTAAAAGGATGTCTGGGGGCCATACTCTTGGGTTTCTCCAAGGCTATATTCTTTAAGGAGGCAGACTGCCACATCTTTCTTCTGTCGAGAGGCTTGGTGGGTTCGAACCACCACCTTTTGGATAGCAGCCAAGTACTTAACCACTGCACCACTAGGGCTCCTTTATGTGTCTAAGATTATGAAGCCTCAAAACAAGAATGTACCCTCCTCCCTTTACAACAGGAATGCCTGTTGCTATTAATCTACGTATATGATAAGAAAAAATGGAAGATAAAAGTTATTTTTTATTTCATCCGACTGGATACTTCTACTCATGAATAGTGTCTAGGAAATTAAGTTATGGCAGGAAACAATACACATGAAGAGTTATAGAGATAATATAAAACCTGAACATTGAGACTTGAACACTGAGTACAGAAGAGCCCAGAAAATCTCTCTGTAGCTTGTTTCACTGTATCATATTATTTAAAATTGACCCTCTGATGGACTCCTGTTATGAGGCCATGTGCACATTTTTGTTATTGTGATTTGGACATCATTGTGGGATCAGCAGTTTCATTGGCAGCAAAAACAAGGAAGGGTACTCCTAATACTCAAAGCTAACAGAGAAACCATCATGATTTTTATTAAGATACATTAAAAAAAAAAAAAAAAGGTTGCCATGAGTGGATTCTGACTCATGGGGACCCTCTGTGTGTCAGAGTAGAACTCTGCTCCATAGGGGTTTCAATGGCTGATTTTTTGGAAGTAGATTGCCAGGCTTTTCTTTCTAGGCATCTGAATGCAAACCTCTAACCTTTAACTTAGCAGCTGAGCACGTTAATTGCACCACCCAGTGACTGCTTGAGATACATTAGAGCATAGATAAATAGAAAGAGATTTGAAGACAAAACAGTTTATAGACATTTAGATCTTAACAGAACGGGGGGGATGAGTAAGTGGGAGGGAACAGTATCAAACAAACAAACAAAAATTCAAATAAATATGCCAGAGATGAGCAAACAAATTAGAGATTTTGGCTTTCCCAGTACGGCAGGAGAGAGGACTATTTTGATCTAGGCACTTGAGAGTGATTAATCACAAGTCCTCAATTTGACTCCTCATTGGAATCACCTGTGAGCTTTAAAAGCTATCCTGATGCCTGGACCCTATTCCTAGAGAGTATGGTTTAATTTGTCTAGGATGTAGCCTGAGCATCAGGACTATTAAAGCCTCCCAGGTGATACTAATACATAGCCTATTTTAGGAACAAATGATTAATCTTTCTCAGGTTGAGAAGCACTGACATAGTATCCTTCCTTCAGATGAAGCCAGTGGAGTGAAATTCCCTTACCTATAATTAACTACAGATTTAGAAGTGTTTGATGAATTACAGATTTCTGAGTAGATGCCCCTGACATAAATAAATGAGTCAAAGCACAAATGGTTAAAAGATGAGTGTGGGGAATCATCTTTTCATGCTGTTTAACTAAGCTATCTGAGATTTACTAAGAAGTTAAATTGCTTAAGATGACTGAAGACCATCACTCCTCAGTCAACAGATTTGTCTCGTTCTCTCTTAGCCTTTCTTGCATTATCTACTCCAGCGCAAAGACGCATGTCAGGGACATGAACTAAAACAGAATATGGGTTTTTAGACTCTGCTTCCAGATATACCAACCGGGACCCCGTATCATCCCTATACCAATGGGAGAGAAGAAAGCCTGCTGAGTATCTCTGAAACATTACTCTGATAATATCACACTCACACTAACTTTGAAATATGAAGGCTCTCCGAGTATCTATTTGCAGAGTTCTGCCTGATAGTTCGGCACCATTAAGGAACAGTTCTCCATTCCCAGTTAACAATGAGGGGATATACAGACAAGCGTTTTTGACGACCAAGCTCTCTAAATCTTTTATTCCAGGGACAGGGACTGATGCCAGTGACTGAGTCAGAACAAGGCCTATTCTAGATTGTTCTAAAGCCAACATCGCTGTGTGTTGTTGTTACTGTTGTTAGGTGCGACCGAGTCAGTTCCAACTCACAGCGATCCTATGTACAACAGAACGAAACACTGCCCAGTCCTGCGCCATCCTCACAATCATTGTTATGTCTGAGCCCATTGTTGCAGCCACTGTGTAATGCTTTCCAACCTGAGGTGCTCATCTTCCAGCGCTGTATCAGACAATGTTCTGCTGCTATTCATAAGGTGTTCAGTGGCCAATATTTTTAGAAGTAGATCGCCACGTCTTTCTTCCTATTCTGTCTTAGCCCAGAAGTTTATACTGCTTTGTGCCCAGTCTCAACAATTCACATCCATGACGGAAGGACTAAACTCACAGGAGTACAGATAATCTTATAGTTCAATGTCAAATGCAGATAAGCTGATTATCAGGGAGGGTTCCAGGCAAGAGAAACTGGAAAACAGAACACTAAACTTATCTTATTATCAGCAAATGTGCACAGCAGCTGCTAGTAGTCACCAATCAAAACAAGTAGATAAACAGACAAGGGAAAAATATTGTGGATGCACCCAAATTCCAAATCTTGGCACCTAACTGAATTTAGCACAGAGCATCAGCATGAATTCAAATATGTGTGAATCACAGTAATCATGTGAAGTGCTAAATCACTCATTTCAGGATTTACCCAAGTTACCAAAAACACTGTATTCAGTACACCACAAGTTCTACCAAGCTTTTTAGGATCAGTTGTCTAAAGAGTCACATAAACACACACACACTCACCTACCCACCCACACACATACATCTTTACCAACGAGCTACTGTATTACAGTATCATATGGCACTGATCATATTAGACTAAAACAAACTTTAAGATGTGTGAATCAAAGTCACTGAAAAGAACTTTCAACAAAATTGTTTTAACAACATACCAAAGCAAACAACTATATGTATATATGTGTGTGTGTGTATATTATATATATATACATATATATAAATGTACAATAACAAAATTTAATATCCAAAATTTATAAAAAAAATTTATAGGCCCAATATCATGGAGTTTATTATGCAATTAGGATAGGCTAAAACACAGGCGGGATTAAGCACAATGAATGTAGCATATGATATATAAGATGGTAAGTATTATAGGATGTCAGAGGAGGGAGCACATGGGAATTGGAAGGCCTAAAGAAAAGTCTCATGGAGCTTGCGGTCATGAAATGGATCATGAAAGATGAGTTAGATTTAGATAGATGGAGATAAGAGATGCAGTGACATTTTCAATTTCCAGGGTGATGAAGAGCATAAGGAAAGACATAGAGATGACATAGAAGACATATGGAGATAACAGAAGGGCAAGACATAAAGTAATTCATAATTCAATTTGGTAGAATTAAAGACAGTGAGCCAGAACTTCCCATCCAAAGATTTTCTTTGTAGGGTTGAAGCTCATCTTGGGCAAGGATGAACTGAGTGGCATGTGGGAGACCTCTGGGTCTATATATAAGGACTAGTTGAAGGAGGTGATAGAAACAATGGCTGCCATAAGTTCAAAACTATGTACAGTGGAGGATTAGAGCATACCAGCTTGCCTCATTCTCTTCCAGCAGAAGTGAGCTCTGCTTCCCTTTCCCCCTCATTCATTCAGACAGACCCTCAGGCCAAGGTTTGTGCCTTCTTCCCATAATTGTGCGGTTATTCATGCTATAAGACTGCTAATCACCCCTTATGAGTTGTCCTTGGAAGACCTTGGCCTGGGAAAGCAGCAAAGTCCATTCCTTCAGAGAGAAGCTACCCAGGCCTGTGTAGAGGAGAAGCGAATCCAGTTTTCTCCATACTCAGTCTACTTGATCGACACTTTGTTTCTAAGTAGGTTTTTAGTTTGGATATCATTATGAATAATAATAATAATAACAATAACAAAATATACTATAGGTTGTAAAGGCATGAAGATGTTGAAGTTTGGAGAGGAAAGCCAGTCAAGAAGGAGCAAACACTATTACAAGCATCTATTTTACAAAGATAAAGGAGATACATTTCTTTCTATCAAGTTACCTACCATTAATAGCTCACAATCCAGTGAAGGTGAATTAGAAATAATTGAAATACTTTTTTGTGTTATGTCTAAGAACTCTTTGCCTAGCACTAGATCCCAAATATTTTCTATTTTTTTCTATAATTTTATTTTCTTACATTTTGCACTTAAGTCCATGATCTATTTTGAATTTTTTTTTTTAAATACGGTGTGAGATTTAGATTAAGATTCACTTTCTTGCCTATGGATGTTCAATTGCTCCAATATCATTTGTTAAGAAGGTTGCCCTTCCTCCACAGAATTGCTTTTGCACCTTTGTCAAAAATTAGTTGGAAATATTTTTGTGGTTCTATTTCTGGTTCTCCATTCTGTTCTATTGGTCTATGTGTCTGTCATGGATTGAATTATGTCCCCTAAAAAATGTGTGTATCAATTTGGCTGGGCCATGATTCCTGGTATTGTGTGATTTTCCTATATGTTGTAAATCCTGCCTCTATGATGTTAATGAGGGGGATGAGCGGCAGTTGTGTTAGTGAGGCAGGATTCAATCTATAAGATTGGATTGTGTCTTGAGGCAATCTCTTGAGATATAAAAGAGAGAAGTGAGCAGAGAGACAGGGGGACCTTATACCACCAAGAAAGCAATGCTGAGAGCAGAGCGCATTCTTTGGACCTGAGGTTCCTGTGCTGAGATGCTCCTAGACCAAGAGAAGACTGATGACAGGGACCTTCCTCCAGAGCCAACAGAGAAAGCCTTCCCCTGGAGCTGATGTCCTGAATTTGGACTTGTAGCCTACTAGACTGTGAGAGAATACATTTCTCTTTGTTAAAGCCATCCATCTGTGATATTTCTGTTATAGCAGCACTAGATGACTAAGTGTCTATCACTCTGCCGATATCACAGTGTCTTGATTATTGTAGCTATATAAACCCATTGCCATCGAGTCGATTCTGACTCAAAGTAACCCTATAGGACAGAGCAGAACTGTCTCATAGGGTTTCCAAGGAGTGGCTGGTGGATTCAAACTGCTGACCTTTGGGTTAGCAGCCTGAGCTCTTAACCACTGCACCATCAGGGCTCCACTGCAGCTATATAATAAGCCTTTATATCAGGAAGAGTGATTCATCCCACTTTATTCTTCTTTTTAAAAATAATTTTAGCTATTCTAGGGTCAGTGAATTTCAAAATACATTTTAGATAAACTTATCTATGTCTACAAAAAAACTTGTTGGGATTTTATAGCAATTGCATTCAATCTATAGATCAATTTGGGTAAAATTGACATCTTTTCTATATTGAGTTTTCTAATCTATAAACATGGTATGTCTCTCCATTTATACAGGTCTTCTTTTATTTCCTTCATTAATGAGTGAAAAAAGCCAATCTCAAAAGGTTACATACTATATAATTCCATTTATGTAACATTAATGAAATGAAAAAAAATGTATATATAAATGGAGAACAGAGTAGTGGTTGCTAAGTGTTAGGAACCAAGAGAGAAGTGGGTGGGTGTGGTTATAAAAGGACAACATGAGAGATCCCATGGTAATGGAACAGTTCTGCATTTTGACTGTGGTGGATACAGGCACCTACACATGTGTAAAACATTCATAGAACTAAATACACACACATACACACAAGTAAATATTGGGAGATCTGAATAAAATCTGTGAATTGCATGAGTGTCAGTATCTTCACTATGATATTGTATTATAAATTTTCAAGATGTTAACCATTGGTAAAGGGCACATAGGATCTCTCTGCATTATTTTTTACCACTGTTTGTGAATTTACAATTATCTCAAAATAAAACATTTTATTAAAATAAAATTGAAATGCAATGTGCTGCATGCTAAGATAAAAGAAAGCACAGCTTGTTATGAGGGTACATAGTAGTGCTATATAATCTAGACTGGAAGGCCAAGCAGATTGAGCAAGAATTAAGCAATTAATCAGTAAAGTTAAAGCGGCTTAGGCATCTACATCAGTTTATGCAACAATGTAGTCTAGACCATGCTACTTCTTAGCATTGTCAGAATTTAGAATGTTTTATAGGCAAGAAGGAGGAGATTCTATTGGAGAGGAAGTTAGTGGCCTATTCTTTAAAGGACATGTAATGACGTTAATGTTTATGAATCCAAACCTTAAAGCTACGTGACAACATTAAAGACTAGACACTAAAATGATCCAAGGAGTCCTGGTGGCACAGTGGTTAAGTGTTCCAGTGCTAAATGAAAAGGTCAGCAGTGTGAACCCACCCGCTGCTCCAAGGGAGAAAGATGTGGCAGTCCGCTTCCATAAAGATTACCGTCTTGGAAACTCTATGATACAGTTCTCTGTCCTACAGGGTTGCTATGAGTCAGAATTGATGATAATGGATTTTTTGTTTGTTTTTGTTTAAAATAAGTTAATAATTGCAATGTACTGAATGTCATGGATGAGGCTAAGACAGGAGGTATGAAAACAAAAACAGGTGCAAAAATCCAGGTGAAATTCAAGGCAAAGTGCCTGTCACAAAACAGGAACTAGACAAATATCTGTTGAATGAAAAAGAAGACAGTGGGAGTAGAGATGGAAGTTTGGGATGAATGGCCTTGAATACCCACTGGATATGGATGACGTGGTAGACAGAGTAATCAATATGACTCTCAGATTTCTTCTTGGGGAAATACAGGAGAGATGACTCCAGGGTTATAGGTATAGATCTTTCTCAAGTGTTTAATTGTACCATTTATTTCCATATAAACACAACTAGATGTTAGCTTGTAACTCCCTTTCTTATTTTTCCTTTTTTCTTCTCTAATGAGATTTTGTAGTCTACCTTGTGTTAGGAAAAACAGAGTGGACAGCAAAGGTTACCAGAGGACAAGAGGCTTGATGAGCAATTTTAGTTGTTTTTGTTATTAGCGTTTCAAACCATTCTAAGTCCTTAAAAAATACAATGATTGTATTATATTACTATATTTCTTTATTTCACTTTGGAAGGAATTGTACATGGCACTTTTTTTTTTCTTCCAAATGTTCAAATAACATGTTCATACTGGAAATCAGAAGTATAATGTTCACCTAAAACATATAAGCAGTGACCCTCAACTATTTACAAAAGACTTCGAAGGCTGCCAAATAGATGGTAAAACCACTAATTTTAACTTCAGGATAACATATTGTATTTTTTTTATGATATCCCTGCAGTGGTGAAAATGGAAATTATTGATTCTGGGAACCTGGCCTACAGTGCTGTTAATCAACGTATTGCTATTGATTGATTTCCTTAGGAGTGAGCCAGGAGATCCTAGGACACCACTTATTAGACTTCTCTCCCACCCTTACTGCAGTGATTTTGATATTGCCCATAGAGGAGAGTTTTTAGAGTGGAATGTTTGGTTTTCATAACAGAGATTCTTCTGCATAGAAAAAAATAAGAACAAATTAAAACATAGCATTTTAAACTCTATAGTGATAGGTTGACTCTTGGAATGGGAGAGATTTGAATTGTTCTTCTTTCCATCTTGTCTGCATTATCATAAATAAATAATCTGAGTATACATTAAAATATTTAGTTCACCTACTTTACAGATACATGCAGAAACCTCAAGGTCTTTCATTAATTTAAAATAACATCTAGGGAGCTTGCTATTTTGTCCAGTATACCTAGGAAAATCATTCTATTTTATCAAAAACAAAGCACTCCAAATTTCTAGAAGCTACAAGCTAAAAACTATGACTTTCTTTTTTTTCAAAATCCGTAACTGGCTATCAAAAGTATAAAATTTGATATTAAGTAAAACTACAATTCAAAAGAAAAAATTATAATGATTTATAGTAATATATTTTAAGTAACAGAATACCTATACTGACATGAATATGTGTAAAAATGTATTTAAACAGTGAACATATGTCTAACTGAACTGGACAAAATTGGAGGACTATTATATAACACATTAGAAAGTTTGATTGATTGATTATTTTGCCCTTTTTCTTAATCGACTATTACAGTAGTAGGCAAAGGAAGAAATAATGTGCCAAGCTAATCGATCTGTATCTTATTGGAAAGGTCAAAATAGAATTATACATTACTACTGTCAGAAATATATAAAACATTAACATTACCATACCATATTATCATCACAGAATTGTAACGGGGACTGAAAAAGACACAACATTTGTCTATTCTCATGACCAAAATAGCTATTACAGCAGAAATGGAATGGCATAAATCTAATCTCAGGAGAGATGAAAACTAAAAGAAAATACTATGAATTCATTACTTTCTTCCGCAGGATCTTGAATTATCGCTCGAGGCATCCTATCCTGTAAATACTCAGATATTTTTTCCAGAAGTAAACTCAAATTGACATACGTGGACTCATGACTTACAAAATCACATCTCTATTAGAACTAGGCCAAGGCATAGAAGAATAACCAAATAATAATAAATATAATATATAATACAAATAATATATAGTGATTGTGAATGACAATAGAGAATTACATTTTGCATCTTGATAAATGGATGAAGTTTAGGAAATTAAGAATCATGCACGAATGTACATATTCTATGAATAGCCTCACATTTGATAGGTTAACATCTTCTTAAACATTCCTGGTAGCTCTGCTAGCTATAAAATTATGTTATTTATACAGAATTATTAAAAAATACAGTGTTTCTTATTAAACTTTGTATCAAAACAATGCAAATTTTGTACTGGATTATGTGGGGTTTAAACATGAAGACTCACAGTGTGTGCACAAGTTGCTCACATGCATGCACACGCACCAAACCTGACATTCTCTTATTTCATATGCGAAACAGAACAAAACCAGCAGCTTAACAGAGCATATTTTCTGAGAGATGTAAATTCTAAGAAGCATTAAAAATTTGAGGCCCTTTTTACCTTTGCAGACAACTTGTGCTCTTTTTTCTGCTCCTGGCATTTCAGCTTAAGTTGAAATTTATGTGGCAAACCTCTTATCCCACTGAAAACACCCAGTAATGATACTTGCACTGGAGGATTTATTGTTCTTTTAAAATTCTCTTATTTTGAAAAAATATATATATATTAAACTCTGCATAACTGCTGAAAACACAATATTTATCAGAATGAAAACTTCATCAAAGTTTTTATTTAAAAAAATAAGACTGAATTATAAACCTGGCATTAAAAAATCAAATGTAAATCCATATTTGAAATATTTGAATACTTATTAAGTACAGCACAGTTTGTTCTAAAATACACAGATAATAAGAAACAGAGCATGCTCCCAGGGGTTTCTAATCCATTATGGCCATAATAAAAAGTTGAATACCATAAATACTACAAAAGACATAAAAAATGCAGTGGAGAAGGTTAGAGGGAAAGAAGATAACATGGGTAAAAATATCAGAAAAAGCCTAATGGAGGAAGTATATAGGGACTAACAAGCAGAAATGTCAGAGAAGCAAACTTGAGGTGGACACCTAAAATGAGGAAATAAAAAGGGGAGTGTGAAAAAAAAAAAGTGTATATGGGAAATTGTGAGCAATCCTGGTCCATTAGAAAATTGTTTAAGCACCTAAAGAGATACTGGGAGATGAAGGCTGAAAAGTATGTTGGGTCATATTGCAAATAGCCTGACTGTCAGGAAGAATGTAGTAGATTTCACTTGAAAGGAAATGGGGGAATTTTGAACTCTTGAATAAGTATATAAAGAAGTTGAATTTATTAATTGTACATAGACTAAATTGTTAGCCACTTTTCCAACTCGTTTCTTTTTCAAAGGCTTTTATGCAGATTAAAAAAGATTCCTACTATTCAAGTAGAATGACTCCTAGATTTGTGCCCTTCCATTTTATTCTATACATACACCTCACATGAAACCCATAATGCACTGATTTAAAGAGTCTGTCATAGTGCTTGACAATCAAATGGGAAACATAAATGTTTTCTAAATGGTTGAAAGAATAGAGATGATCGAACTTGTTTCAAAACTATTAAAATTCTCTAGTCAAAGAGCAATGAAGGCATGAAACAGGATAGAGTAGTGGTGATGAAAACAAAGAGATGGATTTTAAAAAAAAAGCAAAATGAAAATAAAAGTTGATTCCCAGATTTTCATTGGAGGACTAAAAGAATGGAGAAAAAAATCAATTATATGTAAATGTTAAGATAAAGCGGCTTAAGAATTGGAATTGACTCATGGCAATCCCATGTGTTACAGAGTAGAACTGCTCCACAGGTTTCTTGGCTGTAATTTTTACAGAAGCAGTTTCCCAGGCCTTTCTTCCTGTCTTATGCTGGGTCGGTTCAAACCGCTAACTGTTAAGTTAGCTGCAGATGGCAAACCAAACCAGTTTTACCACCCAGAGATCCTTCTTTCACTTAGCAATATGCATTTAAGGTTTTTAATGCATTTAACCTGATAGCTCATTTTTTAAATTATTGAGTAACACTCCATTGTATGGATGTACCACAGTTTGTTTGTTGACATCTTGGTATTGAAGGCCATTTTGGTAATTCCAGTTTTGGTGATTACGAATAAAACTTTTGTAAACATTTGTGTGCAGGTTTTCATATGTACATAGTTTTTAACTCATTTAGGTAAATACAAAGAACAAAATTGCCAGATTATATTTAGGACTATGCTTAGCTTTGCAAGAAACTGCCATTCTGTCTTAACATGTTGCATTCACACCAGAGTTCCTGTTGCTCCACATCCTTTCCAGAATTTTCTGTTGTCACCATTTTGGATTTTAATCATTCAAATAGGTATGTAGTGGTATGTCATTATTGTTTTGATTTGCAATTCCTAATGACATATGACTCAGAAGAAAGGCCTGGCAATCTATTCTGAAAGATAACAGTCACTGAAAATCCTGTGGAATGCAGTTATACTCTGAAACACATGGGTCACTATGAATTGGACTCAACTCAGTTTGCAACTGCTTTTAATGATACCTGATGTTGAACATCATTTCATATGCTTATTTGCCATCTGTATATTTTCTTTAGTGAGGTATCTGTTCAGATCTTTTGCCAGTTATTCAATTCAGTTGTTTTCTTACTGTTGAGTTTTAAGCATTCATGGAATATTTTGGATATAAGTACTTTATCAGATATGTGCTTTGTAAACGTTTCCTCCAAGTCAGTGGCTTATCTTTTCAGTTTCTTAGCAGTGCTTTTCATAGAGCAGAAGTTTTTAATTTTAATGAAGTTCATCAATTTTTTTTTAACGAATTGTGTTTTGTTGGTTTTGAATCCAAAAAGTCATTTTCAAGCCCAACGTCACATAGATTTTTTACTATGGGATCTTGAAGAAGTTTTATAATTTTGCATATTACATTTGAGTCTATGATTCATTTTGAGTTAATTTTTGTGAAAGGTATAAGGTCTGTGTCTAGATTTGTTTTTCACCTATGGATGTTCAGCTGTTCCAGCACAATTTATTGAAAAGACTATCTTTATTCCATTGAATTGCCTTTGCTCCTCTGTCAACGATCAATTGACTAAATTTATTTGGGTCTATTTCTGGAGTCTCTAATATGTTCCATTGATGTATTTGTTCTTTTGCCAATGTCACATTGTATTGATTATAGTAAGCCTTGAAGTTGGGTAATGTTAGTCCTCTTTGTTCTTCTTCTTCAGTATTGTGTTGGTTTTTCTGTGTCTTCTGCCTATCCATATAAACATTACCATTTGTCAATACTCACGATATATCTTGCTGAGATTTTGATTAAGACTACATTGAATGTCTAGATCAATTTGGGAAGAACTGATATCTTAACAATGTTGAATCTTCTAATCCATAAAATGGGATCTCTCTCCATTTATTTAAATCTCCTCTAATGTGAATGAGGCAGATGGAAGAGAGACTAAATTTCCTCTTTAAAAGAAAATCATCTTTCATTCTCACCTCCTCTTTCTCACCTCTGAAGAAAGATGCTTCAGCTATCCAACAGAACATGTCCTAAAAGCATAAGCCTGGAATTTGTGCAAATAAAGTCTTGGAAAATCAGTCCTCCAGTTCTCCCACTTGCAACCAGGTTTACAGTCACTGATGCCAATGGTTGGTAGTAGTTCCTGCACAAGATTAGTCTTCTTTGACTGCTGCAGAGTTTTCTTTGCCCATCAAAAACAATCCAAGGCTTTCTTGACTCACCATATAAGGATTATTAAAAGATAGAGTCCAGGATCAATAATGCTAAATCAAATCATTAAACACAGGAAGCACTCAGAGTTCAGGATTGGATTCAGCATTCTGGATTTTTATATATGTAAATTAGTAACTGGAAACAGAGTCAGCAACAAGGAAACAAAGTCATGAACAGAGAGAGTATCCTATTTTCAAAATAGAGTAACCAAATACATTATTCGTTGTGTCCTTTTTGACTTCATGTTTTAGAATGTCTCTATTAGGCATCTGAATAGTAGTGAAGTATGACACAGTAAGTGATGTAGTTTTTTGTTGAATTAACACTCTGTTGCTGAAATAAAGAATACCAAAAAACCAAACTAGAGCACTACGCCATCCCTCCGCAGCAAAGATCAGAAAAACTAAGTCAGGGTCACACATCAATCCTGAAACCCTAAGCATCAAATGAAGAGATAAAGAACTCAGCCAAGCATGGAATGGAATACGAAACTGACCAAGAACAGAGAGCGAGGAGAGATACATGCAGAGGTTCCCTATCAGCTACCGCAGTACGGATCCGCCATCTTGGACTTCTATTGGAGATCAGTGAACAGGGGGTATGAGAAAGCAGCTTCACGGAGCTTCCAGCAGGAGACAGAACAACTGGAAACCAGCAACATATGCTTTCCCACCCCCCACCCTTCTTCACCCCCACTTAGCCTCCTCTGTTTCCTGCAGCCACAGTCTCTTGGCCGGGAAGCATCAGCTTCACCCCGGTGTCACTTGGATTCCACCCTCCCGCACTGGCCGACTCCCTGAGTGCCTTTTGTTGGTTGGTGTTGCTTTTATCTGCTTCTTTAGATTTCTTCCTTACCTCTCACCACCTCCTCCTGTTTTCTCTCAAATACCTGGCTCGGTGTGCCATCTTTGCTTCTTCCTGAAAGGCTGTGAAACACCGATCGACTGTGAAACCGCTTCCCAGCCCATGCTGCCACGCTGGTGGGACCCCCGGGGATTTGTTTGTTTCTTTGCTCTGATTTCTTCTGTTTTGTTTGTTTGTTTTCTTTTTCTTTTCTCGGCCTGGGAGCCCCTACTATCCAGGCAGTACCATGTGGCTTGGAAGCTACTCCCTTACTCTTGCAGATGCACAGGGACATCCCTGGGGGCATTTCTTTCTTCTTGGTTTTTTTTTTTGTTTGTTTCTTTGTTTCGTTTTCTTCTCTCTCTTATTCCCTTTTTGTCTTTTTTCATTTCCAGTTTCTCAATTTATTCACTTTTTTCTTTTACCCTTTTTTTTTTTTTTAATTTTCGTTTTGCCCTATTTCTCAGTCTCTCATCTCTCCACTCCAATAGCAAGCTCGCTTAGCACTCTTTTTTTGTTTGTGTGTACGTTTTTGGCTCCTGTGCCTCTCGCCTCTCTCTCGTCTTTCCCATACCCATCTTAGCTCCACACATCACAGTCTACCCCCTCCTTCTTGCCTACCTGCACCGTGTGCTGAACATCATGCTCCCAAGCAGCACAGGCATGGACTACTGGAACCTGCCCTGCACTGACTCCTGGTCCACACCATCAGCCCTGGTACGTGCCTCAAACAACCCATCCCAGTAACTCCCCTTCAGCTACACCTGCCCTGCTGTACCATACCTGAGTGACTGACCCTGCCCATTGGAGAAGGAGGTGAAAAGTATCATGCCCACAGACAAGCAAACAACAAAGAATGCACAGCCTGGCTGCTCAGACATAACCAAATAGAACAAAAAAGCGGGATGAAACAAACAAATCTACAATCAATAAATGAGGAAAATAACCACTGAATGCCCTCAAAATAGCAGACAATATCAAAACATTTACAAAAATAGGACAGGATGGTTCCAGTAGGCGTCCAAAATAAAACACCAGATGACTTTCCCGTAGAAGAAAAGACACTAGACCTAACTGATAGGGAATTCAAATCTCTAATATTCAGAATTATCCAAGCATTGAAGCAAAAAGCAGACAAAAATGAGGAAAAAATAGACAAATTCATGGAAAAGGCAGACAAATTCATGGAAAATACAGACAAAAAAATGGAAGAATTCAAAAAAATAATACAGGAACAAGATGAAAAAATAAATTCACAACTAGAAATAACACAAAAACAACAACCAGAAATCCAAAAGATAAACAACAAGATTTCAGAAATGGACAATGTCATAGAAGGGCTGAGGAGCAGGTTTGAAACAATGGAAGATAGGATCTGCGAAAATGACGACAAATACTTGGGTACAACTCTGTTTGAGGAAAACTCAGAAAAAAGAATGAAGAAAAATGAAGAAATCCTGAGAATTATGTGGGATACAATCAAAAGCAAAAATTTGCAAGTGATCGGAGTTCCAGAACAGGCAGAGAAAACAGAAAACATGGAGAGGATCATTGAAGAATTGCTGACAGAAAACTTCCCCAATATCATGAAAGATGAAAAGCTGACCATCCAAGAAGCTCAATGAACCCCACAGAGGATAGACCTCAAAAGAAAATCACCGAGGCATATCATAATCACACTCGCTAAAATCAAAGACAAACAAAGAATCCTGAGAGCAGCTCAAAAAAAAAAAGTCATGTGCAGAAGAGAAACAATAAGACTAAGCTTGGATTATTCGGCAGAAACCATGCAGGCAAGAAGGCAATGGGATGACATATATAAAACCTTGAAAGAAAAGAATTGCCAGCCAAGAATAATATATCCTGTAAAACTCTCATTCAAATATGATGGTGAAATTAGGTCATTTCCATATAAACAGAAATTAAGGGACTAAGTAAAAAGCAAACCAAACTTACAAGACTTATTGAAGGGAGTCCTTAGATCTGAGAACAAACAATATCAGACCACAGGCTGAATATAGGACACAGGATCGTACTAGCCAGATACCAACCTAGGAAATAAACTCTTAAGGACTATGCAAAACCAAAAGAATTACAACAGGGAACCAGAGGGGTTAATCTGTAAATGACAACAGCATCAGAACAATAAAAGAGGTAATAAACAGTGTAGGTATAGAACCTTCTAATGGAGAGGAAGGCAAGGTGATACCAATAATAGACTGGTTCAAATCTAGAAAGATAAGGGTAAATTTCAAGGTAACCACAAAGAAAGCTAACAAACCTACTCATCAAAATAAAGAAGAAAAATATAAAGTCTCAGTAAAAACAAAACCTACAAACATAAAAGTAATGAAATTAAAACCCACAAACAAAAGGAACTCAGCACAGGAGAGTAAGAGGAACAAAGAAAATGCCATCACCACAAAAATAAGCACTACAAAACGCAATCCCACTCCTAGGAATATATCCTAGAGAAATAAGAGCCATCACACAAATAGACATATGCCTGCCCATATTCATTGTAGCACTGTTCACAATAGCAAAAAGATGGAAACAACCTAGATGCCCATCAACAGATGAATGGATAAATAAACTATGGTACGTATACACAATGGAGTATTATGCAAATATAAAGAACAATGATGAATCTGTGAAGCATCTCATAACATGGATGAAACCGGAGGACATTATGCTGAGTGAAATAAGTCATTCACAAAAGGACAAATATTGTATGAGGCCTCTACTGTAAAAACTCATGAAAAAGTTGACACACAAAAAGAAATAATCTTTGTTGGTTGTGAGGGATGGGAGGGGTGGGGGGGAATAAATAGGCAATAGATAAGTTGTAACTTTGGTGAAGGGTAAGACAGTACACAATACTGGGGAAGCCAGCACAACTTGTACAAGGAAAGGTCATGGAAACTCCATAGACACTTCCAAACTCTCTGAGGGACTGAATTGCTGGGCGGAGGGCTGTGGGGACCATGATCTCAGGGAACATCTAGCTCAGTTGGCATAACACAGTTTATAAAGACAATGTTCTGCATTCTACCTTGGTGAGTACCGTCTGGAGTCTTAAAACCTGTGAGTAGCCATCTAAGATACTCCACTGGTCTCACCTCTTCAGGAGCAAGGGAGAATAAAGAGAACAAGATACAAGGAAAAGATTAGACCAAAGG
>NW_004444103.1:4552362-4601874 GCF_000243295.1 Trichechus manatus latirostris
TGTCATAGGGCACTATGTGTACTAACTGTTTAATGAGAAACTATTTGTTCTGCAAACCTTCATCTAAGATACAAAAAAAAAAAAAAGAATTAAAATGCTTATTACGTTTAAAAAAAAAACAAAACTAGTCATTATCTAGTCAGTGCCAACTCATGATGACCCCATGTTTTTCAGAGTAGAATTGCACTTCATAGGGTTGTCAACGGCTATGATCTTTTGGAAGTATATTGCTAGGCCTTTTGGAAGTAGGTGCCACTGGGTGGATTTGAACTGCCAAGCTTCTGGTTAGTAGCTGAGAACTTAACCATTTGCACCACCCAGGGGCTCTGAGTACCCTGAAAATTGAGCCTGGAGATGTCTTCTGAGAATACAGTAATAAAAGTTTTTTGGCTAAGACCAATGGTGAGGAAATGTCTATAAATGCTTTGTATTTGATCAAATAATCTTGGGGTGGGACAAACCACGTGCTTAAGATTCACTGGCTGTAACATATTAGGATCAAAAGTTGTAACAAATTAGAACCAAAGTAGGATGTCAATGGTAGAAAAAAAAATAGTCTTATCAACATTAACAACCTGTCTGCAAGTGATGCTGTGTTTTGCACACTCCTATCTTTCCTGAGAGGTTATTCCTTGATCAACTTAATGGAGTCTTTTTAAGACCCTTGAAAGAAGTAGCAGAAGAAGATAGAAGTTATAGGCTTATGTATACCTCATAAGAGTTATATCTATAAGTAGAAAAGTTTTAGCTTATATATACTATTATCAGTGTTAAGATTCAAACAGCTTTATCAGCTAACTTCTTTCTATCTTATTTGGATTATATCCTCTTCATATTAAAAGAAGAAAATAAACAAACAGAAAAATAAACTTGTGAAACTCTTTGTTTAAATAAGTAGTATTCTAATGTCATAATAGGAATAATGAAAAGTGGTTCTGAGATCAAATACTTTTGGGGATATATGGGGGAAAGAGTGCTAAGTTAGATTTATTTACTGCACGACTCAGCATAACTTGCACTATGTGAGTATATGTTTTCAATCTCTAAGAGGAGAATAAGGAGGTAAAAGTCTGCAAACATTTACCTCAGAAACATTTCTCCTCAAAGCATCCCTGAGGTTAGCATTCTGCCAAGTATATACTGGGAAATAGGGCTTTATAATGTAGTTATGATGAAAGTATACCATACATTCTTGGAACCCCTTATATTCATGAGAATGAGAGTCAGATATGAGAGCTAACAAATATGGAAATGCAGTTAGAGGTCTGGCATAGCCTGAGTCAAAGCACCTAGTATTTTTCCACTGTATTGGTGTATCCTCAGTATGATCTTCTATTCCATTTATTTTACAATTGTGAATCCTGCTAATTACAAAAGAGAACAGAGTAGTAGACATTGACTTTTAATTTCAGGTTGCTTTTCACAACAGTGACAAAAACTTTTGCAAAATATATTTAAATTCTATTTTAAAAGATATATCTAATCAAAGATACCCTGATTCTGTACATAGAATTAACTTCTAGGATTATACCGTGTAGTCTATATCTCTTTGGTATCTTAGTGACTCAAACTTCTTGCAAAGGTCTGGAATGTATTGGCAACTCTGACTCTGAAGAAATGTACTTATTTTGAGATAGCAGTGTCATGTGTTCCTTCAAAAATGTTTTAAAAAGATTAAAAATAGGCTTTTAAAATACTACACTATCTTTGATACGTCTATAAAATTTCAAGTTGTCTATACTGATTCTTAACAACCTACTTTTACTTTCAGGGGATTTTAGATTCTCACTTCACACTGAGGTAGGTAGGACACTGAGAAATGAAGGAAAGATGGTTCATTAAAAAGCATTACATCACACTGATCAAGGGGTAGGGTTGCACATCAATTATTTTCATTGTTGTCAATAAATTGTACACCTATAAAAAGTTGAATTGGCAAAAGTTGTGTGATAGATATATTTATAACAATGACCAAAAAAAAAGAGTAGCTGCTGAGGCTGCTTACGTACAACCAAACACCTTATAGGGTTTGGTTCCTTGGTTTGTAGGTTTAGGATCAATCCCACTTAACTGATCTAATAATGTGTTTAATGCTTCTATTCTACCCCCTAGTTCACTGTGTAGTGTCTGAGGTCTTAAAATCTTGCAAGCAGCCATCCAACATACAACAAGTGGTGTCTACTCACCTGCAGCAACAGAGGCAGAGGGAAAGTAAGGAACAGGAGGAGGAAATGGAATGTGTGGATACTCATCTCCATGAACAACTGCCTCCTTTGCCGTAAGACCGGAAGAACTGGATGGTGCCCAGCTACTATTACTGAACAATTTGATCAAAGATTCTATAGAAGAATCCTGATTAAAAGTGGGAAAATGCATAATAGAATTTCAACTTCTCATGGACTCTAGACATTCTGGAGCCATGCAGGCTGGATGAACACTCAGAACTACTGGCCTGAGATAATCTTTAAATCTTAAACTAAAAATATCCCCTGATGTCTTCTTAAAACCGAACAACAGATTACCTTAACTAGTAAAGAATGTCTGCCTTGAACATTATGCTCTTTAAGATCTATCTACATGGAATCAATGAGAAGCTAGTTTGCTCTGTAAACCTCCACCTAAAGTACAATTAAAAAAAAAGTTTGCTTTTAAAAAAATCTCCACCGTTAAGAAATCAAGAGTGAAATCAACTGGCGGCCAAAATGGTGGCTTAGTCGGACACACCATGCTGTCCCTCTACAGCAAAGACCTGAGAAACCAAGTGAAACAGATACAGAGGACAAAATCCTTAACAAACACCTTGAGGGACTGAGTTACTGGGTTTGTGGGCTTAGTCTCAGGGGACATCTAAGTCAATCAGTATAACCTAGTCCATGAAGACAATGTTCTACATCCTACCTTGGTGAGCAGCAATCAGGGTCTTAAAAGCTTGCCAACAGCCAAGATACAACTATTGTTCTCTTCCAGTCTGGAGCAAAGAAAAGTGAAGACACCAAAGACTCAAGGAACCAATTAGTCCAAAGGACTAAGAGACCACACGAACCACAGCCTCCACCCGCCTGAGATGAGAAGAACTAGATGGTTCCCGGCTACTACTACCAACCACTCTGATCAGGATCACAATAGAAGGTCCTGGACAGAACGGGAGAAAAATGTAGAACAAAATTTAAATTCATAAAAACAACCAGACTTACTGGCCTGATAGAGACTGGTGGAACCCCTGAGACTATGGCCCTTAGATACCCTTCAAACCTGGAAATGAACCCACTCCTGGAACTCACCTTGTAGTCAAACAATAAACAGGCCTATAAAGTGAACAATAATACTCATGAGGAACATGCTTCTCAGAACAATCAATTGAACGAGACCAAATGGGCAGCATTTGCCCCAAATCAAATTTCGGAAGGCAGATAAGCGTAGGAAAGACAGGAGAATGGAAACAGGGAAACCAGAGAGGAAGTGGGTAGAGTGCTGTCACATTGAGGGGATTGCAACTGTCATGAAACAAAATGTGTATAAATTGTTGAATGGGAAACTAATAGTAATAATAATAAAAGATCTATCTATATGGAATCAAACTGACAACAGCAACTGGAAAGATTAGACAGCAAACTTAAGGAGGCAGTGAGTTTATGTTAATGAAGGAGGAACGAGTTAAAAAGGAGGGCGAAAATTGTTCACAACTTGAAGAATGTAATCAATGTCACTGAATTATACATGTAGAAATGGTTGAATGGTGATGTTTTGCTGTGTATATTCACAACAACAAAAATAAAATAAATTATTTTTAAAATGTGTTCAACGTTTATGGAATAAAAAAATTTCAATGTGTGTCCAAACTTCTGGTTTCAGGATGGTGGAATAAAGATATTTCTTCCCACTTGTCTAAAATAATTGTACCAAAGTAGTATGATTGTGCAACTACATTGGGTAGAAGTCCTGGAGGGCTTTTATTATTATCATCTTTCAACTAGCACCCCTGTGTTTTCTACCATTACCCCAGACTATCACAGTATCTAATGGGTCAGATCCTGAAGCTACCCAAAGGTTCTACAGGGTTTGTCATTAGCACTCCCATTCCTTCTCCTCCATCCCAACTGGGAGGTGGAGAACTGTATCAAGAAGTACTACCACAATATACATGTTCCACAAAAGTAGGAGAAATCTGAAAACCTAACTACAACATTTGAATACATGAAGCAGAAGACCAAATAGTAAATGATTTACAAAAAAAAGAAGAAATACCTCCCAGCTGGGGTGGAGGAGAAGGTATGGGAGTGCTAATGACAAACCCTATAGAACCTTTCGATAGCTTCAGGATCTGACACAGTAGGTACTGAGGTAGTGTGGGGTAATGGGATTAAAAACAGGAGTGCTGGTTGAAAGATGATAATAAAAGCCCTCCAGGACTTCTACCCAATGTAGTTGCACAATCAGGAAGTATATGTTCTGCGTTGCTCAGTTTCTGACCTCAAGAACTTTAGGCACAGTAAAAGTTAAGGGAGAGGTGCAATTCTGAAAATAAGGGGAATGACTTCAATTTTCCATCCAAAGAGTGAGGTTATCTAAAGAGACTGAACAACGTATCAGCCGGGCAAGGAGATCTGACTGCCCTGCAGTAAATTCAATGCACACAGAACTTCTGATCAATTTTTAGTGCCTCATTTATAAATATAAATAGTCTGCTAACATTTAAGATGGAATGATACAGAGAAAACAAAACAAAAACAGAAAAAAGGAATGGAGACAATGATGGAAGAAGAAAAATCAAAATATATATAATATTTTTAGAGAGATTGGAGAAGATGTTGCAGCTATTAAGCAATACTTAAAAATCATTCAGAAAAAAGACATCTTGCAAATTATAAATATAAAACAGTAAAATAGTTGGAAGTCAATCAAGTCAATTTCTCGAGGAAAAGAAAAAGAAGATAAGACAAGACACGATAGGACAGGGGAAAAAAGAAAATAAGAAAAGTAGAAGAGGAATTGAGGAAGCCAGAAACCCGGCTAACGGAACTTCAACAAAAGGAAAAATAAGGGAAAGTAAGTTTTCAAAGCAATCATTCAAAAAAAAAAAATCTCAGAAATAAAGTACATGGATTTGCAGAGTGAATGGGCCCATGGAATTCCCAGAACAGGCAATAAAAATATAGTTTTCAAAACATAGGTCATGAAATTTTAGAACATAAAAAGTAAGGAGTAGGTCCTAACATATAACAAATAAAAAATAAGTCAAATGCAGATGATGCTGAAGTACAGGGATATCTGATTTCCAAAAGCAATAAGAGAAGCAAGAAAAATGTTTTCAAAACTTTGAAGAAAAATATATTTACAACCTAAAATACTTTATTCAGTCAAACTTTCAAATACAAAGCAGGGTAGAATAAAAGTATTTTTAGACTTTTGAAGTATAGAGAACTTGACTTTCCTGCACTCCTTTTTTAGGAAGCTGAAAATAGTTTCTATCAAAACAAGGGAATAAACAAAGAAAGAAAAAGAACTGGGATCCAGGGAACAGAGCACCAAACATAGTAGGAGGTGAAGTAAATTTCCAAGATCATGCCAAAAGGGAAGTACCCATGTGACAGTTGTATAGGAAGTCTAGAATGCACAGAGATCCTATTTTATGTGGAAGTTAGATTTTACCATTAGATATTTGTGAAGAAAAATAAACATGCTTGAAAATTATATGAAAGATTCAACCATATGGAAAATTTCATAATGAGGCATATTACAGACCTTCTGGACCATGTGGAGAGACATTCATAAGTTCAAACAAAAAAAAAAATCAAAGGGGTGCCATTTTTTGGCTCAGCAATGAACAATATTTGAAGTCCTCAGGGAAATTACCTGTTTTTAAGCAAAAATGGAAGTATATTGAGAGCAAAATAGGGGGTGTGTCAGTGAATTAAAATAATACAATCTTGTAATAAGAAGCTGACAGGTAATGTTTAAATTGATTAAACAAAATGTAGCAGTATGTCCATGTTATTTAGATTTATAAAGATAATTAGCAAACAAAATAGCTGAACAGCTACACATGTTTGCCTCTGAGGTGCTTGACAGGTCATGAAGAGATTAGAACACTTTTTTTTTTTTAAATAAGCATTTCAACAATAGTTGACCTTTTAAAAATAATTTCTTTGTTGTTGTTGAAAATATACACAGCAAAAACATATACCAATTCAAGTTTCTACATGTACAATTCAGTGACATGGATTACATTCTTCGAGTTGTGCAACAATTCTCATCCTCTGTTTCTGAGTTGCTCCTCCCCATTAACAGAAATTCTAAGTTTCCTATCTAATCTTTTGAGTTGTTGTCGGTTTGATCCCATATGGATAGATCTTAAAAGAGCAGAGTGCTCAAGGCAGCCATTCTTCACTAGCTAATAAAACTATTGTTTGGTTTTAAGAAGACTTCAGGGGATTTTTTCGTTTAAGGTTTAAACATTATCTCAGGGATTCATCCAGCTTCCATGGCTCCAGAAAGTCTGGAGTCCATGAGAATTTGAAATTCTGTTCTGCATTGTCCCTTTTGGTCAGGATTCTTCCAGAGAATCTTGGATCAAAATGTTCAGTAATGGTACCTGGGCACCATCCAGTTTTTCTGGTCTCATGACAAAGGAGGCAGTTATTCATAGAGGCAATTAGCCCATAGTCCATTTTCTCCTCCCACTCCTAACTCTCCTTCTTCTTCTGTTCCTCCAGGTGAATAGAGACCAATTGTTATCTGTTGGATGCCCATCTGTAAACTTTTAAGATGCCAGGGACTACACAACAAACTAGGACGTATAACAGAAGCACTAAACATGATATTGGATCAATTAACCGATGTCCCAAACCCTAGACCTCCAAACCAAGGAACCAAATACGCTGAGATGTTTGATGGGACATCACCAGCCTCAGCAGTTACTCTTTTTTTTTTTTTGGTCATTGTTGTAAATATATCTATCACACAACTTTTGCCAATTCAACTTTTTACAGGTGTACAACTTATTGACAACAATTACATTAATCAGCTGTGCAACACTACCCTTAATGAGATTTTTTCATTACTGTAAAGCGAAATCCAGTACTCCATAAACAATAGTTAACTTTTAAACTATTTTTAAACAAACTTTACCTAATATATTTGTTAAAAATAAAGATTAATTTTTCAATGTGATCCTGTTCATGTTTGTGAATATTGAAAATGCGTCCCACAGGCACACTGACTATAACTCCCTCAGTATTTTCCACTATTTTTCTGGTGAAAAAGAAAAATTGTTTTCACTATGACAATTTTCCTAATATTAATTATGAGTTTCCTTTTATTTTGCTTCATTTAGTGCTGTATTTTAGTGCTTCAATTTATTTCCCTCCAGCTCATCTCATAAATTAATTGGAATTTTCTTAAGAATCATTATGATGCTCTCATTAAGATTACTCTTTCAAGATCAAATTATGTGGGAAATAAAATAATTCTTGAGGTTTAATTTACCTGTAGTTGATAGCAGTTTGGAATCTAACGTAACGATGATCAGACAGAATCTCTGGGTCATAGGTGGTGATTGGTGCCCGATCTTTTTTTAGAATATTGTATTTTTAAAGTTTCTAGTTATAACTTGAGACTTATAAACGAAGTTGAAGACTCGCTAAAAATCAATAGAAAGGTTAAGTTAAAAAGCTACTTTATAAGAAAGTATTTTAAATGTCTGACCATTCACTGTAGGTCTAAATAAAGTGATAAAATGAAGAATGATAATGCTATAAAGAATTGAGCTTGTATTTCTACATTTGGAAATGAAGCATTACCTGGGTCAGATACAGTGACCCAATTTGGATCCAATCCAGTATTCAAATCCCTTTTCTTTTGACTATTTGAAGAAAATATGATTTTACCTATGCAAAAAATAATTCCTGTATTTGTAAGAATATGTATACTGTTGTTTCGTTCTAATATATTGGTCACATAAAGATATATGTGTAGGTAAATTTGAGGTTGTAGTTACATCTCATACATACCTGAAGACTGACATTTAGTTTAGGAATGAGGAAGTCTATGTATAGCAGCACATATAGAGAAAAGCTGTAGTGATCCATAGGGTTTTCATTGGCTAATTTTTAGAAACAGATCACCAGTCCTTTCTTCTTAGTCTCTTAGTCTGGAAGCTCTGCTGAATTCTGTCCACCATGGGTTACCCTGCTAGTATTTACCAGTGCCATAGCTTCCAGCATCATAACAACACCCAAACTACCACACTACAACAAACTGACAGCTGACCAAACGACCAATCGCTAGAAAAAGACATTGTGTTTGATAAAGAAGAGGCCCAGTGAAAATGAAGGAAAACTTCAATGAGATGGATTGTCACACCACAATGGACTCAAACATACCAATGATCATGAAGATGGAGCAGGACTGGGCAATGTTTCCTTCTGTTATATATAATGCTGTCATCAGTCAGAGCCACCTCAGTGACAACTAACATCATCACCATCATAGAGAAAACTGTTGGTGGAGAAATAGATTATGTCAAACTACAGACATCTGGTACGACAGGGTATAAAAGAAAGTGGATAAGACGGGCAGCTGAGCAGGCACTGAGGGGTATAAAATAACGTGTGCACACTTGAGTCCACCCCAAGGTAATAAACACGTTAAAAGTGAATTCCTGAAATAACACCTCATTTTATGCCAACCAACCAACCTATAGCCGTTGAGTCAATTCCGACTCACAGCGACCCTCCAGGACAGAGTAGAAATGCCCCATAGCGTTTTCAATGCTGTAAATCTTACAGAAGCAGACTGCCACATCTTTCCCCCTCTAAGCAGCTGGTGGGTTCGAACCGCTGAACTTTCGGTAGGTAGGTGAGTGCTTAACCACTGCACCACCAGGGCTTCTTTGGCTTTATGCTGAGACTCCTTTCTTGACCATTAAAATAGTTCTTTTAATTTAGAAAATCTAAAACAATGATTGTGCGGATGGTGCAGGACAGGGCAGTATTTCTTTCTCTTGTACATATGGTCTCTATGAGTCGGAACTGGCTCGGCAACACCTAACAATAACAACAACAAAACATTTTATAAATTAGAACAACTATTAATTTAGTAGTGAATACTCCCATCTCAGCTATGGAAAAAATTTTCATTGGTTTTTTCAGAATAATATTTGTTAAACTATTCTTTAGTTTTTCTTTAATTCAGACAGATTAGACTATAGGAAAAAAAAATTGTTTAATCCTAGAAGAACCTCCAGTCAGATAATTAGATGAAGTAAATGAATACTCAATAATTAAGATATTTGTTTCAGAATCATTTTACCCTTGGAACAAGATGAACGTTTTATAAAATAAATCCACTAGGCACTCCTTGGAAACCCTACGGGGGCAGTTCTACTCTGTCCTATAGGGTCGCTGTGGGTCGGAATAGACCTGACTGCAACAGGTTTGGTTTTTTGTTTTTTGTTTTTATACCAGCTGGCAGAACAACTTACAGAGAAATTTGAAAAAAGTAGACATACACTGATAACCTAATACAAATTAAGACATAAAATATTTATCAATTTATTTAAAGTTCTAAAACCTGATGACAGAATCTGACATACTTGAAATGTAATTCTGGTTAAATATTAACAAAAGAAATGTCACAATATCAAGTATTAACAGAATATAAATACACATCAAACAACTCCATAACAGCAAATCAAAACAAAACACACACATACACAAATACACACACAAAAAAAACACACACACACTGGGCGGTAAAGGGACAACATTTAACACTAGTATACTGCATGCGTTTTATAGTTATTTCAAATTATTTCAAGATCCATCAAATCTAGTGGAATACTTTTGTGGGCTTCTGTAATCTGTGTGGCAATTCTTACCACTTCATATATGGCATTTAGGCACATTTGGTTTTACAAATGCATATGTATTATGTATATTTTTCTTAAAACCTAGAAGAAATATGAATCTTCATTTCCAATTTCTCCTTGTTCAGTTTCATCTATACTTAAGGTTACTGAACTCTATCGAGCTATAGTACAAATGACTGGCACTCTGCCACAGTTGATGGGAATATGTGTACAGGGAAAGCAGGTGATGTAAGGTGTCAGCTGAAATCTGAAGCTGATTTAGGAATCATCTTAAACCAACCAATTCTAAACGAAGGAAAGTGATAGAAGTGATGCCATCTTTTTATTTTTGCCTATTTACTTCTGCAATTTTCATATTAATTGAATAAGGGTATTTTTCATATTCTTGTCTAGGACATGACAGTGTACAAGTGTAATGAAGAGTAGAAGAAAGTCTTTCTGATTAAAAAGATAAAAATAAAACAAAACTTACTTGTTTACAGAACACGAAAGACTATATTTAGCCAGATAAAAGAAAGTGCAGCATTGAGGTGATTATCCAGATAATTTGTTCATGATTTCTCGTGATTGGAAATTGATAAGAAACCATGTAACATTCATGGCTGCTTACATTGGTCTTCTGCTTTTCACTTGAGGTAAGAGTAGGCTTTAGAAATGCACGTCCATGTCATGATGACTAACAGATAACTTGTCCTTCCTTGAAAAATTTAGCTTATTCTTTGCTTCTAAAAAATGCATAACTAACTCAGTTCTCTGCTGAGGCTCATGCCCACTCTGGCTGTCACCTCGCTGCAGGAAGATGTCCGTTTAGCCGCCTGAGGGGATGGATACAGTACTTTTTGGTTTGCCCTCCTGACTCATCAATCACCATCTCTCAGTAAACAGGAGATACAAAAATATCAGAAAACACTACAATGGCAAATTGATACATTCTGGCACTGTTACACTCTGTCTTATATTTCCTACACTAAACATGCCCCTATGAAATTACATCTTAATTTTCTGTAGATGGGAAACTGACTGCAAAATAAAGCTATCTTGAATTATCTTTCTATGAATGGGTATGGGATTTATTCATAGTTTAAATCGATGTGGTCTGTAGAGTTTTTGCAAACTGAATAATAAAGGGATATGTTAGTGAGTAGCAGGGCATTTGAGCATGCAGTATATCACAGAATCACCATTCATTTCACACGAGTCCGTAGAAGTGGACTGTGTAGAGACAGAGACGGCAGGTCCCTGATAGAAAGTCTGACTATCCCTAGACAGGAAAGATCTTGAGCTCAACGGCATCCTCATGCTGATGAGATTAGTTTGTTTTATAATCTATTGCTGTCAGACAAACTTTGACACTCCTTGGAGAAGAGCACTGGGGAGATGCTAAAAAGAAGACGACAGGGAAAGTTACATTATGAATTAATATAGGTGGGAGGTAAAAAGAGTACTCCAAGCCTGACGTTTATCCTAAAGAAAACCTTACCAGACTTAAGTTCTTGAAATATGTATAAACAACGACTTTTCTTCAACTATAGTACAAAATCCCACTGTGTAACTACTAAATATCATAACAAGTTAAACTACTTTGTATTGTGTGTTATTAATTTAATATGTACGTACTTCAAAGGAGTCCAAATCTGTCTTGGTAATGGATTTAACTGAACCATTCAAGCTAAAGATCTAACCCGTCCTTGTTCTTAGCGATTTACGCTACCATTTTGTTGGGGAACTAAATGAGGATTTATCTCATTGCTCAAAAATGTGTAAACTTTCAGACCAAAAGGGAACTTAAATTTATGTGAGTAAAATATCTGGTTTCTCAAATGAGGTAATTTGAGCCCATGTGGGATGACGAAAACACCCAATGCCATAGGGCAATCCATTAAACGTTAACTCTTCTACTCCTTATCTGCCGTTCTGTTCTTCATATTACATGCCCACCCATGCTCAGGTGAGGCTGAGGGCATGTCTCACATGATGTCATGAGACCTGGTAATATTAGAAATATGTGCTTTAAAATATTGGGGAAAAAACTATATTTAATTGTATGTGAGTATCCGCTGATGGATACACTTTACGTTTCTCCAAAGGACGCAAAAGTAGTTCTTTACCAAATATGATATTCCTATTTTCATCCTAGGGATCCTGCTTGCATGAAGTGTTTGGGTGAAGAAGATATAAAGGCTACCATTTCAAAACAGTACAGTAGGGAATTGTGGTGATAAATAGTTTTTCAAAGGCATGATGACAGATGCCATTAAAACGCACAAGCTGTTAAATCTAGAGTCTCATATGTGCTTTGTTCTTGATTTCTAAATTTATCCCAGGTTGCTTTCAGAACTTAAAACACAGTCATGGAAGGCTGGTGATTAGAGAAACTATTTGAAGTTTCACAATCAGAACAGCTGGTCCAGAGATGACTGAAAATGATGCTGAGTTTTATGAAGCAAATGCAAAATGGTAATTGGGGAATGTTTTGGCAAGTAGTAATAGAAATCATCGGAGACTACTGTGGGTATCAAGTAACATTTAGGTTATATATGTTTTTCGGACCCAACATATCAATTGATCCTCTTGCATCCAGGTCAAAGAACTACATTATTATTTAAGAAATACAGACAGGAATATAGTTAAAAAATAAAATAAAATAAAATCAGCATAAAACATATATATGGAATGAGTGTCAAAAGGACAAGTCTCGTGCTCTACAGACATGAGATCATCAGTATCAGCAACCATGCCTCCAGGATACTAGTTTTCCTCTATCTCACAGACCACCTGTCTCCTTTTTTGAATACTCTTTTTTATCTAATCTCAGATTATTGCAGTGGTCTCAACTCTTGGGCTTTTCTTCTTTACCCATACTTACTTCCTGGGTAACAGAATATAATCCCATGGCTTTAAATATATTGTGACAATTCTGAAATTTATATCTTGACCCTTTAAAGTTTTGGAATGTTTATCTCAACTCTCAAGAGTTGAATGTACAATTGCCTATTCACCATCTCAAATGTTGTGTGCTGAAAATACAACAAGTGATTTTCTACTCCCAAACTTTGTTTTTCTAGAATCTTTTCCATCTTAGTGAGTAGCACACTCATTCCTCTTGTTGTCCGGTTATAAACTTTACAATTCACTTGATTTCTCTTTCTCTCACATCCCACATCTAATTTCATAGTAAATTCTTTCAACTCTACCTCCCAAATACATACAGAATTTGACCACTTTTTTTACTGTGGTAAATACATATGTATATATACATATATATATATATATATATATAAAACATATATATAACAAAGCAGTTACCATTTCAACAATCTTTATATGTACAATTCAGTGATGTTAATTATGTTCATCAGGTTGTTCAACCATCACCATTATCCAGAATTTGACCATTTTTAAATATCTTCACTGATAACAGTCTAAAGCAAGCCATTATCATCTCTCACATGAACTACTATAATCACCTCTTACTGGTCTCCTTGTATAAATCTTGCTCTTTTAGAATTTATTCATCAGCTGGTATCCAGAGTGACTGTTTTTTTTAACTCGGGCCATCTCATTCTTCTACCCAAAAACTTCTGAAGGCTTTTCATCACATTTATAATAAAGTCCATACCATTTATCTTTGCCTGAACAGACCTATATGATTTGGCTCCTGGCTATTTCTCTAATACCAAGCCTTTCTTCTGTCCCACAATTTGAATACACCGATCTCCTTACTGTTTATCAAACTTGTCAGACATAAATCCATTTCAAGGCCATTGTTCTTAATGTTTCCTCCACCTGAAATATTCTTCCCCCAGATATTTGCATGGCAGGCACCCAAACTTCATTAAAGTTTATGTTCAAACGTCACCTCCTAGTCACCCTATTTGAAATAGCAGTCCCAGTGGCTATCTTCTTATTCTACCTTATTTTTTCTTCACAATATATAGCGTAGCTATGAGTCAGAGTCAATTCGACAGCCATGGCTTTGTTTTATTGTTCATTTATTTTTTTTGGGGGGGGGTTATATACCATTACTTCTCATTTCATTATGCATCTATTTTTTTAAACTTATTTTCTCTCATGTGCACTTGAATATAAACACCATTAGAGCAGTCTTTGCCTGTCATGTTCACGTTGTATCCCCAGTGCCGAAAACAGTGTCCAGCCTAAAATAACATTCAGTAAATAGTTCATAAAGTAATAATGAATAAATGTATTGTTTTATGTTATATAATTGTCAAATATTCCAGATGGTTTTGGAGTAGTTAGAATAATTAAAACTTGGCTTATTCAATTAAACCAGACCTTTTAAGAAAAAAAAATATATATATACATACATATATATATCCCATTTTATCTCCCCAGTACCATGGCAGAATACACTTATAGTCTGGGATTTCTCTCTGAATAGGATGTTGCTCTGATCTATTGATATTGATGTCTGTTATTAATGTCCTCTCTTGGACCATTATTTGACTATCTAGGAATCCCATTTTTAATTACATTTATTTCTCACAGTTTTTTGTGAGTGGTAATAGGTTGGGCCTCAAACATCATCTCAACAAACAAAATACACACCGTACCAATCCACCTCTCCTTCATGACCTGGATGAAATCCCATCCATCTCTAGTGAAAAACACCTACCACACTAGCCCTCTGCTCTGACTGGAGTGAATTCTCCAACTCTTGTCAAGTGGAACAGAACAAACTCCCAACTGAATCAAGTTTCTCATTAGGTCAGAAATGGAGCTTCATTCTCATTGGCTTACGTCTTTCTAAGATACACTCCAAGAAGCAGGAAATTAACTGATTATTGGCATAAGGCTTTAAATATATTTAGAATGACAAAATCTATTAGCATTTAGCAATTAAATATCTTTTTATCCCCTCAAGCCAATTTGTACAAAGCTATCTCAAATTCATTGCATATTCTAAGCAACACTGTTACCGCAAAATGAGGATTTGAGCCACCTGCCACAAAAACCAATACTGAGACGGGTGAGGTGAGCAGCAAGAGGGTTTTATAGTATAGCGATATACAGGAGACAGAGGGGAATGAGCTCCTCCAAAAAACCTGTCTCCCCGACTGGAGACTGGCTAAAGGTTTTATATGGACAGGATTAGAGTTTCTCTTTGCGGTAGTCACGATTTGCACATTCTAGATGATCTAACTTCTTATTGGCAATCCTTGAAGCTTATCTGGTGCCGTTAGTAACGACTGTCATGTCACAGATGAGTTAATCCTGTTACTGGCAATCTTTCAGGGTTATCAATTTGTTTTGCCACCCTCCAAGGAGAAACTTCAGTTAATCTTAAACTTTTATAGGGACTGGAATAGGAGGAGGGAGAAAGAAGAAGAAATACCATAAGACACAGTGGGGGCTAGTAATGGTGTGAACCAATTATTCAGCAATGGTGGTAACTGAGCTTATGCAGCCAGTTCCAACATCATGCTCAAATATAAACCAATGAATTCTATATGACACTTCTTTAAAAAGGAAGTAATTATATGAGACATGCCACAGAAACCCTCTCATATATACTATTTCCCAAGATGAAATAATCAGAAAAAAAGCTTTGAAAGTGTGACATTTCTCCGTATTTCAGGGCCTTTTATGTGTTGCTTCCTCTGTCTGGAATGTTTTCTCACCTCCTTCAACCAAAGAATTCTCATTGATCCTTAAGGATTTCTTCCAGGAAATCTGCTCTGATTCCCAAACATGATCAGTTCTCCTCGTTATATAATCCAATAGCACATTTTTTTTTTTTGTCTTTACGACACATATTCCAATTGTAATTGAATAATGAAGAATGAACTTCTTTTTTAATGACTTTTTTTTCCCCTTCTTGATTGTAAGTCCATGAAATGGGCCCTGTCCATATTTTTAATCTATATTCTCATGTCTGCTACAACATCTTGCATAGAGTTAATCAACAAATACTTACGTAATTATTTAACGAAATCTCCTATAGCATGCGAATAAGGCAAAAGAATAACCAAATTAAGCATTACTTGGGTCAATGAAAAAAAAAAGTAGAGAGTACTTCAATTAATGTCAATATCAATGTTATAAGATATTTTCACCACTAGCCAGTAGGTAACAATCAGAAGGGTAAACTCTCAGGAATTTCACTTAAGAAATAGATTAACTCGATACTCCCTAAAACTTAGTAGAAAAACACACATCCAGGCTTAAAAGACAGAATTCATGACTGCAAAATCACTGGATTCAGCTAACATTATTGAAAATTTTTACTCTCTTACTTAAAACTTGGAGACTTACACAAGTCACTTATTTCCCCTCCCCTTTCTGAACACGCTTAAAAGCAGTTTTAAAACGTTTAATAAATATTTTTATAAAGGTATTACAGAAGGCACTATAATACTAACACCCAAAAAAGTGGCCCCCACCACCATCACTTAAAAAAAACCCCACCCATTGCCATCAAGTAGATTCCAACTCATAACAACCCTATAGGACAGAGTAGAACTGTCCCATAGGGTCTCCAAGGCTGCAGTCATTACGGGAACAGACTACCATCTCTTTCTCCCATGGAGCAGCTGGTGGGTTTGAACCAAAAACTTTTGGTTAGCAGCCAAGTGCTTAACCACTGTGTGACCAGGCCTCCTCAGTATCACGTACCCATCTGCAAGGGCAATTCCCTAGAAGTAACTATATTAACTCTGGTTCCCTCTTGTGCTTATTACTTATTCCTAAACACCTTGCTATACTTCTATTGCTTGGTTTATCAGCTTTAATTATTCTCTCTTGATTTCCTAATATGTAATAAAGAGTATTAGCATTCTTACATCAACCCATGTATGCCCAACATACAAACCCATAATTCCCTTCCTGTATCAGAGAGGGCATTTGAATTACAGATAACATAGCAAAGAATGGGAATTCCAGAACAATTAATTGTGTTCATGAGGAACCTGTGAATAGACCAAGAGGGAGTCATTTGAATAGAACAAGAGGATACTGCATGATTTAAAGTCAGGAAAGGTGTGCGTCAGGGTTGTAGTCTTTCACCATACTTATTCAGTCTATACGCTGAGTGAATAGTTCAAGAAGCAAGACTATAGGAAAAAGAACAGGGCATTGGGATTGGAGGACGACGCAATAACAACCTGCATTATGCAGATGACACAAACTTCTTGCTGAAAGTGAAGAGGACTTGAAGCACTTACTGATGAAGATCAAAGGCTGCAGCCTTCAGTATGGATTCACACCTCAACATAAAGAAAACAAAAATGCTCACAACTGGACAAATAAGCAACATCAGGATAAATGGAGAAAAGATTGAGGTTGTCAAGGATTTCATTTTACTTGGAAGCAGCAGTCAAGAAATCAAATGACGTACTGCATTGGGTAAATCTGCTGCACAGACCTCTTTAAAGTTAAAAAAAGGCAAAGATGTCACTTTAAGGACTAAGGTGTGCCTGACCCAAGCCATGGTGTTTTCAATTGCCTCATATGCATGCAAAAGCTGGGCAATGAATAAGAAAGACTGAAGTATAATTGGCACCTTTGAATTATGGTGTTGGCAAAGAATACTGAATACATCATGGACTGCCAGAAGAAGGAACAAATCTGTCTTGGAAGAAGTACAGCTAGAATGCTCCTTAGAAGAAATAACACGTCCAAAGTATGTGAGACATGTTATCAGGAGGGACCAATCCCTGGAGAAGGACATCGTTCTTGGTAAAGTGGAGGGTCAGTGAAAAAGACAACCCTCAATAAGATAGATTGACACAGTGGCTGCAATAATGGGCTCAAGCATAAAAAGGACTGTGAGGATGGCGCAGGACTGCACAGTATTTCTTTCTGTTGTACATAGGGTTGCTACGAGTTGGAACCGACTTGACGGCACCTAACAACAACATCACACTGAGCAGAAGCCCACGTGGCACAGTGGCTAAGCTTTTAGCTGCTAACAAAAAGAAAGATCAGTGGTTTGAACCCACCAGTGGCTCTGTAGGAGAAAAGACCTAGCAATCTGCTCTCATAAAGATTACAGACAAGGAAACCATATGGGGCAGTTGTACTCTGTCCTACAGGGTTGCTATGAGTTGGAATTGACTTGATGGCACACAACATCAAAAAATATCATACTGGGAAGTGACAGTTATGTGACTGTGGCAGTACAGTTGTATCATAATTTCAGATTAAATTGATATTGTGTTTCAACATTATGATTATTTAAATACTATTTAAACTGAATCAAGAAGTATAATCAGCTACCAGATTTTTTCTTGTAGAACTATTTTATTTTTCTGGAGCTAAAACTGCCCTCTTTTTGCTTGCTTAGCTTTATAATTATCTATCTCTAATTATTTACAAATTCTCTGCCAGAAGTGTAATTCCTCTTAAGATGGTCACACATAATAGGTGATGTATTCATTCCATTTGTTTTTCTTGGAAACATGCCTCCTAGAAGTCTCTTTCCTACCACTTTAGCTTTTCTTGGTTGGTTTGCATGCCCCTTGCAAAGCTGTCACCTTGGGATTACACTTTCTCATTATTCTGGCAGTTCTCTGCACCTCCATCCTGCATTGGACTTTGGGTTTCCTGGATCCCAGATTTATCCCCTTTATGACTTACTTTTCACATTAGATAAAACACATCTCCCAGAAAGATGCATTTAAGATAATATTTTTAGATCCTTTGCATATGTCAGTGCCTTTAGTCAACATTAGTTTTTCCTTAGAATTTTGGAAGCTTTCCACATTTAAGGTCATGGTTGGAGACGGCTGTAGGCTTACAATAGGCAATCTAGGAACTTAACTGCAGCCCACATAGCTTTCAAAAATTCTTCCTGACTTTCAGTTCCACCTCTCTCTCCTAGTTACTCTAAGACTTACTTGTTGGCAATAGTGTTTAGCCTTTCTGTAATTTCATGGCTTACATAATATACAGTTAGTGATTGGGCTCTGGCTGTCCCTGTCTAGCACCCAGGAGCCAAGGGGGTCATTTAGGATAAGGAGCAAAACTGAGAGCAATAACGCAAGCTTTTGTTGACTTACTGAGACAGCACAAGCAAGAAGCCCAAAAGAGAGGCACTTGCCCAAAAGTGGTTCCATTTTTCCCCACAGAACTACAGCAGGTAAGGGTCAAATCAACACAACCCAGATGGGGGGAATTGTGTCACTGCTGAAGAACCCAGACAAAAGGTTCCTGCCTTTTGACGGAGGGAGAGGGGGAGGGGCTAGGGGTGAAAAAGCACTGAGTCAGAGTGAGGAAAAGTGCCTGAGCCAAGCCCCTACCCCAACCCCAATCACCCATAATAAGGCCTCCAAATGAAAGCACCTGAGCTAGAAATGCAGCTATGCCTATCAGCACGGCTAGCCTAGAGTGACAGGAGGCTGAGTCGTTGACTGCAACTCTGTCTTGGTTATCTAGTGCTGCTATAACACAAATACCACAAGTGGATGGCTTTAATAAACGGAAATTTATTCTCTCACAGTCTAGGAGGCTAGAAGTTCGAATTCAGTGTGCCTCCTCCAAGGGAAGGCTTTCTCTCTCTCTGTCGGCTCTGGGGGAAGGTCCTTGTCATCAGTCTTCCACTGGACTAGGAGGTTCTCAGCGCAGGGACCCCAGGTCCAAAGGACACGGGCTCCTGCTCTTCTTTCTTGGTGGTATGAGATCCCCAAATCTCTGCTCGCTTCCCTTTCCTTTTATCTCTTGTAAGATGAAAGGTGATGCAGGCACCCCAGGGCAATTCCCTTTACATTGCCAGGGATGCGACCTGAGTAAGGGTGTTACCATCCCACCCTAATCCTCTTTAACATAATCTAATCTTGCCTCATCAACCACAGGCAGAGATTAGGATTTATAACACATAAGGAAAATTACATCAATCACAAAATGGAGGACAACCACACAATAGTGGAAATCATGGCCTAACCAAGTTGACACATATTTTTGGGGGACACAATTCAATTCATGACAAACTCCCTCCAGAAAACTGGAATGCACTGATGGTGTACTAAGCCTGGTGTGGGAAGAGCAACTTGCCCCCATGAGGCCTGCCAGGCAAAGCCCTATAATTGCCTATGGTCAAGCCTGAAAGATTAAACATAGGATTTTGGCCTGGAGCTGGATTCCTCAGCCCCCTCTGAAGGTGCTTAGGCTTCTGATTTCTTTGTGGTATTAAGGCTTCTACTACTCGTTTTTCCACTTACACATTCCAGAATTTTTTGACATATTATATAATCAAAATAAAAAACCAAACCCGTGCCGTTGAGTCCATTCTGACTCATAGCGACCCTTTAGGGTGGAGTCAAATGGCCCCATAGGGTTTCCAAGGAGCAGTTGGTGGATTGGAACTGTAGACCTTTTGGTCAGCAGCTGTGGTTCTTAACCACTGCACCACCAGGGCTCCTATCATATCATAGTGGCTGCCAGTTCTTCTCTCATGCTCCCTATTCTTGTAGTTGTAAACTTCTGCATTCCTTTGCTACAGTTTTAGTAGGACTGTGGGAGGGAGTGCTCACTCTGTCATGTTTAATTGGATGCACATTAATTTTATTTGGTCTTTTCATCAAACTTAAATTTGGTTCTATAATAATTTCAACTTACCTGTAAGGGAACTGACATGTAAAAAGATTAAGTAACTTGTCTATGATCACGTGGGTTAGATAGTATTAATCAGATCTGTTTGACACCTGTGCCAATGCTTACCTATTGTTTTTATATTACTTCTCTATTTATTTGAAAAGACTTTGTTAGTCTCTTGGGGGATAAAAAATAATAAACAATTTATAAACTGTTCCATGTTATATACCTTTGAAAACCTATTATATTTCCCAAAAATAATGATTAGGACTTGAAGAGCAATGTAATTAATTATTTCCAGATAACCCCACCTAATTATCTGATGTAAAAAAAGTGTTTTATTTGGGCACCTGTATGGATGTGGTTGAAGAGGCTGAACATGCTGCTGTGCTCAGTACGTTCCCATTTTTAAGAAATTTGAGATGGTGCTGCTGCTGCACCATCCTTCAAACATTCCTGCTGCAACCACTCTGACAGATACAGCAGTTCCCAGAGCTGCAGGGGAGGATGTTAACCTGAGGCATGTGTAATAACTGCCTCTCCCTGGGCATATGTGCTGTGAGATCTCAGTAGGGCTCAGATTTTTGTTTTCAAATTATATTTCTTGAAGGTTTCCTCTTGGGTAAAACAGGAGGGATGCTTAAATTGCCTGCCTCAGTTGTGAATCTATATTTTTTTAAGAGGCTAGTTTTTTTCCCCCCAGGATGGTTTGCCAAGAGGGCTAAATACAATGCAAAACCTTAAAGTTTACCTCTGGTTCAAGAACAGCAATGTCCTTACCACCCTCTCTTCTTGCTGAAACACTGGAACAGTATCTTAGAGAAGAATAGTCAACAGTTAAATCTGTTGGTTCTGAAGTTTAGCACTGGTGTCAGTCACCATTTGTCTTGTTTCTTCCCTCTCTTTCAGAGTTTCAGAGTGTCTGTGCTAGACATATTTATGTACCCCCTCCACCTCCATATATACTTCCCATCCCTCTAACACTTGTTCCATGGGATCCTTTGTGTTCTAGTTAGGACCAGACAACGAGGAGCACTGGTAGAAGAACAAAGATGGGAAGGATATGGTCCTGACTCCCTTCCTGGAGGGTCTCTTCTGTCTGCTGCTTCCCCTGACAGCTCTTTTACTCTGGGTTTTGCTAACTACTCCCTCTGCACACCCTTTGGGCTAGGCTGAGTAATTAGCGGACTGCTTCTAGCCCTGGGATACTCCACTACCTTTTATGGTTTTCTTATTGAGTTTCCTGCTCACACCTTTATAAAATAGTATATTTATTAACCTCTCCTCCAATTACTCAATTTGAGGGTTCTACTGAAAACCTGACTGACACAGTGTCCAAGGTTATAGAAGTCATAGGGAGCAATAAAAGACAAATCCTCTCCCTTCCACATAGCTTTAAAGGACCATTTCCAAACATCACTTCCCTCTGGGAGTCCACATGGTCCACAGAAACAGGACCATTTCTATACACATAACAAATATAAACTAGTATTAAGGAAACACAGACATTAACAAAGAGTTAACAATACTGCTTAGCAAGATGTGTGCTGTGAAAGGAGAAGTGGAGGGTAATGTTTAAGAGCATTTAGCAAGGTCAACTCAAGTAGGCAAGCAGGATGGGCTTTGTAACTATTTGTTAAATGTAACCAAATGAAAATGCTGATATCTGAAAATGATCAGGAGATGATGGAAGAGCCCTGGTGGTGCAGTGGTTAAGTGCTCTCTTTGGGGGTTGGAAACATTACACATAAACTTACAGGTATATTTTAATACATACATATATACATAAAAAATAGAGAAATCATAAAAATTTACTCTGATGATGAAGAGCTGGACGACTCTAGCATTTTGTCAGTTAGCTGTGGTAATAACTCCACTTGTGGAAGGTTCTGGATCATCTGGGAATGGGGATAGCATTTTGAGTCAGAAAATAAGTGAGCATTGTCTGCATAATCCTTTCCTTTGTTTCTTCATATATTTTGTGGTAATATCTCACTGCTTCCTGAATTTGCCTATCGACTTTAGCAAAGCATCAGTGTTTGGGTCCATGTTTTCAAGCAACTGAATCCCCTGAACTAGTTTAGAAAAAATTCCAGCTAATTCTTTCACTGTAAAATTTTTTGAAAACTTCTCACCTTCCTCTTCCTCATTCTTTCTTTCTTCTTTAGCATTTCTTTCCTTTTCAAAATTCATTAAGTCCTGATCTCTCAATTCCCCTTCTTCCTGACCTATGAGATGTTCCACATTGGTCATATCAAGTTCTAAATTCAGTGCTCTTGCCAAACAGATGATTTTCCTGCCAATCTCTTCCATCATATTATCCTGATCAAATGCGTGGAGCATGTTCACATAACTCACCAATTTTTTTTTCCATATCTCCTGCATGCATTTTCCCTTAACTTTCTCCCAGGAAGCTTCAATGTTCCGGATACACCAAAGAATAATATAATTCTTCTAGAAATCACATAATATTACCAAACCTCCATTTGTTGTAGCTATTGCCTAAGCAAATACAGTCCATAGTTAATATACTCTGAAGGTAGCGAATGCACCTTCATCCATAGGCTGAATCATAGCTGTTGTACTGGGAGGTAGATACACTCCTTTCACATTTTGATTTAGATCATCTACATGAGGAGGATATCCTGGGGCATTATCAAACAGCAGCAGACCCTTGAAAGGAATACTCTTTTCAAAGCAGTAGGCCGGCACTTCCGGGATGAAACAATTTAAAAACCAGTCTTTGGATAACACAATCATCATCCAGGCCTTGGAGTTACTCCTGCAGTAGACTGGCAGCTTATTTTTGTCAGTGTTTTTGAATGGTTGGGGGTTTTCAGAATGGCAAACAGGAAAAGGTTTTAATTTAAATCCAGCAGAGTTTCCTCCAAACAGCAGTGTGATTCTGTCTTTAAATGCCTTGAAATCAGGCATCGACTTCGCCTCTTTGTGAATATTTGTTTGTTCTGGCATACTTTTCCAAAACAAGCCTGTTTCATCCACGTTGAAAATCTGCTCTGGTAGATATTCTTAATTTTGTGTTAACTCGTCCAGCTCATTAAAGTACAGGCATACTTCGGAGATACCGCAGGTTTGGTTCCAGACCACCACAATAAAGCAAATATTGCGATAAAGCAAGTCACATGAATTTTTCTGGTTTCCCAGTGCATATAAAAGTTATGTTTACACTATACTGTAATCTATTAATGTGCAATAGCATTATGTCCAAAAACGACAATGTACATACCTTAATGAAAAAAATATTTTATTGCTAAAAAATGCTAACCATCCTCTGAGCCTTCTGTGAGTTGTAATCTTTTTGTTGGTGGAGAGTCTTCCCTCAATGTTGATGGCAGTTGACTGATCAGGATGGTGGTTGCTGAAAGTTGGGGTGGCTGTGGAAGTTTCTTAAAATAAGTCTACAATGAAGTTTACCTCATCGACTGACTCTTCCTTTCATGAAAGATTTCTCTATACCATAAGATGCTGTTTGACAGCATTTTACCCACAGTAGAACTTCTTTCAAAATTAGAGTCAATCCTTTCAAACACTGCTGCTGCTTTATCAACTAAGCTTATGTAATACTCTAAATCTTTGGTTGTCATTTCAACAATGTTCACAGCATCTTCACCAGGAATGGATTCCATCTCAAAAAAACACTTTCTTTGCTCATCCATAAGAAGCAATTCATCATCCATTCAAGTTTCATCATGAGATTGCAGCAATTCAGTCACATTTTCAGGCTCCACTTCTAATTCTAGTTCTCTTGCTATTTCTACCATATCTGCAGTTACTTCCTCCACTGAAGTCTTGAATCTCTCAAAGTCATCCACGAAGGCTGACTTCTTCCAAATCCTTGTTAATACTAATATTTTGAGTCCTCCCATGAATCACAAATGTTCTTAATGGCATCTAGAATGGTGCATCATTTCTGGGAAGGTTTGCAATTTACTTTCCCCAAATCCATCAGAGGAATCACTATCTATGGAAGCTACAGCCTTTCAAAATGTATTTCTTAAATAATAAGTCTTGAAAGTTGAAATTACTCCTTGATCCATGGGCTACAGAATGGATGTTGTGTTAGCAGGCATGAAAATAACATTAATCTTCTTGTACATCTCCATCAGAGCTCTTGGGTGACCAGGTGCATTGTCAATGAGCAGTAATATTTTTAAAGAATCTTTGTTTCTGTGCAGTAGGTCTCAACAGTGGACTTAAAATATTCAGTAAACCATGCTGTAAACAGATGTGCTGTCATCCACGCTTTATTGTTCCACTTATAGAGCACAGGCAGAGCAGATTTAGCATAATTTTTAAGAGCCCTAGGATTTTTGGAATGGTTAATTAGTATCTCCTTCAACTTAAAGTCACCAGCTGCATTAACCCCTAACAAAAGAATCAGCCTGTCCTTTGAAGCTTTTAAGTCAGGCATTGACTTCTTCCCTCTAGCTATGAAAGTCCTAGATAGTATATTCCAATTAAGGCTATTTAGTCTACTTGAAAATCTGTTGTTTCGTGTACCCACCTTCATCAATTATCTTAGCTAGATCCTCTGGATAACTTGCTGCAGCTTCTACATCTGCACTTGCTGCTTCACCTTGCACTTTTATGTTATGGAGATGGCTTCTTTTCTTACACCCCATAAACCAACCTCTGCTAGCTTCAAACTTTTCTTTTGCAGCTTCCTCATCTCTTTCAGCCTTCAAAGAATTGAAGAGAGTTACAGCCTTGTTCTGGATTAGGCTTTGGGTTCTTAAGGGAATGTTGTGGCTACTTTGATCTTTTATCCAGACTACTAAAACTTTCTTCATATCAGCAATAAGGCTGTTTCGCTTTTGTATCATTCGTGTGTTCACTGGAGTAGCACTTTTAATTTCCTTCAAGAACTTTTCCTTTGCATTCACAACGTGACCAACTGTTTGGTGCAAGAGGCCTAGCTTTTGGCCTATCTCAGCTTTCGACATGCCTTCCTCACTAAGTTTAATCATTTCTACCTTTTGATTTAAAGTGAGAGACGTGCGACTCTTCCTTTCACTTGAACACTTAAGAGGCCACTGTAGGGTTATTATGTGACCTAATTTCAGCATTTCATGTCTCAGGGAATAGGGAGGCTGAGGTGAGGGAGATAGATGGGAGAACAGCCTGTTGGTGGAGCACTTAGAACACACACAACATTTATTGATTAAGTTTGCTGTCTTATATGGGTGCAGTTCCTGGTGCTCTAAAAGAATTACAATAGTAACATCAAACATCATTGATTGCAGATCATCATAACAGATATAATAATAATGAAAAAGTTTGAAATATTGTAAGAGTTACCAAAGCGTGACATAGAGACACAAAGTGAGCACATGCTGTAGGAAAACTGGCGCCAACAGACTTGCTTGAGATAGGGTTGTCACAAACCTTCAATTTCTAAAAAAATCGGTATCTGTGAAGTGCACTAAAATGTGGTATGCCTGTACTTGAGGTAGTCTTCTTGCTGTTCTTTCAGGTTTTCAAAAAGGGTACATGCTTTCATTTGAATCATCAATAAACTCATAAGAATTCTCTTCTGAATTTGGTCTTCTATCCAAATCATCAATAGCTTCTCCATCTTGTGGACTGGCCCTTGCCTCTTCTCTATTAAAATTGTCAATTTTATGACAATCACTCATTTAATTGCCTCCAAAATTTTATTCTTATTCTTCATGATCATCGAAATTGTCGAACCAGACAGTCCTTACATGCTGTTTTGCTGAGTTTCTTTCCATTATCTTAGGCCTTAGTGATCTTCCTCTTTATACCCATGTCTAGAGCCTTCCTCATCTTCTTTTTTGGATTAGAACTTTCAGTGGCATGCCTTCTTTTGTTAGACATTTTCTTGGGGTTATAAGCAGCGCAGTGTTAGAATTAGAGAAACATGAACAACTTGGCTTCAAATTAACAAGTAATGCTTCTTATGTTACAAAACACTGAATAAGATCATGCTATAGGCCTGGTCTACAATGAAGTCAGCGTCAGTGTTATAACAATAAGGTTGGAGTTGTAATGGCTGTCGGGCCTGTGTACAGTTCGATTATCGTATGTCATTAGAGTTGAACATTGCCCAACTTTCTATCCATTACAACTCCCGACACCAACAACGACTTCACTGTAGAGCAGGCCATAGCCTGCTGTATGGCAGTGTTTTGAACAGTAAATCATAGAAATTGAACATCTGAGAATGATAACATCAGAAAATTATGCACTGTAACACTGTATGTAGTACATATTACTAATGATAAGATGTACCAAAAAAAAAAAAAAAAAAAGATGGTCCTAAGTGTGGTTCATTGTAATTTGAATACGTCGTTAAGTTGGAGACTACTTGTAGTGTCGATTCACGCCTCTCATTTCTTCTATCCTTTTCAGCCCATTCTTCCCCACCCTTTGTACAAATAAGCAAATTTTGATTTGCACAAATAAACAAATCAAGTATATTTTATTATCTCCCATTCTTCTTTACACAACAGGTGGTATACTATAGATACTCTTTTTCAATTTATTTTCTTTCCTTAACAATATTCTTTGAAAAACTTTTCACATCTGTTCATGCATCACTTCTCATTTTTTATAGCTGCATATGCTCGACAACTGGTAGTTTGCAACTGACAGGAGGCAGTTCTTTGGATGGCGCCAAAACTATAATTACCTCTATTTCTTCCCACTGCTATCATCATTGGGCTTAGGAACAAACTGTCGTACCTTCCCCTCTGAAGCCTAATGGTTTGGCTAAGCAGCAGGGCTAAAGAGATACAATCCAGAGCTAACTATTCCCGGCTAGGGCCCCCATGTCTGACTACCCCTCTCTTTGAGTTAGCAGGTGGGAATGCATGCATTGCATTCTGTGCAGTGAAATATACAACACCTGGAATATAAAACCAGGTGGGAGAAGATTCTCTGGGTCCTTCATCTACAGTGCAGAAAGAAGGGGCACCTGTGAAAGTTCTTCATCCTGCCCAGACAACTTTTGAGCCAGGGAGGACCGCTTGTTATGGAACTTTTCCTGTTGTACACTGTCTGTTGTCTATGAGCACTTAAAACGGCTTTCACTACTGCTAACACCGTGTATGGATCTCATGTGCATGACTTGATCAGGATAAATGGACATGACACACATGGAGTGGTTGGTACCACTCACTGGAAATCTCATCCCATTACTCTAGTGAGTACTTGGGATCTGGAGACATCGTTTAAGGCCATCTGCATGTGCAATGCAGCAATATTTTGAAATAACTAATAATTTTGTAATTAATATTTGTGTGCATATACATTTTGTATTGTTGGAGAATATAAATCTTAGAGGTGAAAAAAGTTTGAAAAAGGTAAAATTATCCTCTATAACTAGTTTTCTTTACATTGTATTGGACTTCCTAGCCAATGCAACAAAGTAAAAAAACATATACAAAGATTAAAAAGAAGTAATAAGTGTCATTAATTACAGATGATCTGACTGCATGGTATACATCTAAAAACATTACAACTAGTCAATTTAGTAAAGCCGTTGGATACAAGTTAATATACAAAAATCAATTTCATTTCTATAAACAATCACATCTCCCATAGTCTATAGTGTTTAACTCAGGAGACCAAAGATAATTGTACATTTATCTCATGGATATTTTTTAAGTGCTCAAAGTCACTTATGCACTGAACATCTGTACTTCATTTATACCAAGATAAACACCAATATTTTGGGGAAAAGCCTGACTTATTAGTCTATGAATTGTAAACAGAGAACAGAAAAGAGTATAAGGGCTGTGGGACACAAAGATGATATTGTCTTCTGGTTCTTTTGGAGAGAAAAGTGGAAAATAATATGAGAGATTAGTACCATTCTACCTACCGTAAGTTCCTTCAATGAAAATGGCTTTTTAAAAATTTTATTTTGAAATAATTTTAAATTTGAAGAATTGTATGAATAGTACTAAGAACTCTTGTAAACCATCACCCAGACTCACCAATTTTTGTTTCCTACAATTGCTTACACACGCTCTCTCTCTATATATAATCTATATATATTTGCATATGGAATATGAATATATTCACAAAAAACTATAAAATTACAGTTATTTGAACTTTTTGAGAGTTATAGACATTATGCTCTTTTACTTCTAAATATTTCAGCATGTATTTTGTAATGACAAAGATTTTCTCTTATTTGAGCATAGTACAATGATCAAATTTAAGAAATTAATGGTGTTATAAAACTACATTATATATATTAAAAGTTTGCCAATTGTTCCAGCAATGCCCACTATGGCAAATGTTTCCCTGATCCAAGATCTATTTTAGTATAAAACATTGTATTTATATATTTCTTTTGGTCTTCCTCAGTCTGGGACAATTCTCAAAAATTTTTTTTGCCTTTCATGACATTGATATTTTTGAAGAATAAAGGTCAGATATTTTAAAGAATACCCCTCAGTTTAGATTTGACCGATGTTTTATCATGATTGGATGGATGGTATCTATTTTGGGCAGATATATGGAAAAATGATTTTGTGTCCTTTTCAATTCATCACAATAGGAGATACAGACGTCAGTTTCCCATTATTGAGATATTAATCTGATCACTTGGTTAAAGTGATAGCTGCTAGGTTTCCCTGCTGAAGTTTAGCATGTTTTCCTTTGAAAGCATTCTGTCTCGAGGTATTTTAAGATAATGTAAATATCCTATTTCTCTTCAAGTTTTCACCGAATAGTTTTAGCATCCACTGATGATTCTTTTCTGAATCAACATGGTATTTTAATATAAGATGTCTATTTTCTTAGGTATCTTAACTAGCATTGGGGAAAATGAGAGCAAATTTATTTAGCTTCTCAAAGTGGTAAGAGTTCTTCAAAACACAAATATAGACCTTAAACATCAGATAAAATCTTAAAGTCAGTAGATAATCCTATTTTTTCTGTGATATATTGATCTAGCAATGTATCATCTACTTATCCATTTTTTTGTTCCCCTTTTAAAATAACATGTGAAATTCATAATAAAACCCTGTCATTAAAACATCAAAATTACAGATTTTCTTATGCCAAATACTCAAATTTACTCTCCCATCTCAAGAGGTAATCATCGCTAATTTGATGTCTATACTTTCAGATCTTTTTGTGTGTAATCATGTATTTACATATATATATATATATATATATATATATGTTTGCACAGAAATATGTAGTTTAGTTCTGTGTTTATTTCGTATAAATTTGATCAACTGTATATATTGCTTTGCAACCTGATTTTTAAATAACATTTTGATGGAGACATTCAGTGGTTTATTGGAGAGGCAAGACACAATTTCCTTTATGTTTGTTTTCCCAAATTCTAGGACCCTTAGGCAGAGAATAAAAGAATTATATGGTTCTGGAAATGACTCCTCAACTTGTCCAAAGTAGAATAGTTATGGAATTAGAAACTATAGCCGTGGGCTGCATTTACTCCTAGGAACACAGACTTTCTGGTCAACATGATGAGCTCAGCATTAAAAGCTTCTGTCGTTATTTGCTATCCTCAGGCCTGCTGTTAATGGCAAGAGTAGCCAGTTTTATATAATTATTTCCTTTTTCTTTAAATGTCTCTTTTCTTAATCCCTTTCTCCACTACCAACTGTAATTGCCCTCTTTTTCTAGTTACATTTCTATTATTTTCTTTTATAGTTACAGTTATCACTCTTTCCCAGCGTAGCCCTTTGAGATTTCGGCAAATAAATTAACAAAGAAAACAGCAGTGTGAAATTTCAATTTCTTCCTTTTCCATAGTGTACTGTTTTTACTTTTGTCCTCGCTATTTTATTTGGCCTCAGCTGAATAGGACAGAGGGGAAATAACTAGCCTATCTTCTTTATTTTAGAAATGAGAGATATACAGTTTTGCTTGTGGAACAGCGAATATGAAATTTGTTCAGAACCCAGGAGGCAGAAAGAGCTACTCTTCATTGAGGTTTTCTTAGGTTTAGCATCCAGTTCTCAAAATCATGGACTGCTACCTTCATAAGAAGCGACTTCTCTCTGAGAATGAATAAACATATAGAGGCTTAAACTAAAGGCCTTTGCACAATGAAAACCCTAAAATTTCAATAGTGAATTAGGCAACTACTTATAAAACAAAACAAAAAGTAGAAAAGTTAAAGGACTTAATTAAAATATCAATTAGAAAACAGAAGAATATGTATCATCAGAAATAGGTTACATGAAAGACAAACCACAGAGGGTATCGTTCCTGCAAAGTAGTGGCGCCAAATTCTAAAGTAAGATGAAAAATGAACGTCCAACTCCTGTACTAATTAGCCTGCTGTCTTTGTTATCTAGTGCTGCTATAACAGAAGTACCATAAGTGGGTGGCTTTAACGAACATAAGTTTATTTTCTCACAGTTTGTTGTTTTTAGGTGCCGTCTAGTCGGTTTTGACTCATAGCGACCCTACGTACAACAGAAAGAAACACTGCTCAGTCCTGCGTCATCTTCACACACGTTGCTATGTTTGAGCCACTCTGCAGCCACCGTGTCAGTTTATCTGGTTGAGGATCTTCCTCTTTTTCAGTGACTCTCTACTTTACCAAGCATGATGTCCTTTTCCAGGGACTCATCCCTCCTGATAACACATCCAAATTATGTGAGACAAAGGCTCACCATCCTCGAATTGAGGGAGCCAGCTCAGGGAAAGGCTGTCTCTTAACCCTGCACTCTTCTGGTCACCTGACTTCTGGTTCTTGTGAAGTAAGCCTACAAAAGTCTCTAGCCTGCTGCTGACCTGCACATCTTGGATTTACCAGCCTGTTCAATCCCATGAGCCAGTAGGGGTCCCCAGCCTGATACCTGATCAGCAGACTTTGGGTTCCTCAGCCCCTGCAACCCCATGAGCTAGCAGAGATCTCCAGCCTGAAGCCGGATCCAAGGATTTGGGACTTGCCAGCCCCCACAACTGGATGAGCCATTTCTTTGAAGTAAATCTCCATGTATATTTATATATACATTTCACTGGTTTTGCTCTTCTAGAGAACTCAGACTAAGTTGTTTTTAATAAAAAAAAAAAGTGATGCAATACACTTACACGTAATTTTGTAATTTGCTTTTTTTTAATCCCTTTTGCTAGACATTATTTTAAATCTCTGGGCTCTTGGCAATTACATTTAATGACTTCATAATCTTACTTTGCATGAGTGTAACACTGTTTATTTAAACATTCTCTAATCAGTAGACATTTATATTACTAGTATATTACCAGTACAAACTAGTATATTACCAGTATAAACAACGTTGCAGTGAACATTCACACATACGTGAAAAAAACTTCAAATATTTCTGTAGAAATAGATTTCTTACATAATACACGAGAACTTAAAATATTAAAAGACATTGTAAACTAGTCCACTATAGTGAGTTTACTGTATCCTGCTATTAATATTATAAAAGATAGCCATAGCACTACAGTATCAATGTTGTCATTTTTGTTAGTTGCTGTCAAGTTGATTCTGACTCATGGCGACCCCATGTGTGCAGAGTAGAACGCCTCCATAGGATTTTCAAGGTTATGACCTTTCAGAAGAAGATAACCAGGCTTGTGTACGAGGCACTTCTGAGTGGCTTTGAACCACCAATCTTTTGGCTAGTAGTCAAGTGCCTAACCATTTGCACTACTCAGGGACTTGTTGTTAGGTGCCATCCAGTAGGTTTCAACTCAGTGACCCCACGAACAACAGAACAAAATATTGCCCAGTCCTGCGCCATCCTCACGATCATTGCTATGTTTGAGCCTACTATTGCAGACACTGTGCCAATCCATCTCATTGAGGGTCTTCTTCTTTTTTGCTGATCCTCTATTTACCAAGCATGATGTCCTTCTCCAGGGACTGGTCCCTCCTGACAACATGTCCAAAGTACGTGAGAAAAAGTCTCGCCATCCTCCCTCCTAAGGAGCATTCTATTCTGGCTGGACTTCTTCCAAGTCAGATTTGTTCGTTCTTCTGGTAGTCGATGGTACATTCAATACTCTTTGCCAAAACCACAATTCAAAAGCATCAATTCTTTTTCCATCTTCCTTATTCATTGTCCAGCTTTCGCATGCATGTGAGGTGACTAAAAATATCATGGCTTGGGTCAGGCACACCTCAGTCCTCAAAATGACATCTTTGTTTTTTAAACACTTTAACGAGGTCTTTTGCAGCAGCTCTGCTCAATGCAATACGTCTTTTGATTTCCTGACTGCTGCTTCCTTGGGTGCTGATTGTGGATCCAAGTAAAATGAAATCCTTGACAACTTTACCTCAATATTTTCTCCACTTATCATGGTTTTGTTTATTGGTCAAGTTGTGAGGACTTTTGTTTTCTTTATACTGATGTGTAAGTACTGAATATTGACAATCTTATATTTTTAACATTCTAATAAATGGACAATGGCGATTTTTTTGTTATAATTTTCATTAATATTTATTGTTGTGTTTGAGCATCTTAAGTTTGTTGACAGATTATAGTTTGTTTGTTTTTCAATAAATTGCTTCTACCTTTCCTTTGTCCATTATTCTAATGATTAATTTCCTAAAATTATTTTAGAAGAGTTTTATATATTAATCTTTTGCCTTTTCTATATATTGCAAATATTTTCCCCAGAATGTTGCTGGTATATTAACTGAGTTTATGATATTTTGTGTACAGAAGATCTTCATTTTTATGTAAGCAAATCTATGAGCTTTTTCCTTGATAGCTTCTAATTTTCTTTTTCTTGGTTTTCCTAACAAAAATCAAGTTGGGTGACAGCAGCTCTGAATGAAATAATTCATCTCAGGGAGCGCACTCACAAAGCAAATTAGTGAGTGGGATTACAATTAAATTAATTAATTAAAATTAAAATTCTTTAATAGTATTATCAAAGGCATATCATACAGCAAGGAAGGACATGTAGACTGAAGGCTAAGTTGTCATCACTGATTCAAACACTGCATTTTGATGATATGTCTATGCATATCCCATACCTGCTCTAATTCACAATTTTAGACTGTTGATATACATATACTTTTTACATAAATCTTGGTGTGTTTCTTTTCATTTAAACTGATTAATCTGTTTGATGTGTCAGTGTTTGCCAGAACTTCAATCAAACCACATTAAGAAAATACCTTAGTGTACTTTTTCTTAGAAGTATTGATTTACAAAAGATTGAAGAGTAATTTTAAGAACAAACTTATTCATGCTTCTGGCTAATTATTCATACATTGTGTCAACTACATCTATCCATCAGAAGGAAAACAAAAATAAATCTGAGGGATTGATGACAGTAAACAAATATTAGGTGATATTAATACACATGTACTCCTTCTTTACTTTAGTACAATGTTAATGTTTACTTTATGATCACAAGAGAAAATATAAACTAAATACTTTAATAATTGGCAAATGGAAGAAATGAACTCAAATTTAGGTTTTCTTATGCAAGATCATAGATTTGGATTTGTTTTGCTTTATTTTCCCATTGTGCAATAAAATAAGCCAAGATAAAGGTCCTGTCATAAAATTACTAAAATAATTTGAACATTGATTTCAAACTCAAAACCTCAAACTAAATCTCCATCTTCCAAATGGTGCCACTTGTAACCTCTGCATAAAAATCAAACCCTGTGAGAGACGCCGACTTATCAGTCACATTCAGAGATACCCATAATGAATTTCAGTAATTAGAAGAGCATAGATTTTTTGGATAGATTGGGTATGTTTGTTACAATTCCACCTTTCACAGAGTGTGGAACTAAACAGTAAAAAATAATTTATCCTACACGATGTTTTTTGATTTTAAAAACTGTGCGAGCTCTGTCATTTGTATTTACTTTGAAAAACCAAGTGACTGTGGTATTGGGCTTTTAATAATCTTCAACACTGAAGCCTATTTTTCCCCTTAAAATTGCTTTTCAACCTAGTATAACATTTCAAATCTAAGTTATATTATTGCTACAGAGATGTTAGTAACTCTGCCTACCTTTTTACTAGATTGTAATTTAGATGAGTGGTGTTGAATTGCTAATTTTTCATTGATCATGGATGATTTAATAAAGAATGAATAACTGTGGAAATAATGTTCAATAGTAAATTTGGCATTTACTATCATATTTCTAGGAGATGCCATATCAAAAATAATGTGTTAGAAATGACACCTCTCTAGGGCATTGCTTAACAATATACTGAAAGTTCAAAGCACTCATTACACCAGAATGATTGTACCTTTAAATGTGTCTTCACTTCTAAATCTTTGGGCAATTAGCTTTAACATTGCCAAAATATTTTCACCTATCAAGCACCACCACATTTTTCTGGGCTATTAAAAAATTGAAGTCCCTTACAGTGAAAAATATATTACACATTAAATTTGTAACACATCTAGAAAGAAAGAATAGTAAGTAGATGCATTTATATCATGTAGTGCAAAATATACAGTTAAAGAGACAAAAACAATTATTTTAACTTAAATCTGAATTTAAAAAAATTTTTTTAATTGCATTGTATCTCATTCCCTTGACATTCTATGACACCAATAAAACATTTTATTGAGAGGTGTTCCCAATATTAATGCTAGCCACAGAACAATATTGTGGTTTTAGTTTATTGAGATGTCACCACTTCAAATTCTCAGTAACTTGGGTATATTTCCCTAAATTCCATTCCTTGCATAGTGAATATATAACTTAGAGGCTTTGCCTGTGGCTGACACCTTACGTGTGTAAGTGACATGATTGGCCATAGTGAGTTGGAGGCTGGGTTCACATAGAAGAGCCTGGTGGGAACATCAGTTGAACTCATTAACTTTGGCTTCGTTGTGTTACTGTCTAACCTAGAGAGCTGACTCAAACAAAAAGAAGAGATGTATTTTGTCACTTTAAGATTAGTGACAAATAAGTTAGCAACTCAGATAAACATAGTACAAACATTAGAATACCCTACATGTTAAACAGAGTAAAAGGAGGCATATACAGATCATAAAGAGAATATTGTTCTTTCATTTCATCGGGGAAACTGGCTATTCAGTCAAGCTTTCAAAAAAAAATTCTAATCAACCGTTAGGCTAACCTTTTTCTATACTCTAGAAGATATTAATACTGCATTTTGCCTAAGGAGGGAGTGAACCACATCTATGGATTGGCTTCTTAATAATTATGTTTCAACTATGGTATAGAACACAAAGCCCCTAACACCTTAGGTTATGAAATACTCTGGTTAAGAAGTAAACAGGTTTTTTAAAAATGTTCCAAAATAGAAATAAAACCAAACTTAGGAAAAAATCCAAATAATTTACATAGCACCTAGTATGAGTGAACGAGAGGGAGAGAAAGGAGCTGACCCAAGAGTTAACAATTAGGTGATTCAATTTTATGTATATGTACATTGTTTAAGTTACATATATCTGAGCAGTTTTGAAGAGTCTACTTAAGTGTTATTGCTTTCTCATGATTGCCTTCAGTACACATAATATGTACTGTGCCCCTCTAATTAACGATGTGTTAGGAAATAAGGCAAAACTTTGTTCATTTTTTTCCATCAGTAAAAAGGTCAATGGTATAAAATGTCACCTGGCCAGTAGATGCTGATGCAGCTTCTCCCAACTACACAAAAATTGATGTATTAAGCATAAAAAAGATGAAAATTTAAAATACCATCAAAACTGAAATCTGCAGTCAACCAACTGATAAGGTTTTGGAGGAATTTCCACTAGTTATAAGTTTGACAGGCAGGTTTTTTGCCATCTTGACTTGTCAGTTATGGAAACAATGATAGAGAATACACAAATAAACCAATGGACAGAAGAAAGGACCCAATATGATAAAATACTGTAGTTCTCTGTGGCCTTTTTTTTTTTTTAATTGTACTTCAGGTGAAGGCTTACGGAACAAACAGTTTGTCATTAAACAGTCAGTACACATATTGTTTTACGACATTGGTTAACAACTCCATGACATGTCAACACTCTCCCTTCTCGACCTTTTTTTTTTTTGGTGAAAATATACATAGTCAAAGATACACCATCCATTTCAAAAATTTCTATATGCACAGTTCAGTGACATCGATTACGTCTTCCAGTTGTACTGCTAATCTAACTTTAGATGAAGGTTTACAGAACAAAATAGTTTCTCATTAGACAGTTAGTACACATGTTGCCCTATGACAACGGTTAACAACCCCATTAGATGTCAACTCAACCTTGGGTTCCCTATCACCAGCTTTCCTGTCCCCTTCTGCCTTCTAGTCCTTGTCCCTGGCCTGCTGTGCCTCATTAGTCCCGTTTTGTTATATGGGGTGATCCAATCCCCTGCTGAACGATGAACATTGGAATTGACTTCACCGCTGAGCTAGAAGGGGTCTGGGGGCCATACTCTCACAGTTTCTCCAGTCTCTTTTAGGCCAGTAAACCTGTGTGTTAGAATTTTTCTCTACATCCTTCTCCAGCTCTGTCCAGAACCCTCTGTTGTGATCCCGGTCAGAGCAGTGAGTGGTGGTAGCCGGGCACCATCTAGCTGTACTGGACTTAGTCTGGTGGAGGCCTTGGTAGCTGTGGTCCATTAGTCCTCTGGACTAATCTCTTCCTTGTATCCTGTTCTCTTCATTCTCTGTTGCTCCTGAAGGGGTGAGACCAGTGGCGTATCTTAGATGGTTGCTCACAGGCTTTTAAGACCCCAGACGCTACTCACCAAGGTAGAATGTAGAACATTGTCTTTATAAACTGTGTTATGCCAATTGAGCTAGATGTTCCCTGAGACCATGGTCCCCACAGCCCTCCACCCAACAATTCAGTCGCTCAGGGAGTTTGGATGTGTCTATGGGGCTTCTATGACCTTTCCTTGTACAAGTTGTGCTGGTTTCCCCAGTATTGTATACTGTCTCACCCTTCAAAGATACCACTTATCTATTGCCTATTTAGTATTCCACCCCCAGTCCCTCATAACCAACAAAGATTGTTATTTTTTGTGTGTGAACTTTTTCATGGGTTTTTACAATAGAGGTCTCATACAATATTTGTCTTTTTATGACTGACTTATTTCACTCAGCATAATGTCCTCCAGTTTCATCCATGTTGTGAGATGCTTCACAGATTCATCAGTTATTTCTTGTTGCTTAGTACTCCATTGCGTGTATGTACCATAGTTTGTTTATCAATTCATCTGTTGATGGGCATCTAGGTTGTTTCCATCTTTTTGCTATTGTGAACAATGCTGCCATGAACATGGGTGTGCATATGTCTATTCGAGTGATGACTCTTATTTCTCTAGGATATTTTCCTAGGAGTGGGATTGCTGGATCGTATGGTATTTCCATTTCTAGCTTTCTAAGGAAGCTCCATATCATTTTCCAAAATGGTTGTATCGTTTTGCATTCCCACCAGCGGTGCATAAGAGTTTTGATCTCCCCGTAGCCCCTCCAACATTTGTTATTTCCATTGTTTTTGATTTGTGCTAGTAATGCCGGGGTAAGATGGTATCTCATTGTGGTTTTAATTTGCATTTCTCTAATGGCTAGTGATCGTGAGCATTTCCTCATGTGTCTGTTGGCCGCTCAAATGTCTTCTTTGGTGAAGTGTCTGTGGTCTTTTTAGTCAATCCCCCAACCTCTCTGGTTCCAGTCATCCACTGCTTAATTTTGGTATATATTAGAGTTGTCTGTTATAGAATCCCATATGAATGGACTTACAGATTATGAACGCTTATGTGTCTAGTTCTTTTGCTAAGCATACTTTTTGTTTTCTTTCATGTTGTTTCACGTGTTAGAAGTATGTTTCTTTACTTTTTATTTTTTGCTGAGTAGTATTCTATTGTATGATTTGGTTTCCAATTCAAGTGTTGTTGGATATTTGAATTGCTAATAGTTATCAGCTCTTGTAAATAAAGCTACTATGAACATTTATGTACAAACTTTGGGTATATTTTCAATTTCCTTAAATAAATATCTAGACTTGAAATTGTCAGATCATTTAACAAGTATATACATAAGTATGCAAAACTGCCAAGCTGTTTTCTAGACTTATATACTATTTCGTATTTTCACTAGCAATGTGTGCATCTGCCATTTGCTCCACATCCCTGTCAATATTTCAAATTTTCATTTGGCTGCTGTCGAAAGTCTGAAAACTGTTGTTTCATATATTTTCTTCAGTTTGTTATTCATTTCCCATACTGGTTACTCCTTTATGAGGAAAAGCTGAAATCCTTTACAGCTATTTTCAAAACCTGTCCCTTTTCCTATTAATGACTATAAAGTTGGAGTTGTAAGAAGGAAGGTAATGTTATTGAAGCTTATAAACTCATGAGCCATAGGAGTAAGCATAGGCCTGAAAATTCTTAATATTAGCTTTAAATATGAAGGAAAACAAACCAAAATGAAATATGACACTGTAGCCTTACCTTACATTTATTAAGATAGGTGAGTTCTAGAAGGGTTGCTTACGAGAAATGGATGGAACAGCTTAGGGTGCATTGTATTTTTGATCTGGAACATTTCCTCGCTTTAAGAAAATAAGCACCTCTTCCCATTGGCATTTTCAGAACCTTTCTGTGGGTGGCGTATATATATTCCTTCCCCAGTATCAGGCTCAGCTGTGACACTTGCTTGGGCTAATAAAATATGAGTGAAAACAAGAGTGTGTCAATTCCAAACAGCTTTATGCAGCATTGCATGTATCTGCTAACTCTCTCTAACTGAAGTGTGAATTTCAAGGTATGCCATGAATCAGGGAAACAATCTGTAGCAGAAGGGTAATAACCATCCAATTATTTGACAGATACTCTGGTCTAAGACATTTATTCACTATTTCATTCAATAAAAATTTATTGTGCATCTAAAATGTTGGTTATGTGGCAGGTATTGAGGAGACAAAGGGAACACAGAAGTTGCACATTTAAAATCACTATAAAAATAAAAGCAGAGCTCAAGTATTCTAACAAAGATTATACACTGCCTCACTCTCTAGCTTTCTCCTTTACCCATTACGTTCTCAGGCTACAGAAACGTGGCTGAAATATAAAATAACTAGCTATCAAACAGTAATGAGGCAGAGGAAACAAGCAATATGGATATGGTAAAAACATGGTCAAGACATGATAAAGAGTAGACGTCTGAACAAAGCAACCCAAGCAGGAAAAAAGTGAAAAGAAATAAACGGCCACTATGCAAACCCCATCACATAAATAAAAGAAAGGATCATATATTACACAATGCATACTAGATTGTATAATGCTAAAACAGAAGAAAATTGCCCATAAATACTCTGAACACTTAAAATAGTATCATACTATTTAAATACACAATATCTCTAAGACAGAATTATAAAACAACAACAAGGTAAGATGAAAACATAGCTTGCAGATCTGAAGAATCAGATCAAGGACCAAAATAATCTTTGATAAACTAAGAAAATTAATTCAAAATGTCAAGAACAGAATGAACAGGGTGGAATTAATCTAATATAGACTATTTGTTATCCTCTATATTATACTATAGAGAAACATTATATATATTCAAGTTTGCAGAAAGAATTATTTTAGACATGAAATAGGGGAAGGGTGGCATGGGAATCTCATAAAGGGGAAGCAACCAGTCAGCATTGTCTCAAGCTTCTAACAACATTAATTGCTTGAAAACACTACAGTGATGACCGACAAGCTCTGAAAGATGGAAAGTGTAACGTAAGGATATCATACTCAACTTCGAGGCTTTCCAAGTACAAAGTATAAACTAACAGGCAGTGTCAGCTATGGGAGAACTCAGGGATGATAACACAAATCAGCCTTCCTTGATAAATCTATTTTGAGACAAAAATCCAACTAATTAAGAAATTAGCTAAGGAAAGAACTCAGGAAGAGAAAAGCGCTGGGATCTGAATCCATTTAAAATTGAATTAACACAAATGTTTACATAACAGAAAGAAAATGTTATAAAATGTGACAATGTTATAATTGCATTACATACAAAAATAAAATATAGGAAAAGAGAATTTAGAAAAAAGTTAAGCATCCTAATGACTTAGTTAAGTGATTTCTAAAATTAAAAAAGTTAAAAGAAAGGACAGACATAAGTATAAAATGTCCGAAACTTGTAATATGCTTCCACATCCAAGGCACAGCAATCTTACTGTGAAGAACTTACCAGATTTCCCTTCATTTCACAGTACGTTGTCTTTTCACTTCTCTCAATCTCTATCTATCATCAGTTATCTGTTTATCATCTATCTATCTATCTATTGGAGCCCTGGTGGTGCAGTGGTTCAGAGCTCAGGCTGCTAACCAAAAGGTTGGCAGTTCGAATCCACTAGCTGCTCTATGGAAACCCTACAGGGCAGTTCTACTCTGTCCTATAGGGTTGCTATCAGTCAGAATCAACTCGATAACCATAGGTTTGGTTTCCATTCCTTCCTTCCCTTCCTCCTTTCCTCCATCCCTTCTTCCCTCCTTCCCTCCTCCCTCCCTTCCTCCCTTCCTATCTATGTATCTATCTTATTACACAAAAGCTGCCTGGGAAATAGTAGGACAGTGCTTTAAATGTTTCTCACAATCTATTTATTGAGTCAAAGAATCAATACTAAACAACCAAAAACTAAGCAGCCAGACCTAGTCTAGCTCTTTGCTGATTCTTTTTCTTCCAGATAAAGTATTGACCTTTCCGTTAGCTACGATTTTTCACGTGCAGCAGAGGCAGCGATTCTCAGGAGAGGGTAAAGAGGAGTGTGTGTGTGTGTGTGTGTGTGTGTGTGTGTGCTTAAAACGGCATTTGCATTTCTAAAAAGTACAGTCCCCACAAGTAAAGCACTAAGAATAAGTAGCACAGGCAAACCAAAAAAAAAAAACAAACAAACAACAACAGTAGTTCATGCTTGCTTTAAAAAAAAAAAAGTCTGTCATTATTTCAGAGCTACAGATAATCAAATAGTAGTTTCAGAAGAGGATGTCGCCTCAGTAGAGGAGAGATGTAATTAAGAATCTGAGGAAAATTCTAAACTGTACTTGGATCTCTAGCTGACAAATTGTCTTTTATCTACATACCAAAAAGGGAAATATACAAGTGGACAGAAAGCAAAGTAATAATAACAACAACAATATACCAACAAGTAACATTTACTACATATTACTCAATTCCAGAATTGTTTTAAGGACCTTTTACATATTATTTACTTCTCAAAATAACTAAGGAGCAGATACTATTATCAACCTCATTTTATAGATCAGAAAACAGAGACACAGATTGTTAAAGTAACTTGCTAAGGTCACACATATGGTAAGCATTAGTATTTGAGATTTTAACATCATACATGGGGACCCAAATTAGTCGCAGAGAGCAGTACTGGCTTCTTAACAGAAGATGTGATTTTGATAAAAATACACTGAATTAAATTTAAATAAAAATATTATTAAGGATTATACAACATAGGAGCCCTGGTGGTATCGTGGTTAAGAGCTAGGCCACAAAACAAAAGGTCAGCAGTTCGAATCCACCAACAGCTCCTTGGCAACCCTATGGGGCAGTTCTGCTCTGTCCTATAGGGTTGCTATGAGTTGGAATGACTCAATGGCACCGAGTGGTACTACATAGTTGTGCGTTGTTCGAATATGAACTATAACCTAACCCTTAGTTCAGAAATTTGCTTCATCCTCTCATTTTTTTTGGAAAGACAAAATCCTGTGTTTTATTTCACAACATCTTATTTTAGAATGTTCTAAGTGATTGTCTCAATCTTTACAATCCTAGGTCTTAATTTATTTCAATTTTAAATAGGGAACAGTTAATGAGCCTTCTATCCCCTGAGGGTTTTCTAAACTGAAACCGGAGAATGTCACAACCTTTTCAGAAGTGTTTCTAATTGATTAACTATTACAAGTAATTCAATTAAATGAACTCATTTTTATTTTTAATGAAGTTGTTACTATACCTGTAGTAGTGATTTTCTGAGTATTGTACTCCACATATCTAAATATATTTCTCCATTTGACTAAATAATCCCTGGTAAAAATTAAAATAATGCCTCTTTATTTCAATACTTCTTCTTTCTCTCCCCACAAAGATATCAATAAACAACCTTTTGATAACTTTCCAACATTCAGATACTGGCACGGTATTCTCAGAGAAAAACAATCTTTCCATAGTCTTATTATATTAAGTAAAAATAGAAAATTTAAACAGAGATCAGGAGGATTATCATGGTTATTTTCTTCTCCAGTAATGAAATACTTGCTGTAATGATAACTCTGAACAGAGAAAAAAGAGCAGAGCTATTTAACCGAGATGTTAATTAGAATTCTTGTTTCCTATACAAATGTTATGAGGAACTGAAGGACCGAAGAAAAGCATGCCTTGAATGAAAGGAAAATAGGAAGGAGAAAGAAAAAAAAAATGGGGGAGTGAAGAAAGAAGAAAATTAGAACATTTAAAAGTTGAAAATGTGCAGTTAATAATATACGTACTTCTCACTTATTGACTATCTCATTACCTGACATTTCGCATTGAAGACAAGAGTAAAAAATCTACCATCCAACTATTTTGAGCATTAACGACCCCAGCAACACGCACACCGCCCCACCCACAGCTCCTCTGGGGTAGGGCTGGAGAGAAGCAGAGCTGCCGAGAGGTATTTAACTCCAATCTGGAACCTACGGGCACCAGACCCTCCGTGCGTCCTTCCCTCCTGCCGGCTCTCCTCGTGCCCTCGCGCCCTTGGCCTTGCATGCAGCCACTTGCCAGCAGGCACTGGCAGCAGGGTGCGGACGGTGGGCGGTGCTCACCTCTGCGGAGCCGCCCCCTACTGAGGCCACCACGCACCACTTAGCTGCTCTGCTTCTGCACCAAGTGCACAGGGAAGCCTGAGCTGGGACACTGGGTGGCTAAGGACGGCCCGCCAGCAGCCCGCAGCATGGATTCCAACCAAGAGAGCGAGGGCAAGCCTGTGACCACCGCCGGTACAGAGGGGCCATGGCCACTGAGCTTGGAGGGCTGTGGCAGAGGAAGAGGGGAGGCGGGAAAGAAAATCTTATTTCGTTTAACGCTGATTTTGCATAACAGCCTGGTCTCTGGAACCTAACCATATCCGTAAGTGGGGCCTGGGTGTAATTTATTTAACATACTTGCTTTCTTTGGGGGATGATTTCTAATTAAGGAGGAGAAATTGAGCACACGTCTGTAAGTTAGAATGAGGCTTGGAACTTTTAGGATATGTATAATATTATCAACAGGTATTTATGTTTATAAAACATATAATCATACGGAATACTAATACACTCAGCGATCCACGCTGATATACAGAGAAATGAGTAGAATAAATTAAAATCAAGAAGTTCAACCAGTATACGAGAAGTCAAAGAACAATAATGAGGGAAGCACAAAAGAAGACTTTTAAATACAAAATACAGAATAGCATATTTAAAGTAATTCAAAATACATCAGCAAGTATAATAAACATGAACGGATAATATGCTAGTTAATAAGCAGAGCGTCCTTTTGGATTTAAAAAAAAAACTCTCAGAAATAGATAGTTCAAACATATAAAAATAGTTTGGGATAAATTAGATGCAAATAACTTGAATAAAAAACTTGCATTAATGCATGTAGGCAAACCAGTACTCAAGAAAATATATACATTCTATATTCTATACACAATTTAGAAAAATTAATAGAGCAAAGTTAAATGATAGTAGAAAAATCATCCAAGCTACTAAATTCCCAATTGTGAGGTAAAAATATTTAAATTCATTCCAAAGAGAATTAGTGATACATCTCAAACTAAGCAGAGTATAGAGGAAATTCTAGAACTCTAAGAATAAAGAAAAACATTCTAGAGTGCTTCATGTTAAAAGAACAGATAACCTACCAAAGAAATTGAGAAACTAATATCAGATTTTATAACTGTTTCAAAAACTTAAAGATAATTAAATAATATCTTCACAATTTTCATGAAAAAGATTTTGTGCCTAGAAGCCAGTATGGCTGAGGAAAGCAAGGGAGACTGGGTCAGCGAGTAATGTACGAAATGAGAGACAGGAAATCCTATAGGTTCTTGTGGACAGTTTTAATAATATCATAACTTTATCTTTTACCCTTCATGAAGAGCGTCTGGAGTCTTAAAAGCTTGTGAGTGGCCATCTGAGATACTCCACTGGTCCCACCTCATTTGGAGCAAGGGAGAATGAAGAAAACCAAAGATACAAGGAAAGATTAGTCCAAAGGATTAATGGACCAGAACTACCACAGCCTCCACCAGGCTGAGTCCAGCACAGCTGGATGGTGCTTGGCTACCACCACTGACTGCTCTGACAGGGATCACAATGGAGGGTCCAGGACAGAGCTGGAGAAAAATGTAGATCAAAATTCTAACTCACAAAAAAAGACCAGACTTACTGGTGTGACAGAGACTGGAGAAACCCCAAGAGTATGGCCCCCGGACACTCTTTTAAGTCAGTACTGAAGTTACTCCTGAGGTTCACCCTTCAGCCAAAGATTAGACAGGCCCAAAAAACAAACAGTAATACACGTAGCTCAACCACATATGAGACTAAATGGGCACACCAGCCCAGGAGCAAGGACGAGAAGGCAGGAGGGGACAGGAAAGCTGGACCAATGGAAATGGGGAACCTGAGGTCTAGAAGGGGAGAGTGTTGACACGTCGCAGGGTTGGCAACCAATGTCACAAAGCAATATGTGTATTAACTGTTTAATGAGAAAATAATTTGTTCTGTAATCCTTCATGAAAACCACAATTAAAAAAAAAATCACATACATTCAAGTAAGAGCAATCTGTTCCAGTATATGTAAAAAAAAAAAAAAAAAATTATTACCCTGTGTATGCATCATCACTATATTAGAAAAAAAAAATCTTAGTTTTTAAAATAACAAATCATGATACGTTTTTTCAGTGGAATATAATGATGCAATTACATAGAATAAGATAAATCTATAAATGTTGACAAAGAAAGATGCCCTAATATATTACTATATGACAAAACTCTAGTTGCATAAAAATGTGTTTTAAACTACATACATTTTGGTACACTATTGAATTGGGGAATGGAAAAAAAGTCTCTTTGCAGGTGGGACTCTTTAGAAGCCATGAATATGAATGGCTCATAATAATCATATTCTTAAGAGGATTAATAACTAATAAAAATTCAAAAGTCAGAGATTTCTGAGAAATATATGAATCAGTGTAAGGATATTTGTCATATGGGCAGATAAAAAGCTTTATTCTTTTGATGCTGGAATAAGGTCATGGAGTCCCCATTAACTTACATCAATTTGATCACTTTTAGTGACATCAATTACTGACCATTGAGGAATGAGTACCTGCCCTTTCTTTAAAATATCTAAAGAGATGAGAACCGTATGCCAAATCTTCTCTTTCCGCATTCAATCCAAGTGCTGTATTCGCTATAACCCTGAATCCCTACATGCGAATTCTGAGACTAGCTTGGATCATTTGAAAGGGCCATCATATGTGTTTAAATTCATTAGTCCTCTAAATAATGAAACTGCCTTACATTCTCATTTATCCTTGAATAATGATTATAGACAAAGTAATATTTTGTCTTCTGTATTTCAAGCTTTCAGAGCCATCATCTTAACTATATGATTATATACAAATAGTTCCGTACTCAAATATTTGTTTATTTATTTGTAGTTATATATTTGTGGAGTGACTCATATCAGATAGCTCAGATCAGATCCCTTTTTCTTAACATCGAAATGTCCCAGGGAAATAACAGATCATGACTCTAATTATAAAAAAAAAAAAAAAAAAAACCTATATGTTTGAGAATAATTGAGTGTAAAACTTGAAATAGTGAGACCTGAAAGCAGAAGAATGCTAATTTATCAGCCAGCAGGCTGTGAATGAGTATCTATATTTCATGAAATCCTTTTGTTTAAGTTGTATATGGTACTTCTTTTTAATATTTTTAATTTCCCATTAATTTAGACCTATTTAATATGATTTATATGTTGTCAAATGATCTCATTATTTAATATGTACTGATTCTAACGAATAGAACTAGCTATACTTATGGATCTGTCATTAATAATGATTTAAACATAATTGACAGTACTTTACAGAGGAATTATCTGGGTTTTGCAAGTATCTTGGTTTTTTCAGTATAAGATTTTTATTCCAACCAACTCAATGTATGTATATTGAGGGCCTACTATGTGCCAGAAACTATTCTAAAAACTCATTGCCGTCACTTCGATTCTGACTCATAGTGACCCTATAGGACAGAGTAGAACTGCCCCATAGAGTTTCCAAGGAGCGTCTGGTGAATTTGAACTGCTGACCTTTTTTGATTAGCAGCTGAGCTCTTAACCACTGCACCACCAGGGCTCCTGAAACTATTCTAGGGGATTGGAATACATCAATGAACAAAAAAGACAAAGATTCCTTTCCAAAAAAATAAATCTGAAGACATTATATACTTTTCTAGCAACTGAATTGAAAAGGGAAATAGGTACTTGCTCTTATTTCACTCCAGAGTTTTTAATATTCTCAGAAAATTTATGGATATAATGAGTTTGTAGATTAAAATGCAAATACAGTTGGAAACTCTGCCCTGCCTGCTGGGACTGCAGAGTACCAGGCTGTACTGGGAGTTAGAGGCCTGGCAGTTGATGGATGACAGCATGGTTACACTTAATGAAGTGGCTGTTGAAGCTTAAAAGGGGGAAGATGACAAAAGAGGAATGAGTACTTTTGTCTTTAAAAAAGAAAAAGCTTTGCAACATTACACCAAGGAAGACTGAACTCACTACTTGTTTTTGAACTTCATGAATCTTTTCGATGAAAATCTATCTTACTGTCAAGCAGCTTGATAGCCACATTGGAGAAATGCTTTGCTTCTTTGTAATGGAACTGATTCCCTTATTGTCTTGAGGCTCCAGTGATGTTCCAGATATACTAAGGAGACCAGCAATGCTTTGGAGGAGCCAGCAAGATGTCAAGCTGGTACAGTTGGGGTAGGCAAAACTTCTGCCCTGTTAAACAATGTTACTTTACTAATATGTTTCTGAAAACAGCAACACATAGAAAACAGAAAGGGTGTTGCTGAGAATTTTCACGTGGAGACGTTTACTCTTGAGTAAAAGGAAGAGAAGCTTTTGAAAATGTTCTTGTGAATATTTTCTGTAGATTGATCCTAAGGTTTAATAGCATAGAATTTAAGTGAAATAAAAAGGTTAAACAAAATGTCACAATAATAAAAAATATTATCTATGAAAACCTACATTCCTAAAGGCAGTCAAATCATTTTCCAGCCTCAATTCCTGAAGCATTCATTGCACAGTCCCAATTAATATCTATTTTTATAGAAAGAAAAAAAGAAAACAACACGTGAATTATGCAAGGCATCTTCCTTTGGAAAATACTCAAAATTCAGCACTGCTTTACTATTTTAATATTTTTAAATAAGAACATTTTTAAATAAGAACATTTAAGCAATAAAGAAATGTTAAAATGAGTATTTCATTAGTAATTATTGTTTTTTTTTCTTTTCAAAACCACTAGGGAAACCGTTTTTAGTTGTACTAAGTAGCCAGTTAAGTAAGTTTGGTATTCTAACATAGCTCACTTGTATCTTTCTTGGCCTTCATAATGCCTGATGTTTTGTCTTTGAGAGGACTGTATTTCCTTTAAATCACAGGTACTTATTTTCAGCCTCATTTTTCCCCTCATCGGTTCTTGCATCTGTGCGGTGGGTGGAACTGGCTCTATATCAGTTCCAGCCCTTTAATGATAGAGATCACAGACTAAAAAACATAGCCTGGGATGCCAAAGGCAGTGTGGGGGAGGCGGAAAATGAGGACAAAGTCTGCTGCAGGCCTAATACTTTGCCTTAAAAATGTAGCATGGTGCTCCTGGGAGTTATTTTTCTTCTAGGACTGAAAAGAGAATTTAGAATTTCTGAGTTACCAGTTGTCTTTTATTGTCTTGATTTAAGCTCATACATAGAAAAGGCCAAAATAGAACATTAGTCACATCTGATTGTAAATGTGAACATACAGAATAAATAAGAGAGTGAGGAAGGGTTTTACAAATGAGAACGTAAAAGAGAAAAACTATTTTTATTTTTAAGTGTTAGCCATATTTTTTCCCAAATGTTCTTTGAGACATAACTGGCAGTAAGACTAACCCAGGATTTAGTTCCTTGGCTATTCACACAAGGAGAACATAAATAATTAATTGCAGAATTTCGATTACAAATTCTTTTGAATCCAGTTTTTCTTTTGCTTTCATGGTTTTGTTAAATCAAGCTGAAAATACAGCTAACCACACTGTTGACCCATAGATCCAGGGACTTAAAACTTAAGCAACTTTATCATGGGGATTAGCCAGAAGTAACTTGTAAAAGGTTCCTATTTTATATCTTTTTTCCTTAAAATTTTATTATGGACAAATTAAAAAAATATATATGGAGGATTTCTATTTTCAGTTCTAACATGTAGAGAGCTTGGAAGTTGTTATTTCCATACTTAGAAGACAAAGTGGAAGAGGCTGCATAGCTACGGCTCACTATTATTACTCCCCATTGCTAACCTCCACATTGTCTCAGGATCTTGTTTTTCCCTCCCGTTCCACACTCTCTATAAAAAGTTTAAGATTAACCGATGTTCCTCCTTGGAGGGTGGAAAACAAGTGATGATGATCTAGGAATGACAAACCAAACAAAGCACCTGTCTTCAGACAAGAAAACCATGATGTTGCCAGATAACCCCCAAGAAAAGATTAACTCATCTGGGAGGTGACCACCTCAAGGGGGAACTAACACAAACTTTTTTTTTACAGAACAAATAGTTTCTCATGAAACAGTAGCACACATATTGTTTTATGACATTGGTTAACAACCCCACAACATTTTAACCCTCTAACATCTCAACCTTTTTTTTGGTGAAAATGCACATAGCCAAAGATACACCATTTCAAAAATTTCTACATGCACAGTTCAGTGACATTGACTATACTCTTCCAATTGTGCTGCTATTCTCACTTAAGATGAAGGCTTACCGAACAAAATAGTTTCTCATTTAACAGTTACTACACATGTTGCCCTATGACAATGGTTAACAATCTCCCAACACATC
>NW_004444103.1:4607040-4638044 GCF_000243295.1 Trichechus manatus latirostris
TTTTCTGTTTTCCCCCTCTGTTCTAGAATTCCAATCACTCGCAAATATTTGCTTTTGATTGTATCCCACATAACTCTCAGGGTCTCTTAATTTTGCTTTGTTCTTTTTTCTGAGTTTTCCTGAAACAGAGTTGTATCCATGTGTTTGTCTTCAATTCCACTGATCCTGCCTTCCACCGTTTCAAATCTGCTTCTCACCCTTTCTATGACACTGTCCATTTATGAAATCTTTTTGTTTATCTTTTGGATTTATAATTGTTGTCTTTGTATAATTTCTAGTTATGAATTTATTTTGGCGTTTTGTTCCTGCATTATTTTCCTGAATTCTTCTAATTTTTTGTCTGTATTTTCCATGTGTTTGTTTATTTTTTCCTCATGTTTGTCAGCTTTTTGCCTCAGCTCTTGGAGAATTCTGAGTATTAGAGATTTGAGTTCCCTATCAGGTAGTTCTAGTGAATTTTCTTCCACTGGAAATTCATCTGGTGTTTTATTTTGGACGCCTACTGGAACCATCCTGTCCTGTTTCTGTAAATGTTTTGATATTGTCTGCTGTCTTCAGGGCATTCAGTAGTTATTTTTCTCATTTATTGATTGTAGATTTGTTTGTTTCATCCCTTTTTAAAAAAAATCTGATTATGTCTGAGCAGGCGGGCTGTGTGTTCTTTGTTGTTTGCTCATCTGTGGGCACGATACTTTTTGCCTCCTTCTCCAACTGGCAGGGTCAGTCACTCAGATGTGGTACGGCAGGGCACATCTAGATGAAGAGGAGTTAGTTACTGGGGCGGGTTTTTTGTGGCACTTACTACAGCCACCAGGGCGGGTTGGTAATCAGTGCAGAGCAGGTTCCAGTAGGCTGTGCCTGTGCTGCTTGTTGATTTGATGTTAAGCGCACGGTGCAGGTAGGCAGGATGTAGCGGGGAGATTGTTATGTGTGGAGTTAAGATGGATATGGGAGTGAGGAGAGAGGAACAGAAGCCAAAAACATACAAACAAACAACAAAGAATGCTAGGGGAGCTTGCCGTTGGGGTGGAGAGATGAGAGACCATCAAATGGAGAAAAACAGAAAGGGGAAGAGGAAGAAAAGAAAAGAAAAGAATGAATAAATAAAAAGTGGAAAGGTTAAAGAATCGCAAAGTTCCCAGGGATCCCACTGATGCAGCTATGAGGTCTGGGGAAGTTGCTCTCAGGTGTTGCAGTATAGCCTGGCTAGAAGGCGTAGAGGTATACAACACTAGGTATTTAGGGAACAGAAAGAGAAGGAAGATAAGAGGGATGAGAAACTGAGTAATGAAGAAAGACAAAAACGGAAAAAGAGGGAAAAGAGAACAAAACAAATTAAAAAAAAAAAGTACAAGAAAAGCCCCCAAAAAAACAGAAAAGAAAAGAAAAAAAAAAAACAATGAAAAAAGAAATGCCCTCAGGGAGCCCTCTGCAAGTCTGTGTAAGCCGAGGGGGTATTCTCCTTGCCAAGCAGCACCTCCTGGCCAGAAAGGGCTCCCAACTGAAGAAAAGGAAAAGAAAACAAACAATTCAAAACAAACAAACAAACAAAAGCCCCGGGATCCCACCAGTGCGGCAGCCGAGACCAGGAAGCAGCTCCACACTCAAACGGAGCTCCACAGCCCCTCAGGAAGAAGCAAGATGGCACACAGAGCCAGGTATTTGAGCAAAAGGAGGGTGAGGGTGTGAGAGGTAAGGAAGAAATCAAAAGAAGCAGAAAAAAAAAAGCAACACCAGAGGCCAACAAATGGGACTTAGAGAGCCAGTTAGTGCGGGCTGGTGGAATCCAAGCAGCCGGTGTTTCTCGTACAAGAGACTGTGTCCACTGGAAGCGGAGGGGCCGAGCGTGGGTGAAGAAGGGTAGGGTGTGGGAAAGTGTATATCACAAATTACCAGAGCTCTGTAGCCCCTCAGGAACAAGCGAAGATGGTTCACAGAGCCAGGTATTTAAGCAAAAGGAGGGGGAGGTGGTGAGAGGTAAGGAAGAAATCAAAAGAAGCGGAAAAAAGCAACACCAGCAACCAACAAATGGCACTCAGAGAGCCAGCCCATTTGGGTGTGTGGAATCCAAGCAGCCGGTTTTTCCCAGACAAGAGACTGTGGCCGCGGGAAGCAGAGGAGGCCGAGTGGGGGTTAAGAAGGGTGGGGGGTGGAAAAGCATATATCGCAAATTACCAGTTGTTTTGTTTTCCGCTGGAAGCTCCGTGAAGTTGCTTTCTTGTACCCCCGGTTTGCTGGTCTCTGATAGGAGTCCAAGATGGCGGATCCACGCTGTGTTAGCTGGTAGGGGACCTCTGCATGAATCTCTCCTTGCTCTCTGTTCTCTGTCAGCTTTCTCACTCCATTTGGTGCTTGGCTGAGTTCTTTATCTCTTCATTTGATGTTTTAGGGTTTCAGGATTGTTGTCTTCTCTGTTTGGCTTAGTTTTTCAGATCTTTGTTGTGGAGGGACGGCATGGTGCTTCTGCCTAGAGCACCATTTTGCCCCTAACACAAACTTTTAAGACTCATAATCCTGTCCCTATAAAAGCCTTTGGCTGATCTCCAGTGGGGGAGATGGGTTTTTGGAGGAATCTATTCTCCTCTGTCTCCTATATATCTATATATAATAAAACTCTTGCTGCTCACCTCACCCCGTCTCAGAATTGGCTATTGCGGCAGGCAGCTCCAGTCCACATTATTGCAGTAACAAAAGCTGGACAAATTAAAAATCAGTGACCCTTGGCCCTGTCAGGGAAATGAGTTTCCATAGACAAGTTCAGAATCACTACTGAGATCTGCCTATCTATAGCAAAAGCCACTGGAGCCTTAAACTGTTAAGAACCCCGATTCTGACTCACAGTGACCCTATTAAACAGAGTAAAACTGCCCCATTGGGTTTCTAAGACTGAAATCTTTACAGAAGCAGATTGCCACATTGTTTTCCCACAGAGCAGTTGGTGGGTTCACACTGCCAACCTTTCAGTTAGCAGCCGACTACTTAACCACTGTGCCACCTGGGCTAGGAACACTTAAATGGTAATTTTGATGAATTGCTGGACAAAGAGTATAGGCTAGCATGATAATGAGAAGCACTTGGTGGTTCAGAATTAGGGAGGCCCTCATGCTTTCATGGGCTTTACCTCTAGGAACCTCACCAGGTCGTCATTGTGAAGAACTGAGAAAAATCACCTTGTGTCTCTGATAGGGGGAGGGGTAGAGTAACCATTGTGAAATACCCCCGGCACCATCTCCATAGCGAAGGATTGTCCCAGAGTGGAGGGGGAACGCCATTCCTCACACTCTACTCCATGCTAGCCTTCCTTTCTCACCATAGGTTTTATGTCCCACCATCTGGAAAACATGTTTCATACTAATGCCCTCAGCATGCTGGCACGTTGTCATCAATGTAGTGAATCAATTTTATGATCTGTAACATGTCCAGACCCTCTGGATTTCTTCAGACTATATTACGATTGCTTGTGGGGTACAACTGTAAATTTACATTATTGTTAAACAGGGAGCCCTGGTGGCACAGTGGTTAAGCACTTGGCTGCTGACCAAAAGTTGGTGGTTCAAGTCCATCAGCTGCTTTGCAGGACAAAGGTGTGAATAAAATTTTTGTTTCATTTTTTTAATGTCATTCAATGCTTGTTTAAGGATGTTTAATTATGTTGAGGAGTCCCTGGGTGGCACAAACAGTTAAGTGCATGACTACTAACTGAAAGGTTGGTGGTTCAAACCTACCCAGAGGTGCCTTGAAATAAGGGCCTGGTGATAAACTTCCAAAAGGTCACAGCCTTGAAAATCCTATGGAGCACAGTTCTACTTCACAACACGTGGGGTTGCCATGAACTGAAATCGACTCTACAGCAGCTGGTTTATTATGCTGGGGTATGGTGTCACAGTTTTTTCCTCTACTTTATTGATGGTTTTGAGGGGGGTCATTTTTATCCGCTGTAATGCTTTGGCATTTATTTTCTTTCCCTATTAGCTTTTTATAATATTGTCAGTTTTTATTTTCACCTTACTTTGAAATATCTACTATTTTCCTGAAACATCAGTTAGGTATTTCTACGTAAGCAACAAAACCAAAAACCCATAGTCACTGAGTTGATTCCAAACCATAGCAACCCTATAGGACAGGGTAGAACTGCCCCATAGGGTTTCCAAGGAGAGGCTGGTGGATTCAAACTGCCAAATTTTTGGTTAGCAGCCAAACGCTTAAACCACTGCACCACCAGGGCTCCTCTCTGTAAGCAGTATTGAAGAATTTGGACAGCTTTATCAGGTTTCTTAGATAAAAACTGTGGTTTTTTGATTTTCTGTTGATACAGGTAAGTGCAATTTCTTTAACAGATTGCATATTTTTATGAGGGTAGGGGATATTGTGTTTTCTAATATTGTGATACTGCTCTGTTTCTATAGGACTTGAAATGATCTTCCCTTTGTTTTGCTTTTTTTCCTCACCACCAATACTCAGGGTGTTGGCTTTCTCTTTGAGACCTCTCTCCCCTGGAAGCAGTGTCTTCCTCAGATTCCACTTCTGGCCTCTTCTTTGTGATTGCCTGAAACAAATGCTCTTTCTTACCAGAGACTGTCTTAGTGTTTGCCCCATTAGAAGAGAACTCTCTGTCTCAGAAGTGGTTTTTATCTGTGTTTTCACCAATTGGCCCACGTTGCCTTTTGTATTCCACACAGTCTCCTCTAATGCTCTTGATGAGCTTTGGAGCTTGTTCTACAGATTTGGATACTTATTTCACCATGTGCTTATAAAGTTAACTCCTGGTATTCTTATAGGTGTGGATCATGTGTTGTTTTATTTATTCCCTTTGTTAACTTCTGTGGTTGAAGTGTACGTGGAAAGTTTTATATTTAGATATTCATTATGTTAAGAAGGAAAACTGGAAATTCAGTGATTGAAATTTTAATTGATAATAGTCACTACCATATTTTTATGAAAATAATGTGTGCCTTGTATGTTTGTTTGCCAACCGCACCCTCCCCCTTCAAGGTATCGTCATAAGCGCCGCACTATGCAACGCTTACGAAAATATCTTGCAGGGGGATGCCCCGTTGGCAAACGAACATACAAGGCGCACATTATTTTCATAAATCTTTTCCACTATGAAGGTAAATGTTATGGATGCTTTATTCCTTGTATATCTTCTGGACCGTTCTTAAGACCCACAGAGACATTTGTAATCGACTGGTCCACTGGCTTTGTAGTTGATTGGCAATCTATTCATATTCTTGTCCTGCAGTTTGTATTAGTTTTCTATTGCTGTCACAATAAATTGTCACAAATATAGCAGCTTAAATCAGCACAAATTTATTATTTCACAGTTCTGCTGGTTCGATGTCCAGGTTGGAGCAACTGGTTTCTGTGCCCTGGTTTGCACACGGCCAACATCAAGGTGTCAGCCTGCTTGCCCCTTAGCAGGAGGCTCTGGGAAGAATCCACTTCCAGACTGTTGGCAGAATCTAGTTCTTTGAGGACAGCCTCAAGACTTTTTTGAAGACTAAGATGCTCATTTTCTTGCTGACTATCAGCTAAGGGCTGTACTTAGTTCCTAGAGGTCTGTTTCTGGTCATTGAATGCAGGCTCCTACACATCAGAGCAGAAACGGTGTGCCAAATCCTTCACATGCTTGAAGCTTCCTGGATTCTCCTTTTGCCACATCTCTCTTCGGCTCCAGCCAGAGAAAGTTGTCTGTTTTTAAGGGCTCATGTGATTGGGCCTACCTGTATAAAAAGTTAATCTCTTTATTTTAGGGTCTGTAACCTTAAATATATTTGCAAATTCCCTTTTGCCATGCAACATAACATTCACCGGTTTACATCTTTGGGAAGCCATTCTGCCTACCACATGGCTTGATTTGATTTTAGGCTGCCCATTTGGGTAAATATCTCCCTATTTCCATCTTTGAATTCCTTCAGTATCCTTCAGTGGATGCTGTTTGGTTATAATGAATATTGCTAACTAAGTTGCACATTGTCTCCAAACTAGCAAGAGATAATTGCAGATGGAAAGCCCATTAGAAAAATCCTTTTTACAGAGTTTTATCATATTCATTTAGCTTGTCCATTATTACCTTTTCCATTTCTGAGTATTTGAAAATTAAGCTTCAATAACTATCTAGCTAGCTCCTTATATATGAGAATGTGTTTTTTAATTGATTTTAGAATCTCATTTAATATTCTTGTCAGTCTTTTTTTTTTTTCACCTACCGTGTTTCAGTTTACACCTAATCAGCTCTAATAACACTCTATATTTATATACTGCCTTATAGTTCACAGGTGCTTAAAATATACAATCTGATTCAATCCTTGTGATGCAAATAATTGTGCTATTTTTGGGTAAAGAATATCAAAGATTCAGAAATCTTTACTCTTACCTAAAATCACATAGCTTTTAAGAAATAGAGCTGAGGCTTAAATCCATGTTTCATTATGCTAAGTGCATTCATTATTCCATTAACCAATAGGTGCCATAAATGTTTTGCTTTTCTGTTCACTTAAGCTGAATCTCTACTTTTTGCAAAACTTTTTTGTGTGTAGCACATTGTGTAAAAAACTGATACCTATACATATTATGTTTATAATTCAAAAATTAATATACTTCATGTTGATTATTTCTAATTTTATTTTTATGAAATGGTCATATTTTATCACAGATCCACTTTCTAAAATTAAATATATGTGGTGCAGTTATTTGTATTCCCAATCTGATGCACTATTTATTTATCTATCAGTCAGTATGAAGTATAGTACATTTCCTCACAAAGACGTTTTTTGAACAACTGGAAAGAATCTTATTTCAAATCAGTTTAAAAGCTCTATACTGACTCCCTGGTATTATGTTCCCTGCGTGTCTGTCAGTTTGTCATACTGTGGTGGCTTGAGTGTTGCTGTAATCCTGGAAGCTATGCCACCAGGGTCAGCAGGGTCACCCATGGTGGACAGGTTTCTGTTGAGCTTTTAGACTAAGAGAGACTAGGAAGAAGGACCTGGTGGTCAACTTCTGAAAAAATCATCCACTGAAAAGCTTATGAATAGCAGTAGAATATTGTCTGATACAGTGCCAGAAGATGAACTGCTCAGGTTGGAGGACCCTCAAAAGATGACTGGTGAAGAGCTGCCTCCTCAAAATAGAGTTGACCTTAATGGCATGGATGGAGTTAAGCTTTTGGGACCTTCATTTGCTGATGTGGCACAACTCAAAATGAGAAGAAACAGCTGCAAACATCCATTAATTATCGAAACATGGAATGTACAAAGTATGAATCTAGGAAAATTGGAAATCATTAAAAATGAAGTGGAACACTTAAACATCAATATGCTAGGCATTAGTGAGCTGAAATGGACTGTTATTGCCATTATGAATCGGACAATCATTGGTATACTATGCCGGGAATGACGAATTGAAGAGGAATGAAGTTCCATTCATTGTCAAAAAGAACATTTCAAGATCTATCCCGAAATACAACACTGTCAATGATAGAATAATATCCATATGCCTACAAAGGAGACCAGTTAATACGACTATGCTGTATATATTATATTTAACCACTACCACTAAGGCCAAAGGTAAGGAAATTAAAGACTTTTACCAACTTCTGCAGTCTGAAATTGATAAACACGCAATCAAGATGCCTTGATTATTACTGGCAATTGGAATGAGAGAGTTGGATACAAAAAAGAAGGAACGGTATTTTGAAAATATGGCGTTGGTGTTAGAAACGATGCTAGAGACTGCATGATAGAATTCTGCAAGACCAACGACTTCTTCATTGTAAAGACTCTTTCTCATCAACATAAATGTTTACTATGCACATGGACCTTGCCAGATGGAATACAGAGGTATCAAATAAACTACATCTGTGGAAAGAGATAATGGAAAATTTCAACATCAGTCAGCACAAGGCCAGGGCCGACTGTAGAGCAGACCATCACAATTGCTCATATGCAAGTTTGAGTTGAAGCTGAAGAAAATTAGAACAAGTCCATGAGAATCAAAGTATAACCTTGAGTATGTTCCACTTGAATTTAGAGACCATCTCAAGAATAGATTTGACTCATTGAACACTAATGACCGAAGACCATACGAGTTATGGAATAACATCAAGGAGAGCATAAATGAAGAAAGCAAGAGCTCATTAAAACGACAGGAAAGAAAAGATCAAAATGGATGTCAGAAGAGACTCTGAAACTTGCTCTTGAACGTACAGTAGCTAAAGCAAAAAGAAGAAATGATGAAGTAAAAGAACTGAACAGAATATTTCAAAGGGCAGCTCAAGAAGACAGAGCAAAGTGTTATAATGAGATAGCAAAGACCAAAGTTAGAAAACTGAAAGGGAAGAACACGCTTGGCATTACTCAAGCTGAAAGAACTGAAGAGAAAATTCAAACCTCGAGGTGTAATATTGAAGGATTCTACTGGGAAAATACTAAACAATGCAGGAAGCATCAAAAGAAGATGGAAGGAATACATAGAGTCAGTATGCCGAAAAGAATTGGTGAACATTCAACCAATTCAGGAGGCAGCATATGATCAAGAACTAATGGTGCTGAAGGAAGAGGTCCAAGCTGCACTGAAGGCATTGGAGAAAAACAAGGCTCTGGGAATTGATGGGATACCAATTGAAATGTTTCAGCAAACAGATGCAGTGCTGGAAACACTCACTTGTCTATGCCAAGAAATTTGGAACACAGCTAACTGATCAACTGATTGGAAGAGTTCCATATTTGTGTCCATTCAAAGAAAGGTGATCCAACAGAATTGAACAATACCATTAGTATTACACACAAGTAAAATTCTGCTGAAGATCATTCAAAAGTGGTTGCAACAGTACATCATCGACAGGGAACTGCCAGAAATTCAAGCCAGATTCAGAACAAGACGTGGAATGAGGGATAACACTGCTGATGTCAGATGGATCTTGGCTGAAAGCAGAGAATACCAGAAAGATGTTCACCTGTGTTTTACTGACTATGCAAAGACACTCTACTGTGTGGATCATAACAAATTATGGATAACATTGTGAAGAATGAGAATTCTAGAACACTTAATTGTGCTCAGGTGTAACCTGTACATAGACCAAGAGACAGTCGTTTGAACAGAACAAGGGGATACTGAGTGGTTCACAATCAGGAAAGGTGTGTCTGTGTGCTGTGCAAATAATTCGAGAAGCTGGACTGTATGATGAAGAATGGGGCATCAGGATTGGAGGAAGACACATTAACAACCTGGAGTATGCAGACGACACAACCGTGCTTGCTGAAAGTGAAGAGGATTTGAGGCACTTATTGATGAAGATCAAAGACCACATCCTTCAGCATGGATTACATCTCAACATAAAGAAAACAAAAATCTTCATAACTGGGCCTGTAAGCAACATCATAATAAAAGGAGAAAAGATTGAAGTTTTTCAGTTTACTTGGATCGACAATCAACACCCATCAAAGTAGCAGTCAAGAAATCAAAGGACCCATTACATGGGGCAAATCTGTTACAAAAGAGCTCTTTAAAGTGTTAAAAAGCAGAGATGTCACTTTGAGGACTAAGGTGTGTCTGAGCCAAGCCATGGTGTTTTCAATCGCCCCGTATGCATGTGAAAGCTTGACACTGAATAACGAAGACCAAAGATGAATTGATGTTTTTGAATAATGGTGTTGGTGAAGAATATTGAATACACCACAGACTGCCAAAAGAACAAATAAATCAATCTGTCTTGGAAGAAGTACCTCCAGAATACTCCTTGGAAGCAAGACGGCAAGATTTCATCTCACCTACTTTGGACATTTTATCACCAGGGACGAGTCCCTGGAGAAGGACATTATGCTTGGTAAATTAGATAGCGAAAAATAGGAAGATCCTCAATTAGGTGGATTGACACAGTGGCTGCAACAATAGGCTCAAGCCTAACAACAATTCTGAGGATGGCACAGGACCAGGCAGTGTTTTGTTTTGTTTTACATAGGATCCTTATGAGTTGGAACCAACTCCATGGCACCTAACAATAGCAACGGTATTATGTTAAGTCTTATGCTAAAATTGGGAGAATCAATGATGAGAAGGGCATGATTTCTGCTGTCAGAAATTATCTACTAAACTTTTAATCAACAGGTCATCTATTCTACCCCAAATTTTCCAATATAATAGAAAAAGGAGCAGTCACCATTTTATTCTATTTGCTTGGCCTCATTTGGAAAATAAAATTCAACCAAGCCATTATAAGAAAAGATAATTGTAAGCCAATTTTTCTCTTGAAATATCAATGTAAAAATCCTAAGCAAAATAATAGCATAACAAGGTTAATATATCATGTCTCAGATAGGCTGATAATAGCAACATATAGGTGCTTTAAATTAACCAAATATTTTTTATTTTTACTCTCTGAATAAATTATTACTATTATCTACAATGATAATATCATTGTCATATATAAAGATGTAAAATTAGCCAACAACTATTATATGTATGCTAATAATAATAATAATAATTAATTTTATGCCACAGCATGTAGGAAATCACAGTATAATAGGACTGATTTTTCAGAATCCTCATAAAGGCCATGGTTTCTTTAAGTAAAGGACTGAAAGTCTGCTCTCATGGACTACTTCTTAAAGCTATTCCAAATCTTAGACCAGAGACAGCAAATTGAATTAAATGGCAATTAATTGTGATAACCTGCTGGAGTGCTGTGCTGAGGAGGTCACAAAAGAAACATCCAGTATTATGACAAGAGTTCATGACTCATTAACAATGTAGGCCCAAAGAAGGGGTTGGTACATGCTACAATATTATAATTATTGCATTGCCCATCTACATAAATTATGAAGACAAATCAAAAGTCCCATCACACTAAGGATATTTTATAGAATTTTTTTTTGCAGAAAAAAATGTGCACCATTTTATTACTGAATATCATGAACCAATTGTAAGAGGTACAATTTCTGTCCAGAATTATACAAAACCAATCTTACAAGTCTGAGAATGATCCTTTTTAGAAATAAAAAGGCATCTCAGTCAACCTTAAATACAAACTGATCCCAGAGCTTTTGGGTTCTAACTAAAGACTTGCTGCAGTCTAACAAAGCCCATGGTGCAATGTTAGAATCTTCTTTGTTCCTTTTGAATAAATCCTGGAGTCAGCCAACTAATATTTCATGTTACCATTTATTGATTTGTTGGTATGTAGACTAATGTGTAAAATGGTCAACTCGCAGATTGACGAAATGATGCAGGATTAGATAGTACTTTTTTCACAAATTGCCTGTGATATTAACTTGATTGATCATGACAGCTTTACAGTAGTAAGTCTAGCAATGTCTAGCAAAATATATTTGCACAGTTTATGTGATTTAAATGTGCTGTCACATGCTAATATACTTTACATTAACCCTGAGGGTAAGTTGCTCAAGAATGGTTATTCCTCTTTTAGAACTGAGAAGAGAGGTTAAGTGATTTTACATCAAGTCTCACAGCTGGTAGAGTTCATAGTTAAGATTTCTGAATACAAATGCAATGACCTTTCCTTTCTATGATACTGCCTCTTTACTGTAGGAGACTTTCTCTTGGATTAGAGACAAGGGATAACCCTCTATACTGCTCAGGCTTATATGCTATTTAATTTTGTTTTAGCAGGTTAAGAGTTTCTGGTTTTTTCTGTTTATTCAAATTTCTACTTCAATGTCACTATATAGACCTATCCTGGTACATTACAGAAGAGAATGCCTTCTGCCTTATACTTATTGGATGCAATCTCCAAAAATTGCTCTAGCTGAAAAGTGCAACATATATGCAAAATATCATTAGTATTATTATTGTGTAAATATTCAATGGTTAATAAACATTTTAAACATTCTTCCTCCCTTATGACGCAAGTGTAATTAATAGCCTATAAGGTAGTTAAATAGCAGCTATTTTACCTGGTTTCATAATCCAGAGCAAATCTCTGCTCATCCAAATAATTGCAGTAAATTGTTGTTATTAGGTGCTGTCAAGCCAGTTCCAACTCATAGAGACCCCGAAACACTGCCCAGTCCTGTGCCATCCTCACAATAGTTGCTATGATAGAGAACCCATCATTGTAGCCACTGTGTCAATCCATCTTACTGAGGGTCTTCCTCTCTTTGCTGACCCTCTACTTTACTAAGCATGCCGATCCCTCCTGATAACATGTCCAAAGTACGTGAGGCAAAGTCTCAACATCCTTGCTTCTAAGAAGCATTCTGGTTGTACTTCTTCTAAGACAGTTTTGTTCATTTTTCTGTGGTTCGCAATATATTCAATATTCTTCGCCCTGGTGGCACAGTGGTTAAAGTGCTCAAATGCCAATCGAAAGGTCGGCAGTTCAAAACCATCAGCAGCTCCACAGGAGAAAGATGTGGCAGTCTGCTCCCATAAAGATTAACCTGAAGAAAAAAAACCAAACCCATTGCCACTGAGTCAATTCCAACTCATAGTGACCCTACAGGACTGAGTAGAACTGCCCCATAGGGTTTCCAAGGAGTGGCTGGTGGATTTGAACTGCCAACCTTTTGGTTAGCAGCCAAGCTCTTTTAACTACTGTGCCACCAGGCCTCCCCATAAAGATTGCAGCCTTGGAAACTCTATGGGGCAGTTCTACTCCATCCTGCAGAATTGCTGTGAGTCGGAATCAACTTGATGGCTGTGGGTTTTGCCATAAAATAGAAAAGTGCAAAACTGGTATAGGGGACAAGAAAAAAATGAGATTTCATCAATTCTAGCTGTAAAGGTTGGAACTCTGTGGTGATTTGATCTGAGAGTTGGTTTACACATAACTATTTTATTTCTTTAAAATAATAAAAAATAAATAAAGTTGTGAATAGAATTTTGCCAGTCATGTTTACCCATTTAAAAGACAAGCTTGTACCAAATGTTTATACTTGGTGGAGTATTTGGAAACTAAAATATGAAAATTTTCATTATTAACTAAAGTAAATTACCAGGGTTTCAAATTAGAATCACTTTGTTATTGTGATTGCTATGGAACTTGAATATGATAAAATTCCATTTTCTTTAATAATGTTATATAGAAGACCTTTTACTTATTTAGTTTTGCCATTAATGAACTTCTATACTGCCTTACTTAGACTTCATAGCAACTCTGAATATTAACGTGGCTAATTATTTGGGAGAATGGAAGTAATGTTTTGGGGACTTACATATCTCCGTTAAAACCCTAGCTTTGCCACTTAATACAAGTATGACTTTAAGCAAGTTATTTGATCTTTCTGAACCTCAGTTTCTTGATTTGTATTAAAGAAAAAATAAGGTTTAGGGGCTTAAAAATGTACATTAAAATATACAATGTATGCAATGTGCCCTTGATCTAGTAGGTATTCAATAAACAGCAGACATTATAGTGTTTGCCTCTGCTGACTAGCTGTGTGACCTTTGAGAAACAAGAAACACGATTATGTTTTCTGTTTCAATTTTCCTAACTATTCAATAAAAATTGAAATACTACCTGCCTTCCTACCTTACAAGAATGAAAAGATTCAGACAATGGTTATTGGCTTGTTGCCCAAGCTCTTTGCTTTAGTTTACCTGGGAATTCATAAACTCAATATAAAAAAAGAAAAAAAACTTTTTTTTTTTTTTTAAACTCTTTGAAAGAAAGGTGCTCTAGTACAATGAACGTATTAGTGTATGCTGTTCTCCTCATCTGCTCCTTGCAAGTACCTCCCAAAACAAACCAACCCATGTTATTTTGGTGCTAGTGCTATGAATTGCAGTTGTTGTTGTTAGGTGCTGCTGAGTCGGTTCTGACTCACAGCGTCCCTAGGTACAACAGAAGAAACACTGCCCAATCTTTGCCATGCTCACAATTGTTGCTATGTTTGAGTTCATTGTTGCAGCCACTGTGTCAATCCATCTCGTTGAACTGCAGATATTTTTGATAATTTGGCCAAACTCTGCATAATGTTGGATCTATATGATTCTATGAACCTGAATTCTTTATTGTGAAAATGCTTGAATCAAACTTAAGAAACCACCTCCAACCCTACGTTATATGTAAAAAGTAGAGTTAAAATTGTAATCACCCTTCCTTTCCCCAACCTCAATGGTTTAGTCTACTGTATTTTATTTTGATAATGCTAAAACTCATATTTTAATAGCCAGTATGCTATAATTCACCACTCTAGTTATTTAAGAAAGAATGCAGATGATCCATATTTGACAAACGTGAAAAAATAAGTAATAAATCTGAATCTCCTTTATGGAATAAATATCTGTCCCTTGTTTTACTGCTTAAATACTTAACACTTAGAAATTTGAAGTTACTTAGCTAAACTCATCCATCTTGATACTGACATAATCATGACTCCCAGTAAATTGCTTATTATATTATATCAAACAGCATGGTAAGTCCTGAAAGCACCCTTGTTTGTGTGTCAGAAGAGAAATTTTACCTTATAATCTAGAGTCTTGAAGTAATAAGGCATTTTAATACGATGATGTCTCATAATAGTGAATTAAATAAAAAATACACAAACTTTAATGCAGAATGATATAGGGCTGAGAGGGTGTACTATAGCTAAGAAAAAGAATGTGAACAATCTGGGGACTTTTTTTTTCTCTTTTAGAATAACATTACAGTGTAAGCATTCAGAGAACAGAACAGATTACTTAAAGTTTAGGCACACTTAAATTACACAAAGAACTGAATCCTGATTGCATATATTCATGAATGTTGAAATAAGTGAGAAAACCTATCAGGAGATCTTTGAAGGCTTTTATGTTTCTATGGAGTCACTCGTTTTTTTCTTGCCCATAGCAAGGGCCCTGTTTCTATGAGTACTAAAAAAGATACAATACCTCTGTGAATAGAGAAAATGCATCCAACATAACTCCAGAGAACAGATTTAAAAAAAAAAAATCATGAACAGTATGTGGTCTCATTTTAGGCATATAAATCATTGATTCCCACATAGTTTAAAAGTATCAGTACCGGATATCTTTATGACTATGCCTTTCAATAGATAGGTCTATTTCTTTTTGTTCTTTGCCGATACCAACAGTGTGCCATCATTTTTTTGAGCATAGTTGATTGTTTCATAAATAATATAATAACACAGTCAGTAATAACTAACATCATGAGCTTTAATATGTGCCACACATAGCGCTCAGCACTTGACATAGTTTCATATTTAATACACTCAACAAACCTGTGAGGCAGATACTACTGTTAACGCCAAACCACAAACCGAAAAAGTAAGCCTTTGAAGGTTTTCATAATTTGTCTAAGGCCACACAATGATTAAGTTCTGGAATCAGGACATGAACTCACTCAGAATTTGAAAAGTGGGCCATTAAATTACTATGCTATGTTACATGTGAGTGTATTAATGACCAAAACCCGTTGGCGTCGAGTGGATTCCAACTTCCCATGCAAAACGTATAACAAATAAGTTGTATAAATAGCAATTAGGTTTGGCTGCACACAAGAGCAAGCCCAGGACAGACCTTTGGAGAGGGTTGCCGCGGTTTCCAGGGAACGCTACTGGGGCAGAAAACTCCTGCAGCCAGCCTCATCCACCTCCTCACAGCGCTCTGGAACGCCTCTAGGCCCCGCCTCTGACCCAGCGGTGCGCAGCCGTGGTAGCCGCCTCTCCTCAGCTTTCGGCAATAGGGAGTAAGTGCTTCTCACGGGGGAGGCCACAGATCACCAACAGATTAATCTGGGAGTTCTGTGCCTCCTACGTATTTTCTTAGTCTTATTTCTCTGACCAAGATGATGTGACCTCGAAGATTTTAAAAATTTTATGGCCTTGAAGACTTTTGCCAAATATTGACTTTGCCAATCTCATGAGGAGAGGGAGCATGCTGAGAAACTGGTCCCTCGGCAGAACCAACAAGGTGGCGGAATCTTCCTACAGCATTTCTTAATGTCAGGACAACAGATGTGATGTCTGGGGAGCGGGATGAATGCAACGGAGTGTGCATTACACTTGGCAAAAAGAGTGAATCAGTCGCTAGTGGAACTGCACAAACTGGCCACTGACAAAAACGACTCTTAATTTGTGTAACTTTTTTGACTCGCAGTCTGAATGAACAGGTGAAATCCATCAAAAAATTGTGTGGACTATGTAATCAACTTGTGCTACATGGAGCTTGGGATCTGGCCTGGCAGAGTGTGTCTTGCACAAGTACACCCGCGGAGACAGTGATGAAGAAAGGTAAGCGTTAAGCTGGCTTCCAGATAGTTAGGAGGGTAACTTCCGTGGTTACCAAGACAGTACCTGTGAGTTGGCTCTACCTTTCCGGTAAGTTGTATTGAAACATCCACTTAAGTTCTTTGATTTATACCAGTTCTTCTAATAAAGTCATTTGATACTAAAAAAAAAGATTAAGCCCAGATTAATAGTAATTTAAACAATTCAAACAATTCTCTCTCTTTGAAAAGACCAAATCTAGGCATTGCATTGCAGAGATGATATATTGTCTTTGCATTGTCCAGAACTCTGATTCCAATGATTCACTACTCCTAGATGATGAGCCTAGTCCTCATTGTCCATAATGGCCAAATGTCAGCCATTGCATCCACATTTTAAGAAACTGAATGGAATAGAGTGGAGATAAGGGACATTTCCTCATCCTTCTGAGTCCTAGAAGTTGTAATATCAATCGTATTGGCCACAAATTAGTCAATGCCCACATCTATCTAAAAGAACAGATGGGAAATATGGTCTTTTTTTCTGGGTAGACATAAGCACTGCTAAAAGTGAAATATTCTATTAACTGTAGAAGAAGGGGACAAGAGGTATTGGGTGGGCAAAATCACTAGTTTTTGTTATGTGCACATGAGCACATATATGAATAAACAGACCCCATAAACCCATTGCCATTAAGTTGATTCCAACTCATAGTGACACTATGTGACAGAAAAGAACTGGCTCATAGAGAGACTGGTGGATTCCAACTGCCAACCTTTCAGTTAGCGGCCAGCTCTTAACCACAGTGCCAACAGGGCCCTGAATAAACACATTTTAAAAATATAAAAAAACCCTGATTTCCAGTCTCCATACTTAAAAGGAGTATACAAAGTAGCATTATATTTTTAAACAAACACACTCTCTACAAATAATAATTATAAAAAGTATAAAACTAAACTTTCAATGTTTAAGCTAAAATAATTTTCAAAATAATTTTTCAAACAAATAATGAAAACTTTTTTGATCATAAATATAATAAAGGAAGAAAATCTACAAAGAAAACTGGTTTTCATGTTTGTGAAGAACCAATTTCAGACTGTAACAGATTGTTTGCACCAGAAGCCATAGTTGAGATGGATTTTGGGGGACAAGATATACCTCTCTTTAACAAGTGATGGCATATATATGTTCCAGCTGTATTTTCTGCCCCTGGAGGTTTATTGGCAGGCATTTGAGCCACTTTAGTATCTTCTGGCTTCATGGTGGATACTCGTGCAACTGTGTAAAAAACAAGGAAGTTGGTCTGTGCCAAATTTGAGTGTTGAGAGCCGTTTGTATGAGGGGATGCTTCCTGAAGGAGTGATTGTGTGCAACTTTTTTGTCTTTTGGCTTCTCTTCAGGAAGATAAGGTTTGCAAAATGTTTACTATTTCTTTTGTGTCATTGGTAAGGTATAGTTATCGGCATTCAGAAACATTCAAGTAAATGAATTATTTTTGTGGTGAAAACAGTTTGTGATGTACTTCCTGGGCCATGGGACCAATATGTGCCACATATGTGATGTGCTTCATGAAATATGGGACTGATATGGCCCGCTTGCATTAGTCACCTTCCTGATGAGATCTTTTATAAAGTGCTTGCCTCCCTGAAAACAGTTCGTGATGCACTTCCTGGGCCATGGGACTGATATGTATCGTGTGTGTGATGTACTTCATGGAACGTGGGACCAATCTGGCCCACTTACAATTGGCATGACATTTTTTCAAATAATAAAAAACTACCAACGATGATTCAGCATCCATTCCACTAGTGAAAATACATGGCATGACCAAAAAATTCTAAAAAATAAGTAAATAAATCACCCATGAAAAGGTCATTAGGGATCAAAACTTTTGAAGGAACAGGGAAGAAGCACCATTGAACAAAGAATGAAGTCAAGCTACTATGCATATCCATTCAAACTTAAGAGATTTGGGGTAAGTATCACCTGGCAGCATTGTCTGGTGTTGATTTGAAATGCCTTTCCAGCATGCCTCACTCAGTCTCAAAATGTGGGCTGTCCTCAGAAGATTGGCACACCTTTATGTCTACCATGTAGAAGTTCTGAATTAATGAAATATTTAAAATGTTGTTATGGAAAATCAAGTCTTTATGATTGCTAGATGACAGTAAACCACAAAAAAAAATCCTTAAATGTCTTTTGTTGTTCAATTTAATTTTTCTAATGAATAAAATCATCAATCAATGACAGAATGTGGAAATTATCAAACAATATCATTAGTATCAGCCACAAGTAAAATTTTACTGAACACAGTTGTTGTTAGGTGCAGCATCAGACCTACAGGGAACTGCCCAGAAATCAAGCTGGATTCAGAAGAGGACATGGAACTAGGAGTATCGTTGCTGATGTCAGAAGGATCTTGGCTGAAAGCAGAGAATACCAGACAGACTTTTGCTTGTGTTTTATTGACTATGCAAAGGCATTCAGTTGTGTAGATAATATTAAATTATGGATAACATTGCAAGAAAGGGAATTCCAGAACACTTAATTGTGCTCATGCGGAACCTGTATGTAGATCAACAGGCAGTTGTTCGAAAAAACAATGGGGTACTGTGTGGTTTAAAGTCAGGAAAGGTGTGTGTCAGGGTTGTATCCTTTCACCATACCTATTCAGTCTGTATGCTGAACAAATAATCCATGAAGTTGGACTATATGAAGAAGAAGAAGGCATCAGGATTGGAGGAAGACTCATTAACAACCTGTGTTATGCAGATGACATAACCTTGCTTGCTGAAAGGGAAGGGGACTTAAGCATGTACCGATGAAGATCTAAGACTACAGCCTTCAGTGTGGATTGCCCCTCAACATAAAAAAAACAAAAATCCTCACAACTAGATCAAGAAGGAACATTATGACAAACAGAGAAAACATTGAAGTTGTCAAAGATTTTATTTAACTTCCACAATCAACACCCATGGAAGCAGCAGACAAGAAATCAAACGACATATTGCATTAGGCAAATCTGCTGCAAAAAAGACCTCTTTAAAGTGTTGAAAAACAAACATGTCACTTTGAGGACTATGGTGCAGCAGATCCAAGCCATGGTATTTTTAATCGCCTCATATGCATGTGAAAGCTGGACAATGAATAAGGAAGACCAAAGAAGAATTGTTGCCTTTGAATTGTGCTTTAGGCAAAGAATATTGAATATACCATGGACTGCCAGAAGAACAAACAAATCTGTCTTGGAAGAAGTACAGCCAGAATGCTCCTTGGAAGTGAGGATGGTGAGACTTCATTTCACATACTGGACATGTTATCAGGAGGGATCAATCCCTGGAGAAGGACATCATGCTTGGTAAATTAGAGGCTCAGGAAAAAAGAGGCACACCCTCAATGAGATGGATTGCCACAGTGACTGCAACAATGGGCTCAAACACAGCAACGATTGTGAGGATAGCACAGGACCAGGCAGTGTTTCATTCTGTTTTACATAGGGTCACTATGAGTCAGAACAGACTTGACAACACCTAATAACAATGAATAAAATCATCCATAGTTATAAATATGACATGAGTTGGGAAATAGAAAAAGGGCAACTATTTAAACAATAATGCTGAAAATATCTTTAGTCATTCTTTTTTTTTTTTTTTTTTTGAGGCTACACAAAATCTAAATGTACTCATTATAATTGTTGTTAGATGCTGTCAAGTTGGTTACGACTCATAGCAACCCTATGTCCAACAGAATGAAACACTGCATAGCCCTGCGCCATCCTCACAATCATTGTTATGCTTGAGTGCATTGTTACAGCCTCTGTGTCAATCCATCTCCTTAAGGGTCTTCCTCTTTTTCGCTGACCCTCTATTTTACCAAGCCTGTTGTCCTTCTCCATGGACTGGTCCCTCCTGATAACGTGTCCAAAGTAGGTGAGAATATGTCTTGCCATCCTTGCTTCTAATGAACATTCTGGCTGTACTTCTTCTAAAACAGATTTGTTTTTTCTTCTGACAGTCCATGGTATATTCAATATTCTTTGTGAATGCCATAATTCAAAGTCATCAGATCTTTAGTCTTCCTTATACATGTTATAATACTACCAAGAAAATAGTTACCATACAAAATTAATATAAGAAATAGCTAACTTTTTGATAAGGACTATTATGAAGATATTTAAATAATTATAAGTTATGATACTTAAAACACTGTTTTCAATTATTTGAACTGAAGCAAGTGAACACAGATAATCAGAAGAAATAAATGACTAGAAGTTAAAAGAAGTATAAATAATTTGACCCATTGAACACTAATGACCAAACACCAGATGAGTTGTGGAAAGGACATCAAGGACATCAAACATGAAGAAAGCAAAATGTCATTAAAAAGACAGGAAAGAAAGAAAAAATCAAAATGGATGCCAGAAGAGACTCTGAAACTTGCTTTTAAACCTGGGGTATTTACAGTGATTGGAAGAAATGATAAAGTAAAAGAGCTGAACAGAAGATTTCAAAGAATGGCTGGAGAAGACAAAGTAAAATGTTTTAATGAAATGTGCAAAGACCTGGAGTTAGAAAACCAAAAGGGATGAACACGCTCAACATTCTCAAGCAGAAAAAACTGAAGAAAAAATACAAGCCTCGAGTTGCAGTATTGAAGGAGTCTATGGGGAAAATTTAAACAACGCAGGAAGCATCAAAAAAAGATGGAAGGAATACACAGTCATTGTACCTAAAAGAATTGGTCAGTGTTCACCCATTTCAAGAGGTAGCATATGATCAAGAACTGATAGTACTGAAGGAAGAAGTCCAAGCTGCACTAAAGGGAATGGTGAAAAACAAGGCTTCGGGAATTGACAGAATACGAATTGAGATGTTTCAACAAATAGATACATCTCTGGAGGTGCTCACTTGTCTATGTCAAAAAATTTGGAAGGTAGCTTCCTGGCCGTCTGACTAGAAGACATCCGTACTTGTGCCCATTCCAAAGAAAGATGAGCCAACAGAATGTGGAAATTATCGAACAATATTATTAACATCACATGCAAGTAAAATTTTGCTGAAGATCATTTGAAAGCGATCGCAGCAGTACATCAACAGGGAACTGCCAGAATTTCAAGCTGGATTCAGAAGAGGATGTGGAACAAGGGACATCACTGCTGATGTCAGATGGATGTTGGCTAAAAGCAGAGAATACCAGAAAGATGTTTACCTGTGTTTTATTTCTATGCAAAGGCATTTGACTGTGTGGATCATAACAAATTACGGATAACATTGCAAAAAATGGGAATTCCAGAACACTTAATTGTGCTCATGTGGAACCTGTACATAGACCAAAAGGCAGTTGTTCGAACAGAACAAGTGGATAGTGTCTGGTTTAAAGTCAGGAAAGGTGTGCATCAGGGTTGTATCCTTTCGTCATATTTATTCAGTCTGTATGCTAAGCAAATAATCCAAGAAGCTGGCCTATATGAAGAAGAACAGGGCGTCAGGTTTGGAGGAAGACTCAGTAACAACCTGTGATACGTAGATGACACAACCTTAAACTTGCTGAAAGTGAAGAGGACTTAAAGCACTTGCTGATGAAGATCAAAGACTGCAGCCTTCAGTATGGATTACACCTCAACATAAAGAAGACAAAAATCCTCACAACTGGACCAATAAGCAGCATCATGGTAAACAGAGAAAATATTGCAGTGGTCAAGGATTTCATTTTACTTGGATCTGCAATCAGTGTCCATGGAAGCAGCAGTCAAGAAATCAGAGGACACGTTAACTGTCTCCCATTAGCTCCACTGATATTTTTACAAGTGGCTTTTCTTTTTCAGTAGACAACTGCCTCATCTTTAGGTTGTAATATCTGAAATGCATTCAGCTAACTTAAAAAATTAAAACCTTTAAGCTACCTCTCTAGCATAACTAAAATATAATGTAGTGCAAACAATAATCAGTCATTAAGTAGTCGATGAATAGTGTCAGCTTCTTTAGTTGATACTTCTTATCATATATAAATGTGATCGCATCCATTCTTCAAATTAGTCATAGAAGACCTATGTGGTGGCTAGTATATGTGTTTTCCTCCTTTTCAGATGCAGAATATAGGCCCTGGAAAATTAAATGATTTGCCCAAGGACCAATATATAGTTAAGATTTTCATTAATTTCCAATCCAGATATTTCTCTAGTATACATACAACAAGGACACATTTGGCAGAAATTTTCTATTTTTTAGATTATTTTTAGTAGAAATTGTGTCATTTTAAAATCATGCATTTTGACTAAATACAACTTATTTCATTATACGCTATAATTTATGTAAAAATTTGTAAACTAGAATAACAGTGGAATGTATGTATTGGTTATGAACATGCAAACTAACAAAAAAAATTGCATGCCTATTAAAGAAATTGAATCCATTGATGGAAAAAAAAAGAAAAATACACAAATAGAAATAAAATGAACTTCTCATAGAGAAAATCACAGGCTTCAATGCAGAATTCTTCTAAACCTGAAAGGGAGAAAAAAATACAAATATTATGCAAACTCATCTAGTGAACATAAAAAAAAGGCATCAAGAGACAACAATTTCTAACTTGTTTTATGAAGACAGCTTGATGCCACAATTTAATCAACAGAGATGCAAAAATCCAAAAAAAAAAAAAAAAGAATTTCAAGTAAAATCCAGTAACATAGTAAAGAATAATACACTGAATCCAAATAAGGTTTGCTGCAAGAATTCAAGCTTAGTTTAACATTTCAAACCCAACCAATTCATTTCATCACATTACCAGAGAATAAAAGAAAAATGACATATAATTTTCTAAATAGTTGCAGAAACGTTTGAGAAAAGTTCAACACCTATTTGTACTAAAACATTTAATAAATGAGAAGTCAAAAAGAACTTTTTAAGTCTGACAAGATGTTCATAAGAACCCCCGCTCTCGGAGGTTGGGAACAGAGCTAAAACACCCATGACCACAATAGTATTGCAACATATCCTAAAGTTCTTAATCAGCGAAATATGACAATAAAAATAGATAGATGAAAAATTGCAAAAGAAAGAACAAAACAACTGTTATTATATGTAAATGTCATTTACATTTCTGTGCTTGAAAAAAATCCGAAAGACCCTACAGACAAATGATTAGAAAGAAAAATCCTTTTGGTTATTGGATATGGGATAAATATAAAAAATAATTATATTTCAGTATGCTTGTTGCAAATTCTTATAAAATATTTCTTAAAACACCATTTTCATTGACACCAAAACCATCAAATACCTCAAAATAAATCTAACAAAGTTTTTGCAAAAAAAAAAAAAATTACACTTAAAACTCCAAAGCGTTGCTGAGAGCAATTAAAAAAAAAAAAAAAAAGAAGAGTTTAACATATTCAGATTTGAAGATATGATACTCAAATGACAGATATTCCCAAATAAATCTATAGATTCAAAGTAATTTTAATCAAAACCCCAGCAGTTGATATGTTAGTGTGTATATGAATTTATAAATGATTTTGAAATTTATATGGAAATGCAAAGGGCTCCAAATGGCAAAGGAAGAACAAAGCTAGAGGACTTAAGCAACCAGATATTAATACTTAGCATAATATATAATAAATAAAAGAATTGGGTTTTTGGTGCAATGATAGACAAATAGACTACTGAAATAGAATTATACTGTCCCAAAACTGACCCTGACTTATAGGGACTTCTGATTTGTTAACAAAGTGACTGTAGGGCCATGAAGAAGGGAGGTGGTGCTGTATCAATCAGATAGCCACATGAAATAAAAATCTTGACTCTTATCACACACTGTACCAGAAAAAAAAAAAAAAATTCATGTATTGTAGGTATAAATGTGAAAAATAATAAATGTTAAAGAAAACATTAAAGAATATATTTTTGACACTGAGGTAGGCAGATTTCTTAATCAAAACAGAAAGTTGACATACCATAAAGCAAAACAGTGTTATATTAGATTGTATTAAAAATATTAATTTTTGTGCAGCAAAGCCATCATTAAGAGAGTGAAAACATATACTGTTAGAAATTATTTGCAAATATATATACGGTAAAGATTTGTACCCGTGATAGTGAAAGAACCTCCTCAAATCAATGAAAGACTAACTCAACAGAAAAATAGGCAAAACATTTGAATGGCACTTCACAAAAGGGATTGGACAATAAACCTATAGAAAGGTATTCAACATCACCGGTAAGCAAGAAATTGCAATTAAAACCATATTCAATACTACTACATGCCATTAAAACTGATAAACTTTTTAAAAAAGAAAAACAATACTATGTGTTGTTTAGAAATAGAGCAACTGGATGTCTAATATACAGTTGTGTGTACAATCACTTTGGAAAAATGAGTGGCATTATTTTATTTATTATAGCTAAACATGCAGATATGTAATATGTGTAAATTGGATGAAAATGAGTACAGGATAGTTCATTCCCTGCTCCCAAAACATGTGGACTTGTTTTGATAGTGTTTTCACCTTCCTTTGTCAAAGTGAGAACATGTTGTTATTAGCAAATGTGATAAACATGTTTATGTAAAACTCCATTTGGAACGTGTTGTTTTTGAGAAGAGTTAAAAAGTGCAAAACATGTTTTTACCTGAAAAGTGTATAATTTAAACAAGATATTTATATTTGAAAGAAAGCCTAGGGAAACAGTAATCAGGATTTATGCTATGAATCCTGGCTCCTATAATCCCCTAATCCCTTAGTAAAAGTTTTAACACTATGGTTTGCCCATCCATGTTGTCACTGAGCATTGAGCACCAAACACCAATCTCCGAGTCTCTCATGGAGAATCAGATACTCTGTAGATAGTGGCACATGTATTGCGAAGCAATATCAATGTCTTGTGCAGGCCAGAGGGAGAAAATCTTCCTAACAGAGGTCACTGATAACACTGTTTGAGACTCTGAGGTGACAAAGGCACTGAGAGGCTGACATTCCCGATAAGGTAGCCTCCTTAATACCCTTTCTCCTCCTCATTAGTTCACTTCCTTAGCTTGTTAAGGAAAATAAATGTAAATGTGGCACTTCACAAGAGCAGTGACATCTTTCTATTCTGCCTCCCCTTAGTATCCTGAACCTAAGGTTAGAGACCCTAAGTGGTGTTGACAGACAGAAAGGTGGGGCAGAAAACATGGCTAAAATACTAAAACTTAAATAGCTACTCGGTGGTGACCCATGTGGAACTAGTTTTACAAATCTTCCACCTAGGATAAAAGGTAATGATCATGGGCCTCTGGTAGCTAGAGCACTGATTAAAAAAAAAAAAAAGATCTAAAGCAGAAGGAATCCCATAAACAAAAGTCGTAGGAACCAGAGAATATATCAGAGTAGGCCAAGAAAATGTGAGGAAAAGATTCTGCCATGAGTCAGGAAAATCAAAAGCTTCATGGCCCCTACTTAATGTTTAAAATGAAAAAATATATATATACACTGGTTTGCTAGCAGGCCAAGAATAAAAAGTAGAGTTGAGAGATATAATAAAAAATCTTAAATATTAGTTATGCGTAAAAATAATTTCAAGTATTTACTGAGTTGGACATTCAAAGAAGAGAAATATTGAAAACTGGACCGAATAAAGCCATGAAAATCATACAGTAGCCAATGAGTTAGTAACCAAATTGGAATGATCTAATGGGTATACTCCCATTGCCGTCAAGTTGATTCTGATTAATAGCGACCCTCTAGGACAGAGCAGAACTACTGCATAGTGTTTCCAAGGCTGTAATCTTTACGGAAGCAGATTGCCACATCTTTCTCCCGTGTAGTGGCAGGTGGATTCAAACCACTGACCTTTCGGTTAGCAACCAAGCACTTAACCATTGCCCATCAGGGCTCCTTAATGCGTATATGAATACACTAAAAAAATATACCATGGACTTTTATATATAGAAGCAACATAACAAATTAAAAAGATATAAATGAAATCTGTAGCACCAACAGAAAAAACTACACTATGTAGCATTATAGCTACTATAGAAAAGATTGAGGGATTGCTAGATGCCTTGAGAAACCAAGGAAATGCCACAGGATAAATACTATAGCTGAAAAATAAAATATAAAAGAAAACAATGTATGTATGTGTTTTTCTGTCTATATATCTATATACACACACAAATGCACACATATATACATACACACGTGTGTATGTGCGCTCAGCCATTATCTATAAAGAAATGTATGAAAAAAAGTCTGGAAACCCATAATAGATAGGGGTATCCCTAAAGACAAACTAGGTGTCTTATCTATAGATAGTATGAAAGAATTTTGGGTGTGTTTTATCTAAGCATAGTATGAAAGAATTTTGGATATAATAGAATATGATAAATTACAAAACAAAACACTCCTCATACAAATGATAAAGAGGGAATGAAAGCAGAAAAATACTCCTATCTGAAAACACTTTATGCCACTGTCACATAAACACTGATAACAATCCAGATAATCAGACAAAGCTGTGAAAGTCCTGGTAGAAAAACCAAGGATCTTGAATTGCAATCAGTACTCAGACAAAAAACATGAGGAAAAATTTAAAAAAATGTCCTATAGTCCTAGGAGTTTAGGTCCTTGTCTTGCAGCTGCAGCATTATCATTACATAGCTGTATTCTCCTTTGTCTTTCATTCTGTGTCTCTTCTCTAAAGACAACACTCAGATTGGGTTAGGACCCATCCTCCTTGCTATGACCCCATGTTAAGTGATAACATCTTCAAAGACCCTTTTTCCAAACAAGGTCACATTCACAGATACCAGGGGTTAGAACTTCAGCATATCTTTTGGGGGGGTACAATTCAGTTCAACAGCAAGTAAAGAAAGCCTTGGGGAAATAAAAATTTACTGTTGACCTTAGGATTTTAAAGAAAAATGTCAGTAAAATAGCAGGCTCACTTTCCAACAAAGGATACTTAATAGATGACATTTGAAACAGTCCCTAAAAATGCGTGTTGATAATAGCTTTTAGCAATATAGATTTTGCAGTAGAAGTAGCATAGGAAAATCATGCTCAGTTTGCCTTCACAGAGTTAGGAGCCTTATACACATTTATTAGATTAGCGTAGATGGATACATAGATAACTGCCCTTGAGTTGTCTTAGACTCATAGCAGCATTATGTGCAACAAAAAGAAATGTTGCCTGGTCTGCATCATCCTCACAATCACCTGTATGTTCTAATCCATCATTGTAGCTGTTGTGCCAATTCATTTCACCAAGAATCTCCCTAACCCTCACTGACATAAGGGAATGTAAATAGTCTGAAAATAACAAACAGTCTATATGGACAGAATATAAATCAGACTTTAAAGAAAGAATTAATAGTAGAATATTTTCGTGAATATCATGATCAAGGGAAAAACAATGGAACCCTAAGTGGTGCAAACGGTTAGTGCACTTAGCTGCTAACTGAAAGGTTGATGGTTTGAGTCCACCTAGAGGCACCTCGGAAGAAAGGCCTGGAGATCTATTTCTGAAAAGTTAGACATTGCAAACCCTATGGAGCACAGTTCTACTCTAACACATGTAATGTCTCCATGAATCTGAGTTGACTCAACAGCAACTGGTTAACTGGTTAATTTAAAAATACAAATTATACAGGTGGATTGTATAGGACTGTAAAGCTTAGAGAAAATACTTTCGTGTTTCTGCAGAGCTTGGTCTCAGTAAATTTTGCTGAAAACTGTGATCCTGCGCTAAGACTGAGTGTTGGTAAGTTAATTTACAACTGCATGGATAATGAGAATTGAGAACATCTCTGTATACTGACAATTTACCTAACTTCAGAGGCATGCATTTACAGCACCTAGAATACATGTCCAGGTCATAAAGACCGAATACATCAGGGTTTATTGTGCACTTGGAGAGATGTATTTATATTCCGAAAGGTTAGAATGAGAACCCAGGATTGTTTCCATCCTGTTTCCAATGAACAAAGGTCTTTCTCCTCTTTCAGGAGAGATATGGGAGGAAGCTGGTTCTTTCTCCTGTATATAAACAGAGAAAATCATTTTTCTCTGTCCTTTGCCTATGGTATAGATTTTGTATGAGTAAGACATCTGAGCTGGCTTTCACTGTGTCATCTCAGGTCATGTAAGAATAGAGATATGGGAACCATGTAGCCATTATTTGCTTTTTAACTGAATAATGATAACCTGTCTCTGAAGCAGATCACCTAGTATATATATTCAGGTTAAAATTAATGAAAATAAGTGTTAAAAATCGAAGAGGGACTCTTACTAAAATCTAAGTGAAAACTGTTGTTTTAATATAGTGAACATATTTTTAGGAGTAGGGGTGGTTAATGGCGACAAGACTGAGTAGCTGAGTGGCAGAAATAGGACCTTATTTACTTTGACGTAGATATTGGTAGGACCTGTGTTCTCTGTTATAATACTTCCAACAATCAGAAGAAAGTATTTATTAATATGCTTTTGAAGGTACTTAACAGAAATGAAGTTACCACCTATAAGACTTACAGAAGAGAACTATAATTAGGGTAGACCCTTCACCAAATGTAAAGAAAAAAAGTATAGATGGACCACTTATTGCTGATACTATTTGACAATTGAGCACAATCATTACACTTACAAATTAACAAAATGGTTTTTCTTTAATACCCAGTTTAACTCTGCCACACAAAAAGATGTTGAGATGGGCTCTTAAAGTGTTAAATAATGCAGATTATAAGAATGAGTAATATGTAGATTTATAATCTCAGACAGTGTCATTAGAAAAGGATCTAATTCATCTCACTTTATAAGAAGGAAGACCTACTGATGACCTTACATACCAAGTGGGATATTTAGACTAAATACCACTACCATTTAATGAGGAAAATAACTACAGATACTTGATTCTCCTAGTGAAAAGACAACTGGAAAAAAAAAGTCTCCCTTGTAGCCCATTGTAACTGGCATCGTTAATGGAGAAAGTACAATATCATGAACACCCAGGAGTATGCCTTTTTTATGTAGGCAAATCTCACAAACATATTACTGAATGAAAGAAGCCAGACACCAGTGTATATAATGTATTATTTCCTTTATATAAGGAAGTCAGAATTCTGGTTACTGTTGTGGTTAGTGACTGGAAAGGAGCATGTGGAGGTACTAGTTGTCTTCTGTTTCTTAATCTTCAGGCAAATTAAATGGTTTGCTTCACTTTGTTTAAAAGAAACTGGATTTCTATATTTATGGCTTGTACACATGCATACACATGCACCCCACACATACAGATTCAATAAAGAATTTGCTCAAATACATATCACTGGTATATGACATTAAAGCAGTCATGCTATTTCAATTGACATTTATGGAAGAGAGCCAAAGTTTCTCTTATTAATATATATTACTTTCCATTTTCTATTATTAATTAAAAACTGTCATAATCAATGTAAAAATCGGTTTTTTAATAGGAACAATTGAAACAATTTTGCTTTTCAATCACTTTAAAAAAATTATTTTTGTTATTGTTAAAAATATATAGAGAACGTACACCAATTCAACAATTTCTACATGTACAATTCAGTAACATTGATTACATTCATCAAGTTGTGCAACCAGTCACTTTTAATTGTTTATTATTACTTTATTTGTTCATCACTCGACGGTAAATTTTACTAAGGGAATAGCTGTCTTTTTAAAAATCACCGTATTTAGTAAAACCCCTGGCATAGAGTAGACATTTGTTTCTAGACTGATATGGTGCTAATTGTTTACTGTTAAGAGAGTCATAGTGGATAGTCTTATGCATGTATAAATGAGTATTGAAGAACAGGGGTAAAAATCTAATTTGGAGAATAAGAAATGATTGTGTAGAGGAAATAATACTAGAGGTAGGTGTTAAATAGATAGTATCAACATCTGAAAATTTATTTTCAATAATCTTATATGAATATTCAATTAACATTTAATATGTCTGCATTTATATGTGCTGTTTAGGGGCTTACTTTAGTGCACAGTTTCCCTTAATGGCAATGAAGTAGGCCTTATTATCCAAAAGAAAGAAGGTCAGAAATTAGTCACTTGATGTTACTTAAGTAACATTTACTTAGCAAAATAACTATTTTCTAAGTTAGGCTTTATTAAAGTTCATATCTTACTTGCAAATTATTATATTTTAACATTTTCATAGTTAACCCTTTAATGGTTACTAGTAGATAAACCTACGACTTACATTTTCTGTACACTCTGGGACCTGATACCTGTATGTACCACGTGTGTGATGTGCTTCATGGCACATGGTATTAAAATGGCCCACTCCAGGTTAAACTGATAACAGTTTTATGTGCAGCAAGTGCAGTGTTTATTTAGTATTTCGTGTGTATTTTTGGAAAGTTGAGAAAGATAGTTTATGGCTCAAGTGTAACCAAGAAGTGTGATACACTTCCTGGGCCACAGTGCTGATAAGTACCACGTTTGTGATGTACTTCATGGAACATGGAACTGATATGGTCTGCTTGCAAATGGCACCCCATTTTTTCAAATAATGAAAAACTACCAAGAAACAGTGATTCAGCATCCATTCCATTACTGAAAAAACATGACATCACCCAAAAATTAATATAAAAAATTTATAAAAATGTATATATATATACACACACACACACACTCATGATCATGATCATAACTCTTTGATATGACTTTTTCCTCCTACTAGGCTACTGAAATAAACAAGCAAATAAATAAATAAAAACTGTAAAACAGTATTTCTTTTTTATTTTTTATTTTTTTTATTTTTACTTTATTTTATTTTATTGTACTTCAGGTGAAGGCTTACAGAACAAATAGTTTCTCATGAAACAGTAGTACACATGTTG
>NW_004444103.1:4640573-4641922 GCF_000243295.1 Trichechus manatus latirostris
ATATCTCATTATAGTTTTCATCTGCATTTCTCTAATGGCTAATGATCGTGAGCATTTCTTCATGTGTCTGTTAGCTGCCTGAATATCTTCTTTGGTGAAGTGCCTGTTCATATCTTTTGCCCATTTTTAATTGGGTATTTGTCTTTTTGCTGTTGAGGTTTTGCAGTATCTTGTAGATTTTGGAGATTAGACACTGATCAGATTTGTCGTAGCCAAAATTTTTTTCCCAGTCTGTATGTTGTCTTTTTACTCTTTTGGTGAAGTCTTTTGATGAGCGTAAGTGTTGGATTTTTAGGAGCTCCCATTTATCTAGTCTCTCTTCTGGTGCTTGTGCATTGTCACTTATGGTTCGTATTGTGTTTATGCCATTATTAGGGCTCCTAGCATTGTTCCTATTTTTTCTTCCATGATCTTTATTGTTTTCGATTTTATATTTAAGTCTTTGATCCATTTTGAGTTAGTTTTTGTACATGATGTGAGATATAGGTCTTGTTTCAGTTTTTTGCATATAGATATCCAATTATGCCAGCACCATTTGTTAAAGAGACTGTCTTTTCCCTAATTAATGGACTATGGGCCTTTGTCAAATATTAACTGCTCATAGGTAGATAAGTTTATATCTGGGTTCTCAACTCTGTTCCATTGGTCTGTGTATCTGTCATTGTACCAGTACCAGGCTGTCTTGACTACAGTGGCAGTATAATAGGTCCTACAGTCAGGTAGTGTAAGGCTTCCCACTTTGTTCTTCTTTTTGAGTAATGCTTTATTTATTCGGGGCCGCTTCCCTTTCCATATGAAGTTGGTGATTTGTTTCTCCATCTCATTAAAAAACGTTGCTGGAATTTGGATTGGGATTGCATTGTATCTGTAGATTGCTTTGGGTGGAATTGACATTTTCACTATGTTGAGTCTACCTATCCATGAGCAAGGTATATTCTTCCACTTATGCAGGTCTCTTTTGGTTTCTTGCAGTAGTGTCTTGTAGTTTTCTCTGTAAAGATCTTTTACATCTCTGGTTAGTTTTATTCCTAAGTATTTAATCTTCTTGGGGGCTATTGTAAATGGTATTGATTTGGTGATTTCTTCTTCAAGGTTCTCTTTGTTGGTGTAAAGGAATCCAATTGATTTTTGTGTGTTTATCTTGTATCCTGAAACTTTGTTGTAATCTTCTATTAGTTCCAGTAGTTTTCTTGTGGATTCTTTGGGGTTTTCTGTGTATAAGATCATATCGTCTGCAAATAGAGATACTTTGACTTCTTCCCTACCTATTTGGATGCCTTTTATTTCTTTTTCTAGCCTCACTGCTCTGGCTAGGACCTCCAGCACAATGTTGAATAATAATGGTGATA
>NW_004444103.1:4642644-4659070 GCF_000243295.1 Trichechus manatus latirostris
AAAAAAAAAAAAAAAAAAAAAAAAACACTGTGGAGGTTATAGTTGGAGAGAAAAGAGTGTCAGAAAGGAATAAATAAAGTTTGTTTTAAAAAAGTAAAGGGATGAGGAAAATATATCATGTTAACAGTGATAAAAAGAAAGCTGATATAGCATCGTTAATTTCAGACAAAGAAGATTTCAGAGCAAACAAAATTATCAGGAGTAAAGAGAGTATTATTTAATGATAAAGGAGTCAATTCTCCGAAAACACATCACAACCCTTAACATGTGTGCACCTATCCAAAGAGGGTCAAAAATAAATAGAGCAAAAACTGACAGAACTGAAAGAAATAGACAAGTAAGTTATTATAGTTAGAAGCTTTAACACTCCACTTTCAGTAATCAGTAGATCCAGATGGCAAAAAATCATTAAGGATATAATTGACCTGAACAGTACGATTCATCAACTTGATCTAATTGACATTTTTAGAATATTCCATCTGAGAACTGTATAATACACATTCTTCTCAAGCTCACATGAGACATTTATCAAAATAGACCACATTCTGTGCCATAACACAGCTTAACAAATTTAAAAGAGTAAAAATCATGCAAAATACCTTCTCAGACCACAATGGAATTAAACAAAACATCAATAACAGAAACACTGCTAAAAAAAAAAAAATCAGCAAAAATTTTAAAACACAGAAGAAGGAGTCTTGAGAGAAATTTCTAAAAGACACATATATATTTTGAGCTAGATGAAAATGAAAATACAGTTTATCAAGAAAATCTCAAAGGAAATTTGAAAATCCATAGAACTGAATGAAAATGGAAATGTTGTTAGTTGCCCTGTAGTCGATTTCGACTTACAGCAACCCCATGTGTGCAGAACAGAACTACTCCATAGAGTTTTCAAGGCTGTGACCTTTTGGAAGCAGATCAGGCCTGTCTTCTGAAGTGTCTCTGAGTGGATTTGGACCTCCAACCTTTTGGCTAGTAGTTACCTGCTTAATCGTTTGTGCCACCTAGGGACTCCCAAAATGTATCAAAATGCTTGAAATACATGAGATTTTCCTGTTGTGTACTTGTTGTTTAATTCTTTTAAACATGTTGAGATTTGTTTCATTGATGTAGGATATGGTTTATCTTTATGAATATTACATGAGCACTTGAAAAACATCTGTATTCTGATATTGTTGACATATATATGTATATATATTCTATATATGGTTGTGTTGTTCAGATCATCTATATCTTTGATGACTTTTCACTGAGTACTTCTATCAGTAACTAAGAGGATAGGCTGAAGTCCCCAATCTTATTTTTCTGTTTCCAATTTGCATTTCTCTTTTTAGACCTATAGTTTTTTTTTACTTCATATTTTTTGAGACTCTGTTGTTTTGTCCATATACAGTTAAGATTGTTATGTATTCCTGATGGGTTATTACTTTTGTTATTTTGTAATTTCCCTCTTTAGTCTCTATTTTCTTTTCTCTGAAATTTATTTTATCAGATATTAATATAGTTATTCCTGCTTTTTTATGATTAATGTTTGTATGGTATATCTTTTCCTTCTTTTTTTTTTTTTTTTTTTTACTTGTAACTTACCTGTGTCTTTAATTTGAAGTGAATCTCTGATAAACAACATATAGTTGCATCATTTTTTTAAATTTACTCTGTTAATTTCTTTCTTTTGATAGGTATATTTAGACCATTTACATTTACAGTTATTATTGATATGTTAGTGACATTTTATTATTTTATTTTGTTATTTGTACTCTCTTTGTTTCATCTGATTCTCATTCTCTCTGTGTCTTTTTTTGCCTTCTTTTGGATTACTTGAACAATTTTTAAGATTCTATCTTGGTTTATTCAGTGTGTTTTTACTGTATTTCTTTAGTTTTTGTAGTGGTTGCACTGGGTGTTATAATATACGTATGTGACATATCAAAGCCTACTGGTCTTGGTATTTTACAACTTCAAGTGAAGTGGAAACCTTATTTAAAATCAGGTCCTTTTCCCTACTTTTAAGTATTGTCTGGAGTCTCAAATGGTATTATAATTTTGATTTCAATCATTAAATAATATTTATGAAACTCATAAGGAGAAGAAAATCTATTGTGTGCACCCATATTTCTATTCCTTTGCTTGCCTCTTGCATTATTTCCAGGGTTTATGATTGTGCTTAGCAGAGAAGAACAGAGAGAAACAAATCCATCTTGTCTGGACCTGAAGTTGGTACATTCAGTTTTGAAAACAAGCCTGGCAATTTCTTTTAATATTATCTACCCCTACCCAGCAATTTAACTTCCTGGTATTTACTCAAGAGAATGAAAACAAAAAATGTTGACAACAGAAAGGGACAAGGAAGCTGGTGATAGGGAACACAAGATTGAGTAAGGATATTGTTGATGTGTTGTGAGATTGTTAACCATGTCATAGGGCAACATTTGTAGTAACTGTTAAGTGAGAAACTATTTTGTTCTGTAAGCCTTCATCTTAAGTGAGAATAACAGCGCAATTCGAAGAGCGTAGTCAATGTCACTGAACTGTGCATGTAGAAATTTTTGAAATGGTGTATCTTTGGCTATGTGTATTTTCACCAAAAAAAAAAAAAAAAAGGTTGAGAAGTTAGAGGGTTGATATGTTGTGGGGTTGTTAACCAATGTCATAAAACAACACGTGTACTTCTGTTTCATGAGAAACTATTTGTTCTGTATGCCTTCACCTGAAGTACAGTAAAAAAAAAAAAAAATGTTGACAAAAATGTTCAAAGTTTATTTATTCATAAAAGTGCAAAACTGGAAATAGTGGGAAGTCATTCAGTATGAAGGTAGATAAACAGACTTTTGTATACAATGGAATACTATTAAGCAACCAAAAAGAGTAAAATATTGATTTATTCAACAACAGGTTTAATCTGAAAAACATTTTGCTGAGTGAAAAAAATGATTACATAAAAGAAAACATTCTGTCTTACTACTGTGAAGTTCAGGGAAATAAAACTGACCTACGGTAGAAAAAAATTAGAAGAGTTGTTGTTGCCTCTGGGTTGGTGAGAGTTTGATTTGACTTTGAAGGAGCAAGAGGAACATTTCTCAAGTGACCGTAAGGTTTTGCCTCTTATTAATTGTATGATTTTCACAGGTGTATGAATTAGGCAAAATGTCTCAGAGCTGTACTGTTAAAATTGGTGCGTTTCATTATATGCACATTTCACTGAAGACATTTACAGCTATTAAACTTTAGTTAATAAAATGCATGATTAAATATTTAGAGGGAAGTTTACCAATACCTGCAATTTAATTGGAAACACACAGAAAAAATAAAATAGATCAATGAATGATCATAGTGATGGAAAGATGGAAAGATACATAATAAAACAAGTATAAGCATCTTAATTGCAGGATCTTAATAGTGGGTGTTTGAATACTCAGTGTAAATCTTAAAATTATTTCAGATCTTATTCAAATTTCAATAATAAAATATTGGAAAAAATGAAATAATACTTGCTTCCCTTTGATAAGCACTGATAATTCCTGTCATGGATTGAACAGTATCCCTCAAAAATATATGTGCCAATTTGGCTAGGCCATGATTCCCAGTATTGTGATTGTCCACCATTTTGTCATTTGATATGATTTTCCTATGTGTTGTAAATCCTATCTCTGTGATGTTAATGGATGTGATTTTTGGAAGTTATGTTAATGAGGCAGGACTCAATCTATAAGATTAGATTGTGTTTTAAGCCAATCTCTTTTAAGATATGAAGGAGAGAAGCCAACAAAGAGACAGGGGGACCTCATACTACCAAGAAAGAAGCACTGGGAGCATAGCGTGTCCTTTGGAACCAGGGTCCCTGCACTGAGAAGCTCCTCCACCAGGGAAAGATTGATGACAAGGACCTTCCTCCAGAGCCAACAGAGAGAGAAAGCCTTCCCCTGGAGCTGGTGCCCTGAATTCAGACTTCTAGCTTCCTAGACTGTGAGAGAATAAATTTCTCTTTATTAAAGCTGTCCACTTGGGGTAGGTATTTCTGATATAGCAGCACTTGATAACTAAGACAATTCCTAATGTCATCATTTGGAATAACGAGCCCTTTGTTCTAAGGATCTTTTTTACTCTCTGTGTCTCTCTCATGGTAATATATTCTGTAACTACATTGGCTCTTTTGGGGAAGAGAACATTGTCTATGTTAAGGATGGCACCCATACAAACGTCTCCCTCAGTGAACAAAGTCTGTAAGACACACTTTTTATAATATACTTTTAACTTATGCTATTAAACATTTCCCCTGATTGCAGCTTCCGGGATGTTTGAAGCTTACCTATACCATACTTTGACTCACTAGGGGGTAATGTCACTAGGGAGGAGGCAAGGGTTGCAGACTGCACTGGGTGACACTGTCAGTGGGGGTGATACCAAAATGACTTTCTCTAAAATTTTTGTGCAGTGTTTCAGCAGAAATTTATTATTTTTTTATAAAAATATCCCTGTAATTAGTTATAACGACAAAAACATTTTTCATAAATCCAGCTTACATGTATCAATATACCTACAAGGCTAAAACTCTGTGCTGTCATTATTACCCAATTACAATGATGCTTCAAATCACGTGGTTTCGTATGAATGCGCTATAAGCACGTTGTTTTCATCGCTGCCAGTTTTCTGGTGTTTTAGCTACAATATTGTGGTAAGTAATATTTGTGAACCTCTATGAATAACTTTTCTGAGAGTCAAGTAGTAATTAAAGCAAAAGAAGGAAAAAAAAGGGCTTCCAGTCAGTTACTAATAATGTTGTAACTCATAATGTTGTAATTCAATGTAGGAAGATTTTATAAACAATTTTGTTGTTAGTATTCATATAATTTAAGAAATATTACACTTAAACAATTTACAGCTATATCCATCACATATTATTCTATGATTAAAATTGATAATAAACATTACTAAGGACTCTGTATGGTCTGGTACGGGAGGAGGTCCATGGAGGGGGATGACACCATGAGTTACTGCACTGGGTGACACCAACCCTAGTGATGCCACTGCTCTGTCTGGTAAAGTTCTAACCAGAACTTCCTGAATGAAATGCTTTAACTCAAGGTATTAATACTACCAATTTTAGCACAATGCGGGGGGGGGCTGCTGGGAGAAATTAGGAACCATAGAGAGGTTATCACATCATACAGTGTGATAGAACACTAACGTGCATGCTAACTCTGCATTTAGGCAACTTTGAGGTCGACTGGACAGTTGTTTTTAAAAGTGAAACTTTTAACGTGCATTTATATTGATAATGATAACCATTCCAAATAGAGAGCTAAAATAATTGTAATTTATTTAAAAAAAAAAAAAAGACTACTTCTTCTGGCAAGAAATCACAAAATATATCATGGCTTATTCAACAGAGATTATTCAGATTTTTATATTTCAGTGCCAATACTGGCTTAGAAAATATACTGATATATAGTCCTGTTTTCTTTGCTAAGAAATATCTTTCACTGAAAGATAAGTTTTTGCTTTTTCTCCATAAATCAAGCTTTGCATTTTGAAATATTCTATTAGCGCGTTCATAGATAATAAGAAACAGGTATTATTTGTATAATATTTAAAATACCAAGATTGCATTCCTGTGAGTTTCGGTAACTTCTTAACAACTAGCATTCTTGGCACTAGAAAAATAATTAGCATCACCAGGATGTAGCTCTAACAACTATTAGACTATTTTGTAGAAATCTATTTTTTAAAAATTTGAGCAGATAATTGACAATTAAAATCATGCTTTAAGGAAATAACACTTTAAATCTTGAAGCTACTTTACTACCCTTCTGCTTTTGTAGCAACCTCTGCATTTTATATATTTATAAATATTAAATGAACGTATTTTCTTTTGGTTAAAACCATATTCTCTTTTTACAAGCAATATTTTAAGAGTTTTATGATAGTAGTTAAAATCAAGAAGCGTTTTGAAAAGTATGAATGATTTACAATATCTATAATGTCTAATTTCTATCTCTTGTTCTAAAACTGGTTATTAAACAATCTTGCAGAAATAAAATATAATTGATGTTTTATTAGAATGAATTTAAATTTATCAATTTAAAAATATATATATGATATTAGTTATAGACTGGCATGTAAGCATTTAACAGATTTATGAGTCTTTGACAATCCTTTAGTATCAATTCATTTATGTTTATGAAGCTTACTAATGTTTTGGAACAATAAAACTGACATTTATATTACTTAAAGGAAATAACTTGCTTACTACTAAACACACTTCATGGTATCGTTAATTCTTAATCATTTGTAATGACAAGTTTGAATATTTTTAGTCACTAAAAATATAGCAGAATATATTCCATTATTTTAGGTACTATAAACTTACGAGCCATCTAACTATGGATTAATTTCTGAAATACTGCCATCTTGTGGTGTTCTTCAGAGACTATCTAAGAGTCATTTGTTGCATGGACTTTTGGAGAAAATAAAAATCATCCCAGAAACAAAAGGGATAGATCATCCTGATTTCCTATAAATTTCTTAATGGGAAAGAATTGAAGTAGAACTTTGAGCAAATAACTGAGTAATATTCACTCTGGTGAGAAAACCTTTGTTTTACCTCAGTCAAATTTATTTAAATAAAACAAGTACTTATTTAGTATATATTATGTAGTTATTACACATTATTTGACAAACAAATAGGAGCAATGGCTACTCTTTGATTTCCTTTTGGCTCCTCATGGTGCCAGATCTCATTAGCCTTATGATTTGGCACTATCAAGTTCAGCGGGATGTGTTCTCATTCTGACACCCCAACCCACTGCCTTCCAGTAGATTCGGACTCATAGAGACCCTATAAGACAGAGTAGAACTGCCCCATAGGGTTTCCAAGGCTGTAATATTTACGAAGCAGACTGCTACATCTTTCTTCTAAGGAGGACTGGTGGGTTGGAACCCCAGACCTTTCACTTAACAGCTGAACACTTCACCACTGCACCGCCAGGGCTCCTGGTTACTCTGACACAGTTGAGTTGTTTGATGCTCCAGGATTATTTAAATTACTCTTACTGAATGCTGTCTAACTGAGCAACAACAATGAGACTGAAACTCAAGAGAACCCTAAGTTTCTAGATGAAAAGATAGCAGAAGAGTTTATAAAATTAATGGGACCAATGTGTCTGACGGCTAACAAAAATGATGACAAAAACCAATGAGCATCATCAAAGGATTTCACATTATTGGAACACCATTTTCTTAACTGAACACTGTTTATGTAGTACTAATTCACTACAATAAATGAAAACCCTCGAATGAGGTTATCGAATCACTCTTGGTGAATGATGGCTGCTGAAAGCATGTAAATGAGAGTTTTTACAATGTAGGAAATGGGAAGAAGTTTTTTTTGCTCTTCTCTATATTCTTTTCTAGCAATTTCTCTCCTTTGATGTATTTTGAAACAGTGAATAGAAGATATACCTAAGGGAAGAAAAAAAGAATCAAGTGTGTTTGGGATATAGTGAAAACACAAACCATAGGGAAATTTTTACTCTTTCTTCTGAAATCTAAGTTGAAGATGAGTATGTGAAGAAAGCAGGGAAGGGGTGAGAGGGGGCCAGTAGTGATGTGGATGTGGGGAGTTAAAAACAATTCAATGAATTTTAATACCTCAAACCCCAGCTAAAAGATGAAAGGATTTTCAAGAGGAAATGACTAGAATCTTACTCTCTGCAGCTACAGCAGATAGATAAAAAAGTGATATATAAAGAGAAGTTTAGGTTATTGTCTATTTTATTTCATCGCCCAAAACTGATAGTTGAGTTTGTGTACTTTATTCATTAGCTCCAAATTAAGCGCAACTGTTTCTAAATAGCAAAGGATAAATATTTTCCATGGTTGAAGATAGGGGAAAGGATATTTGACATAATTTGAATAACCACTTGAAAAATTTTTCAGAAATTGTTGGTAAAATCACAATCTCCATTTGGATCTATAAATTCTGATATTTCAAATGGCCAATCATATTATTTGATTATTTTCTGAAGGTTCATTTCTCACATAAATATGAAATAAAAATAATAATAATATTATGAAACTTTAGCTTAGGGAAGAGAATTTCATGATCTTTCGCACTAAGAGGATGCCTAGATCTATAATAATGTAGCAAGAGTATTTGATAGATTGTGAGCATAAGAACAGTGTAAACACGTTTAAGGTCTTAAAGATTGGCTTAGGCTTCCTTTGGTAATTGAAGCAGAAAGCAGCATTTTCAAAGTGATTTCAGAGTACTAAAATGCCCTTAAGCTTTGAGGATTGAAGCAGTTTTCACACAGTAAAAGGAAAACTCCTTATGAGGCAACTTTGCCCTTGCTCTCAAGCCACTGTTTTATTTTTCTGCAGCAGAAATTAATGTAAGAACTCTCAATGAACTTAACCTTGTTATAAGCTCTGCTTATATCTTTGCCAAATGTTTTTTGGTTCCCTGCATCCTGGTCCAAAATATTCAAGTGCTTTTACTTTTCACGTTAGCTATAGAGAAGTCTTGGTATTTTCCTTCAGGATTAAACCCCTGGCCCTGAGACATAATCAAGAACATGTACTGTCCTTCCTTTTCATATCTTCAGATGCTCAATTTCAAAGTAATAAGTTTTAATAGGAAGAAAAGCAGAATGGTTTTGAATAATTACTGATGTTGATATGGCAAAAACAAACAAACAAATAGTCCCTTTTCTTCATAGGAGTGATAAGTCCTCCATACATGCTCACTATTATTAAATTTTTGTTCAAAATAATATTTGAATCTAATCTATAATTTGAAAGAAAAGAAAATTTTATAACTAGAATATAAACATATGATTAGGATGACACAATGAATAAAAGACTTGACAAATAGGTCACCTTACAAAAATATAAAATTATTTTTAAAATTGAAATAAAACTGCTGTGCACATGGCATTGAATATATATTTATAATGCTATATTTTAAATATCAAATCCATTTTTTAGTGTGAAGGAAGTATAAAAAAACATGGGGATAGAGACATGGAGCTTAGTTTTTACCCATGTGTATTTTCACAGTTATCTATGCTATGGTTGTTTAAAAGAAGAATGTATAATATACACGAAAAACTTTTAGCTTTCTAGATTCCATCTTAATTTACATAAGCTCAAAATTGCCTACTAACTAGGATAAAGAAAGGTGATATAATAGTACTAAATTATAGAATTGGATACTACATCATTTTTTCTAAAATATTTTGAATGGCAAATATTTTATGAAAATTTATATATTCCAGAGTACTTAATAAATTGATATTGTGAAAAAAGTTTTGTATTCTAATATTCGTTTAACTTTGTTAAACTTCCCATTTCCTTTCATTTATTTCAATAAACATATTTAAAATAACTTATTTTAATGTAATGATTATTTCCATTCTTTTAAACATGCTCTTTCTTTTCCAAATATCGCCACTAATAAAGCAGTAACATGGAAGAAGGAAGGTTTTTGGAAGGCAAGGGAAGACTGCTAATGAAGATGTGACTTTTGGTCAATAGATTGTGTTTGTTCTAGCCTCTGTTTAAATAGTGAGTCTGTCTTTCTTTGTTGAGGGATTTTAGGTATGTTTAGCATTTTTGTCTTTACAGCACACTGATTTTCATACTGTTTAGCTGGGAAACATATTATGGTATTTCAAACCTTAAGTATTTTATGAAATAACTCACTTGGTGTGCATTATCAACATAGTATACATATCGTATCATTAATAACAAATTCCAGGTTTTATAATTGTTTTCCATAAGTAAGGAGAAGGGATTTTGTGTATTCAGCTTATTTATAAGGAAAATGGCTATTAATATTATTGATGGCTATTAATAAGATTCAAATATTAATGTAAGGAATATTTGTTGTATAGCATGGATTATGACGAACTAAACATAAATGGGTTCACTCATGAATTTCGAATAATTGACAGTGCAAATTACTCATCTAGTGGATAATAAGTGGCTTATGTTATTGGGGGACATATGATAAAAGTAGACATTTTTCTACTGAGACTTTTAATTGCATTTTATAACTGAACAACAAATATAAATACCTTGAAAACCGAGTAGAAATTTTGAAGAATAAAATAGATAAAATAGAAAATAATTTTTTCCACCCATTACTGTTTGCCTATCTAGTTTAAATCTCCTTTTCTTCCTTAAATATTTTGTCCATCAGCCTGGACGGTGGCCTAGAATACACCAACATTCCATTAATTTTATAAATTAATTTATATTGCAAAATATGGCATGCTTTTATTTTCATCTGCCCAGCCATAATTAATCTCTCTTTGTGCGTGTGTATGTGGATTTTGTGGATTTATATTTACACAGTATCTGAGTAAGTTAAAACTGGATATCAGGATTATTCTTTTAATGAGGTTCTATAACTCCAAAGCATAGAAAACATGGTAAAATTATAACAAAATTTTTTTTTTATTGTACTTTAGGTGAAGGTTTACAGAACAAATATTTTCTCATTACACAGTCAGTACACGTATTGTTTTATGACATTGGTTAACAACCCCATGACATGTCAACACGCTCCCTTCTTGGCCTTGTAGGACCTTTTTTTTTTTGGTGAGAATATACATAGCCAAAGATACACCATTTCAAAAATTTCTACATGTACAGTTCAGTGAAGTCGATTATGTTCTTCCAGTTGTGCTGCTATTCTCACTTTTGATGAAGGTTTACAGAACAAAATAATTTCTTATTAAACAGTTAGTACACCTATTGCCCTATGACAGTGATTAAGAACCCCACTACATGTCAACACTGTCATTACTCAACCTTGGGTTCCCTATCACCAGCTTTCTTGTCCCATTCTGCCTTCTAGTCCTTGTCCCTGGCCTGCTGTGCCTCATTAGTCCCGTTTTGTTTTATGGGGCTGTCCAATCCCTGGCTGAACGGCAAACCTTGGGAGTGACTTCACCACTGAGCTTAAACGGTGTCCGGGGGCCATACTCTCGGAGTTTCTCCAGTTTGTCAGGCTGGTAAATTTGGTCTTTTTATGTGTGTTAGAATTTTGTTTTACATCCTTCTCCAGCTCTGTCCAGAACCCTCTGTTGTGATCCCGGTAAGAGCAGTCAGTGGTGGTAGCTGAGCACCAGCTAGCTGTACTGGACTCAGTCTGGTGGAGGCCTTGATAGCTGTAGTCCATTAGTCCTTTGGACTAATCTTTTCCTTGTATCCTGTTCTCTTCATTCTCCCTTGCTCCCGAAGGGATGAGACCAGTGGAGTATCTTAGATGGTGGCTCACAGGCTTTTAAGACCCCAGACGCTACTCACCAAGGTAGAATGTAGAACATTGTCTTTATAAACTATGTTATGCCAATTGAACTAGATGTTCCCTGAGACCATGGTCCCCACAGCCCTCTGCCCAGCAATTCAGTCCCTCAGGGAGTTTGGATGTGTCTAGGGAACTTCCAGGACCTTTCCTTGTACAAGTTTTGCAGGCTTCCCCAGTATACTGTACTGTCTCACCGTTCACCAAAGTTACCACTTATCTACTGTCTGTTTAGTATTCCCCCCCCCCATGTCTCCTAACCAACAAAGATTGTTACTTTTTGTGTGTAAACTTTTTCATGAGTTTTTACAATAGAGGTCTTATAGAATATTTGTCCTTTTGTGATTGACTTATTTCACTCAGCATAATGTCCTCCAGTTTCATCCATGTTATGAGATGCTTCACAGATTCATCATTGTTCTTTATTGTTGCATAATATTCCATTGTGTGTATGTACCATAGTTTGTTTATCCATTCATCTGTTGTTGGGCATCTAGGTTGTTTCCATCTTTTTGCTATTGTGAACAATGCTGCCATGAACATGGGTGTGCATATGTCTATTCGAGTGATGACTCTTATTTCTCTAGAATATATTCCTAGGAGTGGGATTGCTGGATCGTATGGTATTTCTATCCCAAGCTTTCTAAGGAAGCACCATATCACTTTGCAAAATGATTGTATCGTTATGCATTCCCACCAGCAGTGCATAAGAGTTCCAATCTCCCCACAGCCTCTCCAACATTTGTTTCCAGTGTTTTTGATTCGTGCCAGTAATGCTGGGGTGAGATGGTATCTCATTGTGGTTTTAATTTGCATTTCTCTAATGGCTAGTGAACGCGAGCATTTCCTCATGTGTCTGTTGGCTGCTTGAATGTCTTCTTTTGTGAAGTGTCTGTTCATTTCCTTTGCCCATTTTTTAATAGGATTATTTATCTTTTTGTTGTAGAGGTGATGGATATTCTGTAGATTATGGAGATTAGACCTTTGTCTGACTTGTAATGTCCAAAAATTTTTTCCTAGTATGTAGGTTCTCTTCTTACTCTTTTGGTGAAGCCTTTTGAAGAGCACAGGTGTTTGATTTATAGAAGATCCCGGTTATCTAGCTTATCTTCTGGAGTTTGTATGTTGATGGTTATGGTTTGTATCCTGTTAATGCCGTGTATTAGGGCCTGTAGCATTGGTCCTATTTTTTCTTCTATGAACTTTATATAGTTTTTGGCTTTCTATTTAGGTCTTTGATCCATTTTGAATTAGTTTTTGTATATTGTGTGAGGTGTGGGTCCTGTTTCATTTTTTTGCAGATGGATATCCAGTTTTGCCAGCACCATTTACTAAAAAGACTGTCTTTTCCCCATCTGATGGACTTTGGGCCCTTGTCGAAGATCAGGTGACTATAGGTGGTTGGATTTACATCTGGGTTCTCAATTCTGTTCCATTGGTCAATGTATCTGTGGTTGTACCAGTACCAGGCTGTTCTGTTACGACTACCGTAGCTGTATAGTAGGTTCTGAGGTCAGGTAGTGTGAGTCCTCTAACCTTATTCTTCTTCTTCAATAGTGCTTTACTTATTTGGGGCTTATTCCCTTTCCATATAAAGTTAATGATTAGTTTTTCCATCTCTGTGAATAACGTTGGTGTTTGGATCGGGATTGCATTGTATTTGTAAATTGCTTTGGGTCGAATTGCCATTTTCACACTGTTGAGTCTACTTATCCACGAGTATGTATGTTCTTCCATTTATGTAGATCCGTTTGGGTTTCTTGCAGTAGTGTTTTGTAGTTTTCTTTGTATAGGTCTTTTACATCTCTGGTTAGATTTATTCCTAAGTATTTTATTTTTTTAGGGGCTATTATAAATGGTATTGTTTTCCTGATTTCCTTTTCATTGTTCTTTTTATTGGTGTATAGGAATCCAGCTGATTTTTGAATGTTTATCTTGTATCCTGCTACTCTGCTGAATCTTTCTATTAGTTCCAGTAGATTTCTCGTGGAGTCTTGAGGGTTTTCTATGTATAGTATCATATCATCCTCAAACAGGGACAGTTTAACTTCTTCGTTACCTATTTGGATGCCCTCTATTTCTTTTTCTTGCCTTATTGCTCTAGCTAGAATTTCCAGCATAGTGTTAAATAAGAGTGGTGATAAAGGGCATCCTTGTCTTGTTCCTATTCTCAAGGGGAAAGTTTTCACCCTTTTTCCATTAAGAATGATGTTGGCTGTTGGTTTTGCATAGATGTCCTTTATTATGTTGAGAAATTTCCCTTCTATACATATTTTATTGAGAGTTTTCATCAGGAATGGGTGTTGGACTTTAACAAAACAATTTTAAATGAATTGCAATGTACCTGAAACTTAAACCATTCTTAAAATAACAGGAAGCAAATTAAAAATAAGATGATAAAACAGCAGATGAAGTTAAAATGGAAATGACTGGAAGCTGATCAGAAATAAAAAGGGAACTAGATGAGATGAGACTTTTGTTTTTTGAAATTACCCAATGATTTTAAAAAATAGCATAATTTGCATCGGAGTAAATGGAATTGGTAATATGGAAGTCAAACTGAGAAAATTCACTAACATTAAAAGGTAAAATAAAAATAATAGAAAAAAGTGAAAATAGGGAATCTAGTACATGAGGGTAACCAATATGATGACCTTTATAGAGTAAAAAACAACCAAACCCATTGCTGTCGAGTTGATTCTGACTCATAGCGACTCTGTAGGACAAGAGTAGAACTGCTCCATAGGGTTTCCAAGGAGTGACTGGTGGATTCGAACTGCTGACCTTTTGGTTAGCAGCCGAGCTCTTCACCACTGGGCCAACTTTATAGAGTAAGCATCTTTAATTTTGCCATTTCAGAGAAACTTTCTTGAATCTCCATTTCCTGTCTCTTGTTGATATCCTGGGCTTATTCTACAGCTGTCTATTCATGTTCACTAATAAGAAAATATCCCTGTAGTAATTAAGACTCACTTTGTAATTAAAATGTGTCCATCCCAGTCTAAATCATCATTTCTATCATATACTCACATACTTTCTTCCTCACTTTACCTGAGACTTGATTTGTGGCCAGATACACCAGCACTAGGAAGGAGGATTTGTCTCTTCTTTCACCCCTTATTTTTTTATTCCTTCTCCCCATCTTGTTGTGCTTCTTCTCCAGGGAAAGAGCAGAGTCAAAGGAGATTAGAAAGAAGAGGTTGAATTTTCTTTTTCTTTCTTTCTGGCAAGCATTCCAGTTTTGACTCTTTCATGCAGCACATGGTATCTTGCCCTGGTGATCTTTTCGCATGAAGATTACAGCCTCAAAAACCTTATGGGGCAGTTCTACTCTGTCCTGTAGGGTGTCTGTGAGTTGGAATCAACTCAATGGCACGCAACAATAACAACATGGAGCACAAACGTGTTTCCTTCGGGAGGCTCTGTAGGAGCTTCTTCACTGAAGAGTTCCCTGATATGGGAGACCCTTCTGGTTATGACTGCATACTAATCATGATCTCCTGATCTCAGTCTCGCAGTATATACCACAGCTGTTTGCTACCGGGGGATCTATGCCTGGTGACCAACACCTGGAATGGGAAATTAGCAAGAGAACACAACAGGTTCAACTCTTTTTGTAGCATCCCCATAGCCTGGTATAATTATAGCCTCTTGTCATGCTGAAAGAGCAAGCTGCTCCATCGTTGGCCCCCTGCACTCTCTATATTACCCAGGCTCCCAGGAATATATATTACTCTGTCTGAAGAACTCATCCACCACACTTACCTCCCCTCACAGCCCCCCAGTCATTGGTCCTACGAGCCAGAGTGAGATACTTGAAATTTTTTTGGTACCCTTAAAATCCATGAACAATTTTCATGGAGTCCTCCTGATTTAGCTTGGGAAGGAAACATTCCTTTCTTCATTCAAGGGGAAGGGAAGAGAAGCAAAAAGAAGAAGAAAAATAATATTCCCGAATCTAATTAATATTCCTATTACTATGATAATTAATGAGCAAAATTATTTTAAGGGCTTACTAATGCCTATTATGTTTTTTCTAGTACAATATTTTGCCCTGTGTGTTAGCACCTTTGATTGATATCATAGCTCCCAGTCTACAAAGCATCCTCTCATACATGGTTTCATACCAGCTTCACAGTAAATTCTAGGAAAGACATAAAAAAGAAATTTTCATTCCAGTTTTACAAGGGAAGAAACTAAGGCTAAGGGTAGTTAAGTGATTTGCCAAGGCTAGAAAGCCAATATGTCAGAGGGCCAAAACAAACAAACAACAAACAAACAAACCCGTTGCCGCCAAGTCGATTCCGACTCATACCGACCCTGTAGGACAGAGTAGATGAGTTTTAGTGATATTGCTAACCATTATAGTAATGAACTTTTAGAAGACAACTCTGTGTGTGTGTGTGTGTGTGTATGTGAAACCCAGTGGAAGTGCTCAAAACGCTGAAATGAAATTCACATTCTTCCAACTTTTCCAGAGAAGGCATCAAAAACAAGTCGTTTAAATTCTTTGGCTTCCTCACCCCAGAATCCTGTATTCTTTCAGACCATTTCTTATTTAACTACAATCCCTGGGGCTAGAAGACTGCCAAAAAAGACAGTATTTCTGGCTCACAGACTTAGGAAAGTTCCCAAAATGCAGAATGTATTGCAAGTTGTGTTTTGTAGACAAAAAGACATTGAAACTCCATGCACTGTAAAACAAATTGAAATGCAGTGCATTTGAAGGTAAGCTCTGCAGTTTCAGCTACAGCCATCACCTCTCTGGAGTTGACACAGTTGAAATGAGAACATTAGGAATAGTTGATTCTTGCTATTATCTATTGGCTTTCAACAGCACCTGTTTAGCAGAGTCTTTTGTTTTAGTGGGAAAATTTATCATTTGAATTTATTGAATATCCACATAATCACATCATTGTCATAGGTCTGTGACAGTTAAAGAGAAAATTATACATAGGATATACTCTACCTTCAGAGAGTATGTATTCTATGTAATAATGAAGAGCAAAATATCCTCTTTTAAAAGGTAATTGAGAATTAATATATTCATTATGTATATATATATATATTTTTAATATTTTATTGTACTTCAAGTGAAGGCTTACAGAACAA
>NW_004444103.1:4665972-4732237 GCF_000243295.1 Trichechus manatus latirostris
ATGCAGCGGGGAGATGGTTATGTATGAAGTTAAGCGGCTGTTTTGTCTCCCACTGGACGCTCCATGAGGCTGCTTTCTCGTACCCCTGTTTGGTGGTCTCTGATAGGAGTCCACGATGGTGAGTCCGCGCTGCGTTAGCTGGTAGGGGACCTCTGCATGAATCTCTCCTTGCTCTCCGTTCTCTTTCAGTATTCTCACTCCACTGGATGCTCGGCTGAGTTCTTTATCTCTTCATTTGATGTTCTAGGGTTTCAGGATTGTTGATTCTCTGTTTGGCTTAGTTCTTCAGATCTTTGTTGTGGAGGGACAGCGTGGTGCTTCTGCCTAGAGCGCCATCTTGCCAGAGTCATTATGTATATTTTTGGGAGCCATGGTTTATACATGTTTACTACTGCGGTAGTGGATGAGACTAAGGTAAATCAGGACATTTCTAGATTATTGTAATGCGTTGCTCCTAAGGAGTTTCAGTTAATAAAGAGACTAATTACAAACAAAGCAAGTAAATTTATACTACAAATATTTTGTCTTTTTTTTTTTTTATGTCTCTCTCTAGTTGCTAGTGGCAGAACATCCAACTCAAACAGAATATAATAGCAGTAACATATCTTGCTTACTTGATAAATCTAGAGGTCATATTGGCTCAAGTAGGGCTGAATTCTTTGCTAAGACATTGTGCTTGGGATCAGTTTTCCTGATCTCTCAAGCTTTCTGTTCAATTAGTTTCACTCTCAGATTCTGCATGGTAGCCTGTATCTTCTATCCCTCACAGAAACTAGTAAAAGAAACAGGAGTTTTATCTTCTTTATCGGAGGCCCCGATAAACAGCTTTAGGTATGTTCTAATTGGATGTATAGGTGTGGGGCCTAGAGCCACTTCTCTTTGCTATAGGCTCTCACCACCTCATGATGACTCTTAGGTTACTTTCTGTAAACTGTACTTGTTAAAAAAATTAAACCCATTGCTATTAAGTCAATTACAACTCATTGTGACCCTATAGGACAGAGTAGAACTGCCCCATAGGGTTTCCAAGGCTGTAATCTTTACAGAAGCAGACTGCCACATCTTTCTCCCAGAGAATGGCTTGTGGGTTTGAACCACCAGCCTTTTGGTTAGCAGCCGAGCACTTAACCACTGCACCACCGAGGCTCCTTCCATAAACCATAGCACTCTCCAGAAACACAAACTACTATTTTAAAAATTGTTACTCAAATGAAGGTTGCATCATTCAAATACAGGCATTTAAGAATACCCAAATATTGATAACTTTCAGAAATAGTTCCTAGTATTGCTCAATCTCAGTGTCCCAGTATAGTTTGGCCAATGTTTCCAAAACATTTAACAGAAAAAATTCTGTATCTCATGGTGCCAGAATGCAAGAGCAATTGATCTAGAAGCCCAAAACATTTCGAGCCACTCAGATCTTGTAGATTACTGTCTGAGAAGAAAAGAAGAAATAAAGAAAGAAGAAAGAAGAGGATATAAACCCCCCAACTGAGGTAATTTAAGTAATGGAGAAGAGTATGTTTCCATAATTGCTGAGATATATTTTGAGGTGTGTTAAAGGAACAGAGTTTGGCAGAGGAAGTGGAAAAATAGCAATAGAGCAAAGGGAATTATATATGAGATACTAGAAGGTTAGTGGGTATTCATTTACAAGTCCCTGCAACCTGTAGTACATAATATAGAATCTGAGATACAGTAACAGTGAGGCTTTTGAATAGAACAAGAGAAATGTTTGGTGACTTTGATGCACAAGAATATAAACTTCAAATTTATAAAAATGACCAGGAATCACTACACTCATTAGTAATGCAATATAAATAATTCTTATGGGGAAGATCATGTTTAAGTGTAAAGGGGCCCAGATAGAGAAAAGGTAGAATTGGTTCTATGCTTAACATCACTTTAGCTGTTGTTTAAAAATGACAATGTTTGTGACTTATAAGGGATGTTTCTACAGAAATAATGAGGGTATTTCAAAACAGGGTTGAGCAGCTCCTCGTATTATTTAATTTAATAGATTTGTGGAGTTTTTTTTTTTTTTTTTTTAAATAACAAACCTATTCCAAGCTCAATTTTCATCTACTTTGTGGGTAATAAACATTTTGTCATTCATTATTTCAGAGAAGAGGATATTTGAGAACAAAAAGGTATTTGTTCCAGGTGACAGAGCAAGAGTAACTTGTTCAATGTCACAGAAAAAGATGTGTATATAAGAAGATATCTTTAAAATTTCCCCAAGATTTGGAAGAGAGTGGGAAGAGAGGAAAACCCAGTTAAATGTGATGCAATTTAATTAAGAGACCAATTTCATTTAAAAAAAAAAAAAAGTTTAAATTAGGATTACTGCACAGATAAAATTTTCATTTAATTGCGCTTATTTTTATGTTCCACTCAGTGATGAATATAGATTTTGTGGGAGCTGAAACTTGTACAATTTAGGGGACAACTTTAAGTAAATAAAATACAGAATTATGAGAAAAAGTTTATGTCATAAGGCATATTTATTTAGACAGTGCGATGGTTAAGATTGTGTGTCAACTTGGCTGGGCCATGATTCTCAGTGTTTTGGCAGTTGTTTAATGTTGTGATAATTTCCCTGTTGAGATTTGATATGTGATCACCCCAATGATGGGATCTGCTGTGAGTAGCCAATCAGTCAAAAGGGAGTTTCCTTGGGCATGTGGCCTGCATCTAATATAAGTTGATGTTCTGGCAAGGCTCAGGGGCTTTCACTAGCTCTGGATCCTGCAGCTGGCTCCTGTTCATCTGACCTGTGGTTCTTGGTACTTGAGCTAGCAGCTTACCTGTGGTCTTGCCTGCTGATCTTGGGATTCATCAATCTTCACAGCCTGTGAGCAAGAGCCGTGCTCTTTGACCTTCGAGTCTTGGGTTTGCCAGCCCCTGCAGCTGCGTGAATCAGGAGAAGCCTCTTTCCTGACCCATGAACTTGGGACGTCCAGCCTCTACAATCATGTGACCCATTTCCTTGATATAAACTTTTCTCTAGTATGTATTTATACACTTTACTGGTTTTACTTCTCTAGAGAGCCCAGCCTAAGACAGACAGAGAAACTAGATCACATCAAATTATAAATTTTAAGAGCTGATCGTAATAAAATCCAGAAAAGTAACAAAATATTTATATTAATCAATCATGTAATACACTTTACAATGTTTCTACGTTTGTCTCCATATTCTTTTATCACCTTTTATGTAATAATATTTTATAATATTATTTTCTATAGAAACAATAGACAGCCTGTTCAGGCCCCTTCTGTTTGAATGATCAAAATTTGCTTTTTAATACTCTTTATCTTTTAGAGCATTTTTAAGTTTACAAAAAAAAGTGCAAAAAGTACAAAAAGTTCCCATATTCCCCCCTCCCCTCTGTACACTGTTTCTCCTGTTATTAACAGCTTGCATTCCTGTGGTAATTTTGTTACAATTGGTGAAGTAATATTGATGCATTACAATTAACTAAAGTCCATATTTACATTGGGGTTTTCAATTTATGTTGTACAGCTGGGATTTTGAAAAATGAATAATGTCATGTGTCTGCTACTAGAGTAGTATACAGAATAGCTTCTTTGTTCTAAAAATGCCCTGTGCTCCACTATACATTCTTTTCCCTTCCCCTGAAGCCCTGGAAACCACTGATCTCTTAACTGTCTCTATAATTTTGCCCTTTCCAAAATATCAAACAGTTGTTACCATACAGTATTCAGCTTTTTCAGGCTGGCTTCTTTCACTTAGCAATATGCATTTAAGATTCCTCCATTTCTTGTCCTGGCTTGATAGATTATTTCTTTTTATTACTGAATAATACTCACTGAATGGATGTACCACCCTTTGTTTATCCATTCACCTACTGAAGAACATTTTGGTTGCTTCCAATTTTTGGCAATTATGAAGAAAGCTACTTTAAACATTCATGTTTAGGTTTTTATGTGTACATACATTTTCAACTCATTTGGGTAGTTACTTAGGAATGTAATTACTGGGTTATAGGTAAGCCTACATTTAGCTTTGTAAGAAACTACCAGACAATCTTCCAAAGTGACATTATTTTGCATTCCCACCAGCAATGAATGAAAGTTGCTGTTGCTCGACAGTCTCTCCAGGATTTGATGTTGGCATTGCTCTAGATTTTAGATATTCTAATAGGTATACAGTGGTAATGTTTGATTTTTATTATTGATAATATTTAAACATTTATGAAAACATATGCTTACTCTAAAACCTGTGCACAAATATTTATAGTGTCTTTATACATAAAGGCCCCAAAGCAGAAACAACCCAATTGTCCTTAAAATAGTGTAAAAATAAATGACCGTGTTATACTCACACAATGAAACATTATTTAGCAAAGCAATAAATACACAGCATGGATAAGCCCAACAATATTGAATTCTTTATGCATAATGACAGACGACTGACTCAAAAAGATACATTCTGCTCTCCAAGTCTGTATTCACATCTATATTCCTCCTCCCCACAAAAAGGAAAAACTAAAGGAATAAGAAAAAAAATCAGTTTTGCCAAAGATTTGGGATTTAGGATAGAGGAGTAATTGACTACAAAGGAATGGCAAGATATTTTTATTGCAATGAAAATGTCTTATATCTTTATTTGTGTGGTGGACATATGGCTGCATATGCTTGTGAAAACTCACAGAACTATAAAATGGGCCAACTTTAAAACATGTAACTAATACAATAATAAAGTTAACTTAAAAAATTTTTGATCATCAGAAGACACTATTAAGAAAATGAAATTACAAGCCACAGTCAGGAAGAAAATATTTTTCAAACTTATAATCCCCATAGAACTTAACCAGAGAAAATTATGTATATCCCCTTACAACTTATTAATAAGAATATAAACAACAAAATTCCAAAAAAAATTATTCAATTAAGAAGATACTTCACCAAAGAATACATGCAAATGGCAATAACCATATGAAAAGATGCTCAATATCATTATTCATTAGGGAAATGAAAAAGGATACCATGGTGGGATACAAATCCACAGCCTCTATAAAGCTAAAAAGAAAAAGAAAACAACAAAAAAGTACAACTGACCATATAAAATGTTGGTGAGGAAATGGAGCAACTTTAATTCTCATAAACTCCCAGTGAGAAAGTTAAATGGTATAGTTACTTTGGTAAACAGTTTGGCACTTTCTAAAAAAGTTAAATGTACCTCTGCGATATAATCCAACTAATATAATATAGCTAAGATATATGTAAGTGTATTTTCATACAGAGAGTTATATATGAATGTTCATAGCAACTTATTTTTTTTTTTTAGTAGTTAGAAACTGAAAACAACCTATATGTATATTAACATTTGAACAGATAAATAAATTATGGTATACTCGCTCACTCATCTATCCCAGGAAATTTGGTAGACAGCTACCTGGCCAACCAACTGAAAGTGATCTATATTTGTGCCCATTCCAAAGAAAGATGATCCAACAGAATGTGGAAATTATCGAAAAATATCATTAATATCACACAGAAGTAAAATTTGCTGAAGATAATTCAAAAACAGTTGCAGCAGTACATTGACAGGGAACTGCCAGAATTTCAGGCCAGATTTAGAAGAGGACATGGAATGAGAGATATCATTGCTGTTGTCAAATGGATCTTGGCGAAAGCAGAGAATACCAGAAATATGTTCACCTGTGTTTTACTGACTATGCAAAGGCTTCAACTATGTGGATCATAACAAATTATGGATAACATTGTGAAGAATGGGAATTCCGGAGCACTTAGTCCTGCTTGTGAGAAACCTGTACGAAGATGAAGAGACAGTCATTCGAACAGAACAAGGGAATACTGCCTGGTTTAAAGTCCAGAAGGGTGTGCATCAGGTGTGCATCCTTACATCATACTTAATTTGTATGCTGAGCAAATAATCTGAGAAGCCAGACTATATGAAGAAGAATGTGGCACAAGGATTGGAGGAAGACTAATTATCAACCTGTGATATGCAGATGACACACCCTTTCTTGGTGAAAGTGAAGAGGATTTGAAGCACTTACTGTTGAACACCGAAGACTATAGCCTTCAGTATGGATTACACCTCAACATAAAGAAAACAAATATCTTCACAACTGGACCAATAAACAACATCATGATAAATGGAGAAAAGATTGAAGTTGTCAAGGTTTTCATTTTACTTGGATCCACAATCAATGGCCATGGAAGCAGCAATCAAGAAATCAAACAACGTATTGCATTGGGAAAATCTGCTGAAAAAGACCTCTTTGAAGTGTTAAAAAGCAAAGATGTCATTTTGAGGGCTCAGGTTTGCCTGACCCAAGCCATGGTTTTTTCAGTCACCTCATTTGCATGTAGTGGATAACATTGCAAAGAATGGAAATTCCAGAATACTCAGTTGTACTCATGAGGAACCTGTACATAGATAAAGAGACAGTCATTCGAACAGAACAAAGGGATACTGCATGATTTAAAGACAGGAAAGTTGTGCGAAAAGGTTGTGTCCTTTCACCATACTTATTCAATACATGCTGAGCAAATAATCCGAGAAGTTGGACTATATGAAGAGGAACAGGGCATAAGGATTGGAGGAAGACTCATTAACAGTCTGCATCATGCAGATGACACAACCTTGCTTGCTGAAAATGAAGAGGACTTGAAGTATTTACTGATGATGACCGAACACTACAGCCTTCAGTACAGATTATACCTCAATATAAAGAAAACAAAAATTCTCACAACAGGACCAATAAACAACATCGTGATAAACAGAGAAAATATTGAAGTTGTCAAGGATTTCATTTTACTTGAATCCAAAATCAACACCTATGGAAGCATCAGTCAAGAAATCAAACAATGCATTCCATTGGGCAAATCTGCTGCAAAAGATCTCTTAAAAGTGTTAAAAATCAAAGATGTCACTTTAAGGACTAAGATGCACCTGACCCAAGCCATGGTGTTTTCAATAGCCTCATGTGCATGTGAAAGCTGAACAATGAATAAGGAAGACCAAAGAAGAATTGACGTCTTTGAATTGTGGTGTTGGCAAAGAATATTGAATATACTGTGGACTGACAAAAGAATGAACAAATCTGTCTTGTAGGAAGTACAGCCAGAATGCTCTTTAGAAGCAAGGATGATGAGTCTTTGTCTCACATACTTTGGACATGTTATCAGGAGGGATAGGTCCCTAGAAAAGGACATATTCTTGATAAAGTAGAGGGTCAGTGGAAAAGAGGAAGACCATCAATGAGGTGGATTGACACAGTGGCTGCAACAGTGGTCTCAAGCAAGACAACGATCATGAGAATGGCGTAGGACCAGGCAGTGTTTTGTTCTGTTGCACATAGGGTCCCTATGAGTCAGAACAAACTCAGTGGCACCTAACAACAACAACATATGCATGTGAAAGCTGGGCAATAAACAAGGAAGACTGAAGAATTGATGCATTTGAATTATGGTGTTGGCAAAAGATATTGAATAGACCATAGATTGCCAGAAGAACTGAAGTACAGTCAGAATGCTCCTCAGAAGTAAGGATGGTAAGACTTCGTCTCATGTACTTTGGACATGTTATCAGGAGGAACCAGTACCTGGAGAAGGACATCATGCTTAGTGAAGTAGAGGATCAGCAAAAAAGAGGAAGACCCTCAACGAGATGGATTGACACAGTGGCTGCAACAATGAGCTCAAACATAGCAATGATTATGAGAATGGTGCAGAACTGGGCAGTATTTCATTCTGTTGTACACAGGGTTGCTATGAGTCAGAACTGTCTCAGCAGCACCTAACAGGAATATACCTATACAAGGAAATATTATACAGTAAAAAAGTGAATAAAAATATCAGAATATACATATTCATACAAGTATGAATCTCAAACTAATTACGCTGAATTAAAGAAACCTGAGGAAAAAAATAGACTACATACTGTATAAGTTCATAGGAAATGTAAGCCTATATAAAATGAGAAATGTGGCAGTATATAGATCAGTAGTTACCTGGGGATAGTTGGGGGAATGGATCAATTATAAAGGTGCATGAGAATTTGGAGATGATAGTTATGTTCATATTTTTTTAACATGTATACACATATTTTCAAATTCATGAAATTATGAATTTAAACATATCCAGCTAATTGCTTGCCAATGATGTCCCACTAAATGTGTAAATTATTTGACTAATTTAAAATAAAGGAGGAAAAGTGGAGTATAGAACTGATGAGACAAATCAAAATCAAATAGTAAGTTTTTAGATATAAACCTAATTATATAAAGAATTACATTAAATGATAAATCATAAATACCCCAAGAAAAATCCAATATCATCCAGTTAGATAAAACAAATTCCAAATATAGGTTACTTAAAAGAGACATAGTTTAAATAGGTCACAGAAAGTTTGAGAGTAAAATGTTTGAAAAGATATACAATGCAAAGAAAAATTGTGTGGCAATATTAAGATGAGACAGTGTCATTAAAGGAGGAAGCTTTACCACACAAAAAAGAAGAGATTTTCCTAAATATAGAAGAATCAATTAAACAGGAAAATATAAGTGATCTATATCTGTACAAGGAGCCCTAGTAGGGCAGTGGTTAAGTGGTCAGTTGCTGACCAGAAGGTCGGTGGTTTGAACCAATCAGCTGCTCCACAGAAGAGATATCTGGCAGTCTGCTTCCATAAAGATTATAGCGGTGGAAACCCTGTGGGACAGTTCTAATCTGTCCTATAGGGTCACTATGTGACCTGTGTAATGAATTTATATTTGTATAGACAAAAACTGACACAATAAAAATGGAAGTAGATCAATTCAAAATCATAGTAGAAGAATTTAATATACCAATCTCAATAGCTAATAGAATAAGCAGATAAAACAAATCAGTAAGAATACTGAAAATTTGAAAAGCAAAATGACCAAATTTTATCTCACTGTCATATACATTGCTATCAAGAAGTTACAGAGTTCACATTAATTTCAAATGCAGTAAACTTTTCAAGTGCAGTAAACTTTTATCAAAATCATCCACATTGTATTCACAAAGTATGGATCAACTAGTTTAGTTAAAAAAAGGTTTAAATAATGCAGGATTTGTACTTTCACAACAGTAAAATAACACTATAAATCAATTGCAAAAATAAAACTAGAAAATACATGTTAATTAAATAAAACATATATGAATGATACCTGTTTCTATAAAAAACAATATAAACCAGTTCACTGTGAACTGAATGATAATGATGATATGACATACTGAAACATACATGATTCAGCTAAAGCAAACCTGGAAGCAAATTCATAGCCTAAAAGACATAAATTAGGAAAAAAAGTTTCTATTTTAAGTCTATAAAAAAAATCAGCACAATATAGAAAAAGAAAATATAATAAAAATATATAAAGATAAAAGCTGAACTTATTAGAATAAAAAATAAATGAAAAATGAAAGAAAAAAGGTAAAGTTTGGTCTCTGAAAAGATAAGTAGAATTGATGAACCTTTAGCAATACTGAGCAGTGAAAATAATAGACTTATAGATTCTTCTGTCATGATAAAATAAATTCTTAAAAAATGAAAACTACCAAAACAGAAGAAGAAATAAAAAATCTGAATATCCTGATACCTATTTAAAAATAGAGCCCTGGTGGCAAAGTGGTTGAGCCCTCAGGCTGGTAGCCAAAGGGTTGGCAGTTCGAATCCACCAGCCACTCCTTGGAAACCCTGTGGGGCAGTTCTACTCTGTCCTGTAGGGTCACTATGAGTCAAAATTGACTCGACAGCACACAACAACAGCAATTTAAAAATACAAAACTAAAACATAACATAACAACAACCAAAAACTAAAAAAAAAAAAAAACACATGTACATACAACTTATATCCATAATATATTTTTTAAACTCCCATAAATCAACAACTCAAAGCAGAAAACCCAATAGAAAAATAAGCAAAATATTTGATTCTTAGAAATTCTTTTACACAAAAGGCTATCAAATGACTGAATAACATAGAAGGTGCTCAATTTCTTGGAGCCTACCAGAATGACTAAAGTAAAAAGAAAAAAAAAGACTGTATATTGCAAGTGTTGGTGATGATCTAAAACAACAGAAATTCTCGTATACTATTGGTAGGAGCATAAATGCTTTGAATGACTGACAGTCAATCTCTACTAAAGTTTAACTTATATGTACTCTATAACCTAGAAATTCATGAGGTAAATTCTCAACAAAAATGGAAAAAAAAAAAAATAGAAGAATCTGGTAAAAAATCAGAATCCTCATTGCAACACTACTGTCAACAGTAGAATGGAAAATTACATTGTGACATATTCACATAATAGAATGATATGCAGCAAATAGAATAAAAGAGCCACTATGTGCAGGAATAGGGTTAAATCTCATAAACACATTGAGTGAAAGAAGTCATGCACAAGAGTGTATCTTATGACTCCGTTTATATGAAGGGCAAAACCAGACAAAACTAATCTATGCGGTTGGAAGTAAGCTTACTGGTTATCCTTGTGGGTCGTAGTGACAGAAGGAAGAACAAGGTGGGGCTCCTTGAGTGATAGTAGTGTTCTGTTTTATAATGCATGGACTGATTGCATGTGTTCAGTTGTGTAAATTCATCCAGCTCTGCATTTTTGTTAGGTTTACTTTTCTATATGTATATTATTATACTTCAACTATAAGTTCTTAAAATGAGAATTAATACATAAATGAAGAGGGATAGACTAGTAGTCATCAGTAAATTGCTTTATAGCCTGGTTCTGTCATTCACCTTTTAAATGAACTTCAGCATGTCACAAACTTTCATTCATTTTTTTATGTGAGGTCAAGGTATCAAAGTTGGTGATTGCTCAGTTCCTTTTCAGTAAATAATAATGATGATGATGATGAGTCAATGTGTACATATCAGTTGTGAATACTTAGAAATGCAGGCATGTATCACATGTTTAATGGCCTTGCATTCTTCAAGATAATTAAGAATTGTGCTTTACAACCAGAGCTTGGGAGAGCCATTGTGAGAAAATCAAATGTATTTATCCCAAAGATCACAGTCTCTTCTTTGTTTTCATCTTCTTCTACTTCTAGCTAAAATACAATAAAAGTGGAGTATAGAACATTCAAAATACTTAGATTTTGTACAGAGCATTTAGACCTTGGGAATATTATTATGTTATCTAGGGGATGATTGTTGGTCTGTGGTTGTACTGTGCCAATCCCTTGAAATATTTTCTTTGATTATCTTCTGATGTAATTGAAACATTTTCCGAGACCACTGCTTTGATTAGTGACTCAACATTCACAGCTAGGTATCAGAGACAGAGGGGCCCTTTTTAAAACTCTCAATTAAGTGTCAACTTTGTTCTGATACGTAGGATTAATTTTTTTTTTTCTATTAAAAGTGTTGCTTCCAGATAGTGTATTGAAAAGTAGTTAAATCATAAACAAATAAAACTTACAACTGACTATATATGGATATGAAGTACTGCAGTAAAGCATTCAGCCATTTACTGGTTCAACAATTATATATCATCATTACATTTATAAATCATTAAGCTTTTTGTACAAAGTATTATTTCAGGTAATTAAAAATAATTACACAAATCTAGAAAAGTAAGATAAAAAAATGCAGTGACCTGTATTGTATGGAAATGTGCTCTGATACTCTATTTAATATTAGGTATATAGAGATATACACACATTTCAGAATCATCCTTCATTGTTCTCTGAAGTGTGCATAGAAACTGATTGATTTTGAGCATCCAATAAATTTATCGATAAAAAATTGAGAGATATACTGCTGTAGTAAGGAATATCCCATCTAAATACCCATTAACTGGAGTTACGGAGTAATGGGCGTTAGTTGGGTTCAAAGGCAAATCAATGTCAAGCAGAATGAGGTAATAAAATTGGGTGCATTAAGGTCTTCATGAATATCAGACAAATCATGGATTATTTGGCAGAATTCCTAGGGTTTTCTTGCAGAATGTAACTTCAGAATAAGCACATTGAATGTACATTTGACAGTAAATTATGAAACTGTGGTAACTTTTCATTATTCTGATATTCAGAAGCCAGTTGCTGTATGCTCCAGTAGTTTAAAAACTTTTTAGATCAGAAAACAAGTTGAATCTCTTAGGAACCTTAATTAGCCACATCAAAGAATGCACTGATCACTTATATTAATATTTTACAGAACAAAATAAAAAATATAGAAAATATAGGAAGGGGAAATAGGGAGCAGAGTGTACTGGAAAGAGTCAGTGTTTGGGGCTAAGAGATAGTATCTTCACCTGAAGACTACAGGGTATCTCTAATGGTCTTGTCCTAAGAAGTTTGAATGGGATATGGAGGTTGCCCAAAACAATGAGTGGCGTGAAAATGAGATAGTATAATAAGTGGAGTTGAATGAGGTGGGTTGCAGTTATTATTTTAAAGAAAAGGATTATAATGGAATGAAACCTTAGAGTGTGTGTCTTAGCTGGGTTCTCTAGAGGAGCAAAACCAGTGAAGCATATATGCAAATATATAGTGTGTGTGTGTGTGTGTGTGTGTGTTAGGTGCCTTCAAGTCATTCCAACTCATAGTGACCCTACGTACAACAGAAGCAAACACTGCCCAGTCCTGTTGTTATCCTTAAGCCCATTGTTGCAGCCCCTGTGTCAGTCCATCTAGTTGAAGGTCGTCCTCTTTTTCACTGACCCTCTACTTTATGAAGCATGATGTCCTTCTCCAGGGACAGGTCCCTCCTAAGAACGTGTCCAAAGTATGTGAGTCATAGTCTTGCCATCCTTGCTTACAAGGAGCATTCTGGTCACACCTCTTCCAAGACAGATTTGTTCATTCTTTTGGCAGTCCATGGTATATTCAATTTTCTTTGCCAACACTACAATTCAAAGGCATCAATTCTTCTTCAGTCTTCCTTATTCATCATCCAGCTTTCATATGCATGTGAGGCGATTGAAGACACCATAGCTCAGGTCAGGCACACCTTAGTCTTCAAGGTGCTTTTCAACACTTTAAAGAGGTCTTTTGCGTCAGATTTGCCCATTGTAATGCGTCTTTTGATTTCCTGACCACTGCTTCCGTGAGTGTTGATTGTGGGTCCAAGTAAAATGAAATCCTTGACAATTTCAGTCTTTTCTCCGTTTATCGTGATGTTGCTTATTGGTCCAGTTGTGAGGATTTTTGTTTTCTTTATGTTGAGGTGTAATCCCTGCCGAAGGCTGTGGTCTTTGATCTTCATCAGTAAGTGCTTCAAATCCTCTTCACTTTCAGCAAGTAAGGTTGTGTCATCTGCATATTGTAGGTTGTTAAAGAGTCTTAATTCAATCCTGATGCCCCATTCTTCTTCATGTACTCCATCTTCTCGGATTATTTGCTCAGCATACAGATTGAATAAATTTGATGAAAGGATACGACACTGACACACTCCTTTCCTGACTTTAAACCATGCAATATCCCCTTGTTCTGTTCGAAAGACTGCCTGTTGATCTATGTACAGGTTCCTCAAGAGCACAATCAAGTGTTCTGGAATTTCCATTCTTCGCAACGTTGTCCATAATTTGTTATGATCCGCACTGTCGATTGCCTTTGCATTGTCAATAAAACACAGATAAACATCTTTCTGGTATTGCAAATATATAAAGAGACATTTATTTCATGGAGAGGGCGCATGCAATTGTGGACACTGGCAAGTCCCAAATCTCCAGCAGCAGGCTGGAGGCTTCTCCTGACTTATGTGGTTGCAGGGGCTGAGAACCCCAACATCTGCATGTCAGGAGGCAGGCTACTGGCTCACAGGGTTGGGAGAACTGGTGAATCCAAAATCTGCAAGTCAGGCAGTTGGCTGAAGGCTTCTGACGTCATCCCAAGAACTGGAGTTGGAGGATAACGAGACATGCAGGATCGAGAGAGAGCGTGAGCTTTGCCGGAACATCCATATATATCGGATAAGACCACATCCCCATAGAAACTACGCTTCAAACTTATTGGCTGCTCAGATCAGATCACAAAATGGAAGATGATTACATAATGTTTGCCAAACCACTGAGAATCATGGCCTAGCCAAGTCGACACATAACATTAACCGTCACAGTGTCTGAGGTAGATATTTACAGCTTGAATCCTAATTAAAATTGGAAACTTATAAATGATCAATCTAATGGTGTTTCTGCAAAAGCATTTTGGAAACAAGCAAACAATTTTTTCACATTTCTAAAATATATGCATTTATATTAATGACTTTAAATTTAATAATTTTAAATATATTTTTGATAGGGTGTTATTTTAGATCTGTATTTTTATTTCAATTGATTAAATTTAAATAACATCTAATGTGTTTGCAATTTGTAATAGTGATTACATATTATACATTATCTTCATTACTAAATTACTTATAAGAATAAAAATAGGATAAATGCATAGATATTTCTGGTTGTGAGGTGTATGTGTGTGTGTGTGTGTATTTGTTAAGAGGCAGTAAAACAAGAACAAACAATCAAACTTCTTTGTGTACTAATTTTCTGTATAACTAATTTTGAAAGTAGTAATATAATTTCCATCTATATACTTGTTTCTCTGGTTAGTTATGTGTCATAACTGAGAATATTTTTTTTAAATCTTGATTTACTGGCTATTTTATATTACATTAATTTTTCCAAGCAGACTCAAGTTTCATGCACTTTCCATATAAGCACCAGGATTTATTTATTTTTTTGTATGTACCTTATACATTGCTTTCTCAGAAAAGCTCAGTGGAAGGTCAATAAAATAAAACCAATACATGTTGGTTGCAATGAAAGAATTTAGAGTTACAAAGAGAATCCATGATATAGTGAATTTGAATGCAGTTATGGAACACTCACCTAACTTAAAGCTACACAGTCTTACTGGAATTAAATAAACATACACAAAAAGTATCAAGAATTATCAACAGTGCCTTAGGTTAAGGAGATTCTGAAAAAATGAATTTAAGTGATAACCAAGGAAGTTTTCATAACACCTGCATCAATACAGATGGATTCAATCTATATAAGAGATAAAGGAGAACATTGGGAAATTGAACCATGGAAAGATATTAAGAGGAATATATTCATTTATTTTTATTGAGGGAACTTCACAAAGATTTGTACTAGGAAAATATTTAGGCCCAAGAAATACATCACTGTAGAAAATTGAAAATACAAATAAATACAAAACTTGGAAATCTTTATTGAACGTTCTAAATTAAGCATATGAACGAAAATAAAATATTTTGGCCTTGTCATTTTGTAATGATATCATTTAATCTTCTCTGCAAAATTATGATTTGCTGAATCATTTTTAAGGGCTATAAATAAGCCTTTCTCACTTTTAAGTTTTTCCATTGGCCGACATGATGTCTCACATATCACTACTTTTCAATAAAAAAGGAGTTGAAATGAATCAAGCATCTATTACCTGACCCAGTTAAAAAAAAAAAAAAAAGATTTAGCAATTTGTATTTTCTTTATTAATGTAATAGGGCAACAGATAAGAGTAGGAATTATGGAGACAGAGAGTTTGTGTTCAAATTCCTATCTGTATGACCTTGAGTAACCACTTGTCTGTCAGTTTGTCATACTGTGGTGGCTTTAGTGTTGCTGTGATGCTAGAAGCTATGCCACCCTGCTGGTATTTCAAATACCAGAAGGGTTATCCATGGTAGACAGTTTTCAGCAGAGCTTCCAGTCTTAGGCAGACTAGGAAGAAAGACCTGGTGATCTATTTCCAAAAATAAAAATTTGGCCAGTGAAACCTTATGAATAGCAACAGTATATTGTCTAGTATAGTGCTGGAAGATGAACCCCTCAGGTTGGAAAGCACTCAAAATATGACTGGGGAAGAGCTAGCTCCTGAAAGTAGAGTCAACCTTAATGACATAGATGGAGTGAAGTTTTCAGAACCTTCATTTGCTGATGTGTCATGAAGAAGAAACAGCTGCAAACATGCATTAATAATTGAAACGTGGAATGTACGAAGAATGAATCAAGAAAAATTAGAAGCCATTTGAAATGCATACAGATCAATATCCTAGGCATTATTGCACCAAAATGGACTGGTATTGGCCATTTTGAAACAGACAATCATATGGTCTACTATGCAGGGAATGACAAATTGAAGAGAAATGGTGTCGCATTCATTGTCAAAAAGCACATTTCTAGATCTTCACATTCATTGTCAAAAAGAAAATTTTAAGATCTATAGTGAAGTACAACACTGTCAGTGATAGGATAATACCCATACTCCTACAAGGAAGACCAATTAATACAATTGTTACTAAAATTTACACACCAACCACAAATGCCAAAGATGAAGAAATTGAAGATTTGTACCAACTTCTGCAGTCTGAAATTGATCAAATATGGAATCAAGATGCATTGATAATTACTGGTGATTGGAATGTGAAAGTTGGAAACAAAGAAGGATCAGTACTTAGAAAATATGGCCTTGGTGATAGAAACATTGCCAGAGATCACATGATAGAATTTTGGAAGACCAATAGCTTATTCATTGCAAATACCTTTCTTCAAACTTGTAAATGGTGACGGTACACGTGGATCTTGCTGGATGGAATGCACAGGAATCAAATCGACTACATCTGTGGAAAGAGACAGTGGAAAAGCACAATATCATCAGTGGGAACAAGGCCAGGGGCTGACTGCAGAACAGACTATCAATTACTCTTATGCAAGTTCAAGTTGAAGTTGAAGAAAATTAAAACAAGTCTACGAAAGCCAAAGTGTGACCTTGAGTATATCACACCTGAATTTAGAGACCATCTCAAGAACAGATTTAACACATTTAACACTAATGACTGAAGCAAGACAAGTTGTGGGATGACATCAAAGACATCATACATGAAGGAAGCAAAATCTCATTAGAAAGACAGGAAAGAAAGAAGAGACCAAAATGGATATCAGAACAGACTCTGAAAGTTGCTGTTGAGTGTAGAGCAGTTAAAGTGAAAGGAAGAAATAATCACGTAAAAGAGCCAAACAGAAGATTTCAAAAGGCAGCTCAGTAAGACAGGGTAAAGTATTATAACGAAATGTACAAAGACCTGGAGTTAGAAAACCAAAAGGGAAGAAGCTCATATGCAAGTTCAAGTTCAAGTTGATGAAAACTAAAACAACTCTATGAAAGCCAAAGTATGACCTTGGTATATCCCACATGAATTTAGAGACCATCTCAAGAATAGATTTGATGCATTGAACACTAATGACCGAAGACCAGACGAGTTGTGGAATAACATCAAGGACATCATACATGAAGAAAGTAAGAGGTCATTAAAAAGACAGGAAAGAAAGAAAAGAACAAAACGGATGTCAGAAGAGATTCTGAAAGTTACTCTTGAACTTAGAGTAGCTAAAGCAAAAGGAAAAAATGGTGAAGTAAAAGAGCTGAATGTAAGATTTCAAAGGGCAGCTCAAAAAGGCAGAGTAAGTATTATAATGAAATGTGCAAAGACCTAGAGACAGAAAACCAAAAAGGGAGAACACACTTGGCATTTCTCAAGCTGAAAGAACTGAAGAGAAAATTCAAGCCTCGATTTGCAATATTGAAGAATTCTATGGGGAAAATACTGAACGATGTAGAAAGCATCAAAAAAAATGGAAGGAATATACAGGGTCAAAGTACCAAAAAGAATTGGTTGACATTCACTCATTTCAGGAGGTAGGATATGATCAAGACCTGATGGTACTGAAGGAAGAAGTCCAAGTCGCACTGAAAACATTGACCAAAAAAAAGGCTCCAGGAATTGACAGAATACCAATTGAGATGTTGCAACAAATGGATGCAGCTCTGGAAGTGCTCGGTCATCTGTACCGAGAAATTTGGAAGATAAACACTTATGCTCATGAAAAAACTTCACCAAAAGAGTGAAAAGAGAACCTACAGACTGGGAAAAAATTTTTGGCTATGACAAATCAGACAAAGGTCTCTAAAATCTACAGGAAAACCCAACACCTCTACAACAAAAAGACAAATAGTCCAATTAAAAAATGGGCAAAGGTAATGAACAGACACTTCAAAGAAGACATTCAAGTGGCTAACAGACACATGAGGAAATGCTCGGGATCACTAGCCATTAGAGAAATGCAAATCAAAACCACAATGAGATACCATCTCACCCTGGCATTACTAGCACAAATGAAAAAAAAAAAAAATAACAAATGTTGGAGAGGCTGCAGAGATATTGGAACTGTTATACACTACTGGTGGGAATGCAAAATGATACAACCATTTTGGAAAACAATATGGCGCTTCCTTAGCTAGAAATTGAAATACCGTATGATCCAGCAATCCCACTCCTAGGAATATATCCTAGAGAAATAAGAGTCATCAAACAAATAGACATATGCACACCCATGTTCATTGCAGCGTTGTTCAGAGTAGCAAGAAGATGGGAACAACCTAGATGCCATCAACAGAAGAATGGATAAACAAACTACGCTACATACACACATTGGAGTACTATGCAATGATAAAGAACAATGATGAATCGGCGAAGCATCTCACAACATGGATGAATCTGGAGGGCATTATGCTGAGTGAAATAAGTCAATGGCAAAAGGACAAATATTGTATGAGCCCACTGCTATAAAAACTCATGAAAAGGTTTATACACAAAAGAAAACAATTTTTGATGGTTACGAGGGAGGTGAGGGATGGGGATGGGAAAACACTAGACAATAGATAAGTGGTAACTTTGAAAAAAAAGAATAGAAATTTGGAAGACAGCTACCTGGCCAACCAACTTGAAGAGATCCATATTTGTGCCCATTCCAGAGAAAAGTGATCTGACAGAGTGCAGAAATTATCGAAAAATATCATTAATGTCACACCCAAGTAAAATTTTGCTGAATATCATTCAAAAGTGATTTCAGCAGTACATTCACAGGGAACTGCCAGAAATTCAAGCAGGATTCAGAAGAGGAGGTGGATGAGGGATATCATTGCTGATTTGAGATGGATCTTGGCTTAAACTAGAGAACACCACAAAGATGTTTACCTGTGTTTTATTGACTATACGAAGGCATTTGACTATGTAGATCATAACAAATTATGGATAACGTTAGGAAGAATGGGAATTCCTGAACACTTAAGTACGCTCATGTGGAACCTGTACGTAGACCAAGAGGCAGTCATTGGAACAGAACAAGGGGATACTGAGTGGTTTAAAACCAGGAAAGGAGTGTGTCAGGGTTGTATCATTTCACCACACTTATTCAATATATATGCTGAGCAAATAATCAGAGAAGCTGGGCTGTATGAAGAACGTGGCATCAAGATTGGAAGAAGACTCATTAACAACCTGGGAAATGCAGATGACATACCTTGCTTGCAGAAAGTGAAGAGGACTTGAAGCACTTACTGTTGAAGATCAAATACTACAGCCTTCAATATAGATTACACCTCAATATAAAGAAAACAAAAATCCTCACAATTAGACCAATAAGCAACATCATGATAAATGGAGAAAAGATTGATGTTGTCAAGGGTTTCATTTTACTTTGATCGCAATCAACACGCATGGAAGCAACAGTCAAGAAATTAAACGATGCATTGCATTGAACAAATCTGCAGCAAAAGACCTTTTTAAAGAGGTAAAAAGCAAAGATGTCACTTTAAGGACTAAGGTGCACCTGACCCAAGCCATGGTGTTTTCAGTCATCTGATATGCATGCGAAAGCTGGACAATGAATAAAGAAGTCCGTAGAAGAATTGATGCCTTTGAATTATGGTGTTGGCAAAGAATATTGACTATACCGTGGACTGACAGAAGAATGAACAAATCTGTCTTGGAAGAGGTACAACTAAAATGCTCCTTAGAAGTAAGGATGGCAAGAATTTGTCTCACATACTCTGAGCATGTTATCAGGAGGGACCAGTCCCTGGAGAAGGACATCATGCTTGGTAAAGTAGAAGGTAGGCAAAAAAGAGGAAGACCCTCAATGAGATGGATTTACATGATGGCTGCAACAATGAGCTCCAGCATAACAACAATTGTAAGGATGGTGCAGGACGGGGGAGTGTTTCATTCTGTTGTACGTAGGATCTCTATGAGTCCGAATCGACTTGCTGGCAGCTAACAACATAACAACAACAATATATTGGGTATTATTAAAAAGTATAAAATAAAATGGATGATGGCAATAACAAAAAGGTCAGGAGGAGAGAAATGAAAGTATAAGGTCTTTGTGTTAGTTATCTAGTGCTGTTACAACAGAAATACCAGAAGCGGATGACTTCGACAAACAGAAGTTTATTCTCTCACAGTCCAGTAGACTAGAAGTCCAAATTCAGGAATTCAGCTCCAGGGGAAGGCTTTCTCTCTTTCTGTTGGCTCTGGAAGAAGGTTCTTATTGTCAATCTTCCCATGGACTAGGAGCTTCTTAGTGCAGGAACCCCATGTCCAAGGGACATGCTCTTCTCCTCCCACTACTTTCTTGGTGGTATGAGGTCACCCTGTCTCTCTGCTGGCTTCTCTCTTTTATATCTCAAAAAAGATTGACTTAAAAAATTACCTAATCTTGTAGATTGAGTCCTTCCTCATTAACATAACTGCCCCAATCCCAACTCATTAACGTCATAGAAGTAGGATTTATATCACATAGGAAAATCACATCAAATGACAAAATGGTGAACAATCACATACTGGGAATCACGGCCTAGCCAAGTTGACACACATATTTGGGGGACACAATTTAATCCATAACAGTCTTATACTGTATGTGAAGTCACATGGTATCACTTTAAGGGAAATTGTGATAAATTTAAGTATACTATTAAAAAACTAAAGCATCCACTAAAATTGATGTAAAGATAGACAAAGAAACAAAGAATTATAATTAATAAGCTAACAAAGGAGATAAAACTGAAGCATAGTTACTATTTAATCAGTTTGGAAGGTAGAAAATGAGGAAAAATGGACAAAGTACAGATTGGACAAATATAAAACAAACACCACATTGTGGTTTTGAACCTGTACGTATCAATAGTAACATTAAATATGCCTGATCTAAATTCCCCAATTAAAATGTAGAATTTGTCAGATTAGATAAAAACAAGACCTAACTATATGCTGCCTACAAGAAACACAGTTCGGATATAAGACACAAATAGATTAAAAGTAAAAGATTGGAAAAAAAAAATTACCACGCTAACACTAATCAAAAAGAAAGCTAGAGTAGCTATATCGATATCAGACAAATTAGATTTTAAAGCAAAAAAAATTGCCAGAGATAAAGATAGCCATTTATAAATAATAAACATAGCAATTTATAGGAACAAAATGTTCTAAACTATTATACACCTAATAACTGCTTTAAAATGCATGAAGCAAATACTGGTAGAACTTATAAACCAAAGAACAGTTCTCTCATTTTAGTAGTATCCCTCTCTCTGTAACTGATAGACGAGTGTACAGAAAATCAGTGTAAGCATGTAGATTTGCAAAACACTGTCAACCACCTTGACCTAATTGGTATTATTAAACTTGCCACTGAAAAAGAAGCAGATAAATTCTTTTCAAGTGCAGATGGCACAGTTACAAAGATAGACCATATTCTTGGCCATATGTCATGCAAAGTATTCTATTTTTCCACAGTGGAATTAAATTTGAAATCAGTAACATAAAAAAAAAAAAATTACAGCTAACCTCATACTTAATGGTGAAAGATTCATGATTTCTTCCTAAAATCAGGAACAAGACAAGGACATACTCTCACAGCTTTCATTCCTCATTATACCGGAGGTACTAGCCAGGGCAAAAAAAAAGAAAAGCAAGAAAAATAAATAAGTAAATGGGAATTGAAGAGATAAAACTGTCTTTAGTTACAGATGACATCGTTCCGTATTTAGAAAATCAGATGGTTTATAAAAAAAGTTTTATAAATATAGCAAGATACAAAATCAATATACAAACATCAATTATATTTTATATAGAAGCAGAGAATTTCAATCAGACAGAATTTGGAATTAAAAAATACCATTTACAAGAACATCAAAAAGATCGAATACTTAAGGTGTAAACCTGACAAAATTTGTGCAAGGCTTATACACAGAAAACCAAAAAACTTGGGTGAGGAAAATTAATCAAGAGCTATGTAGATGTAAGTATATGTAGATGAAGTGTACAATATTCATGTATCAGAAGACTTATTATTGTTAAAATGATTCTCTCCAAATTCATCTCTAGATGCAGTGTAATTGTGATCAAAAGTTCAGCAAGTTCTTTTTTTTTTGGTAGAAGTTAACAAAGTAATTTTAAAATTCATAAAAATGCTTAGAACACCCATAACAATTTTAAAAAAGAACAAAGAATAAAACTTACAACCTATTTCAATTTGTATTACAAAGCTACTGTAACCAAGACAGTTTGGCAGTGGTGTAAAGTAGACAAATAGGTCGATATAACAATTTAATTATACTAGTTTGGTAGAACACTTTAAAGTGTTGAAAGCAAAGATACCACTTGGAGGACTAAGGTGCGCTTGAGCCAAGCCATGGTATTTCAGTGGCTACATATGCATGGGAGAGCTGGACAATGAATAAGGAAGACCAGAGAAGAATTGATGGCTTTAAATTAGTGTTGGTGAAGAGTATTGAATATACCATTGATGCCAGAAGAACTAACAGATCTATCTTGGAAGAAGAACAACCAGAGTGCGCCGTAGAAGATAGGATGGTGAGACTTCATCTCATGTACTTTGGTTAGGTTATCAGGAGAGGCCAGTCCCTGGTGAAGGACATCATGTTTTGTAAAGTAAAGGATCAGTGAAAAAGAGGAAGACCATTAACCAGATGGATTTGACACGGTGGCTGCGACAATGGATTCAAAAATAGCAATGATTTTGAGGATTTTGAGGATGGTGCAGGACCGAGCAGTGTTTTGTTCTGTTGTGCATGGGGTTGCCATCTTTGCCATCCTTGCTTCTAAGGAGCATTCTGGCTGTACTTCTTCCAAGACAGATTTGTTCATTTTTCAGGCAGTCCGTGGTGTATTCAATATTCTCCACCAACACCGTAATTCAAAGGCATCAATTCTTCTCTGGTCTTCCTTATTCATTGTCCAGATTTCGCATGTATATGTGGTGATTGAAAATACCATGGCTTGGGTCAGGTGCACCTTAGTGATATCTTTGCATTTTAAACACTTGAAAGAGGTCTTTTGCAACAGATTTGCCCAGTGCAGTGCGTCATTTGATTTCTTGACTGCTGCTCCCATGGGTGTTGATTGTGGATACAAGTAAAATGAAATCCTTAACAACTTCAATATTTTCTCTGTTTATCTTGATGTTGCTTATTGGTCCTGTTGTGAAGATTTCTGTTTTCTTTATGTTGAGGTATAATCCAGATTTAAGGATGTAGTCTTTGATCTTCATCAGTAAGTGCTTCAAGTCCTCTTCACTTTCAGCAAGCAAGGTTGTGTCACCTGCATATCACAGATTATTAGGGAGTCCTCCTCCAATCCTGATGCCAAGTTCTTTGTGTAGTCCATCTTCTCAGATTATTTGCTCAGCATACAGACTGAGTAAGTATGGAGAAGGAATACAACCATGATGCACACCTTTACTGATTTTAAATCCCACGGTATCCACTTGTTCTGTGCTAATGACTACTTCTTGTTCTATGTACAGATAGGGTACAGAAAGCTCAGATAAGATGCAGAAAAGCCATGATAAGTATTTTAAACTTTATTCTAAGTAGTATTGGAAGTCAGAGGAGGATCTTAAGAAGGGAAATGATGATGGTCTATTTTCCAATTTTATAGTTCAAATGAGTATCTCTGAGGGAATGGATTGTACACACAAAGGGCAAAGAGTGAAAATGAGGAGATTTGTTAGGAGGCTACTTCGGCAGTCCAGCTGAGGGATAATAATGTTTTCAACTAGGATGTTTGTTATGATGGAAAAATGTTGACAGGGCTTGCTTAAGGATTAGATGAAGGAAGGAAAGGCAAGAAGGAGAAGGAGGACCTCTCAGTTTGGATCTGGGTAATTGAGTAGATGTGGTGCCATCAATCAGAATGAAGGATAGCAGTGACTAGTAGCAAATGCTCATGGAAATCAAGTGTTCATTTTGGATACTAAGTTTGTGGTGCCTGACAGATAGTCAAGTGGGAATACTGAGATGGTAACTATATAGATAGGTCTGGAGCTCTGAGGACAGTTTAGGACTGTAGAAGAAAATGTTGATTCATCAACAAAGAGATGATACTTTATGACATTGAACTGCCTAAGATTGCTTAGTAGCAGAATGTAAACAATAAGAGAAAAAGATTCAGGAATGAACCCTTGGCATTCCAACATTTAGAGGCTGGGCAGAGAAGTTACCAAAAGAGAAACTGAGGTGGTTATACTGAGTTGAGTGAAAAACTAAGACTATGCTGCTACATGAGGTGAGAAATGACAATTCCATAATGAGAAGGAGAATAAGTCAAATGTGTGCTCTTGAAAAAAAAAAAAAAGGCAAAAAAGTGATGACTGTGTATATCATGGAAGCCCTGGTGGCCCAACAGTTACACTTGGCTGCTAACAGAAAGGTTGGTGGTTCAAACCCATTCAGAAGAGCCATGGGAGAAAGACCTGGGGATCTGCTCCCATAAAGACTACAGCCTATGAAACCCGATGGGGCAACTCTACTCTGTCACATGGGGTCGCCATGAGTCAGAATCGACCCGACAGCACCCAACAACAACAATGTATCTATTGTGTCAGAGATTCTTGTAGAACCTAAAAAGCAAACAAGCCAAAACAAAGAAAATACAAGTTTCTTGCATTATTGGTTCAGAAGCCCAACAGCAGTATACTGAGAATTTGAAGTTTGAAAAACAAAAGCAGGGAGAGCAAACAACTCTCAATGTTTTGCTGAGGATGAGAGTGGAAAAATAAACATAACAGTAGTTGGACAGGAATGTGGGGTCAAGGGATAATTTTTTTTCATTTTGGAGATAGATTCCTTTAGACCCTGTTTTACACTGATAAGGATTATCCAAATGAGGGAGAGAAACTGATGATGCTTTATCTGGAAGTAATCAGTATCTAATTTTTACTCTTATTTCACCAATGATAAGAAATATATCATCCCTTACAAATATTCCTACTTTTTATTTTGATATTATTCAGTTCTCAACACTTATATTTGGACTTCGGTTTTTTTGGTTTTTGGGTTTTTTTTTTTTTTTTAACCTTTGGTCATCACTGCTTCTACTATTGTATAACTCCCTCTTGAATTAATACTAATAATATTTTCTTCAATATAAATGGTTAAGTGCGGTGCGATTTAATTACTTTTTTGTGTTGCCTTTTTAGCCATGGTTTCGTAACTCCCACCCAGGTGATTGGCTGGGACTGTGTGATAGGGTAATTGTGGCCTACCAAGGGGATTTGTCAGTTTTGACTTAAAATAGAGACAATTTCAGAGCAGAGAGGAAGAGCCCACCACCACCAAGGAAGAAGAGATCTGCAGGAGAGACTCAGCAGCAGAGACTCGGCAGCAGGAGATGGCACAGTGGCTTACTGGGCCATGGAGAGAGAAAGCTGAGTGCCTTTGGGGAGAGGCCTAGGGCCAGGGAGAGACGTGCCTATGAGCACGGCTGGGAAGAGTCTATCCTGATGGAAGAACTGTATCCTGAGTGTTCTTGAGCCTGAATTGTAACTGTTAACTTCTCTAATAAACCCCCTAATTGTGGGTATGGTCTGTAAGTTCTTCGTGGCCGTTGCAATGAATTATTGAACCCAGTAGACAGTGTTGTGGGAGGGATGGTTGGTATCCGAATTGGTAAAGATGACAGAGAGAGGAGGCGTATCTGACCTCCACCTCATAGGAATCAGCCTTGGGCTGTCGATCTTGGTTCTTCCCCCTTGGGGAGTTGCAGGAGGTCAGACACCACCCTCAAGCCGTTTTTATAGTGAGTCAAAAAGCATTGCAACTAGGGTTCCAGTTCACACATACAGGGGCTTAGTCCAAACAAAATGTCTTTAAACATGTCTCTGCAATCAGTGGATGGCTGCAGACAAGTTCTCTCGGTAATATACTTGTCTTAGTCTCATTAGGGTGCCTTTAAAAAAAAAAAAAAGGATACTTTTTGTGCCATGGAAAGAAATGATTTTGAGGTCAAGGTAATATCAAATTTTTTAACAAAACTCAAGTGGGCATCTTCCTGAATCGCTGAAGCTTTGCAACAAGTTTATGGGAATGCTGCCCCACATAAAACAGCAGTTTTTAGATGGATCAAGTGTTTTAAGGAAGGTTGGAAGACCTCAAAGATGGGCCTAGAGAGGGAAAACTGCTCAGAAGGTTACGAGGATTGTTTTTTGGGATTCCAAAGGGGCAATTTTGATAGACTTTCTCAAAGGACACAGGACAAAAACTGGGTCTTATGAAGAAGTTTTAAGAAAATTGAAAATTGCATTGTTAAGAAAAAATGCCAGGAAATTTGCACCAAGGAATTTTTTTCCATCATGACAATGAACCTGCTCATTCTTTGAGGGTAGCAAGGGCTATCCTATGAGAATTTTGCTGGGAAACCTTACCCCATCCACCCTACAGCCCTGACCTTGCCTCTTCAGACTTCTTTTTGTTCCCAAAACTCAAAGAACATTTTAAAAGTACAAGATTTGAGTCCCTCGAGGATACCAAAACTGCTGTTTTGATGTGGTGTGAATTGAAGGGTGCAGAATTCTTCGGAGAAGGGTTAGAGAGATGGAAACACTGCCTTCAGAAGTGTATAGACCTAGATGGAGGATATGTTAAGAAACGATAGCTTCACGGTTTGATATTTTTGTTTAATAAAGGCTTCTATGATTTTGTAGCAATACTTTTTTACTTACCCTCTTATTGTCTAATAATTCTCTCAAATATGGATCATAAATGGTAACGTTTCTCAGTCCTGCTGTATCAGCAAAAAAGTTTATCTCTTTGTTATTTGTTAGCTTTTCAGCTATAAGAATCTATGTGTAGGATAATTTTCTTTCAGATCATTGAACATACTTTTCTCCATTCATTGCTGTGATGATTTTTTAAAGATCCTTGCTAGTTTTAAATATTATTATGATACATCTAAATATTACATCTGCATTCATCAATCCTGCTTAGCACTTAGTTGACCCTGATATTTCATTGCTTCTTTGTCATCTTTGATTTCATCTGCTCTCTTCCACTTTTTTGGCATTTTTTTTTTCTGGGAGATTCCACTGGAATCCCCCAGAAAATTCTGTGTTTCCATATCAATCGTCCATGTCCCTTGATTTTTCTTCCTTATGTTTCATCTCTTTCACTTTTACACTCTATTAAAATTTTCAGTTGCAAGTGGCAGAGAATTATCTTCAATAGCCTCAATCTAAAAGGGATGCATAAGCTCATCTAAATGGAAAGTCAAGAGATGTGCTGACTACTGATGAAGAGTTTCAAACAAACTCTCAGGACTGGGTTCTGTCTCTTATCTCAGCTATGATTTTCTGAATGTGTTGTCTTCCTTCTCAGACAATATTTCGTCTTGTGATCTCAAGAGGGCAGAGTTTACACCTCACAAGGACTCACAGGAACTGAGTAAAGGAGAGGTGGATTTTCAAAAGAAAATTAATATGTTTTTATCACAAGAAGTGGACAGAGGGCATGGAAGCTGGCTTAAACACAATGACAAAAGCTGCAGAATGTATATTGCGACTTGAAAGAATTTCTTTATTTACTACTTTTTTCTCTTTAGCGGTCCACATTTTGCAGTTTAGCTCATATTGCTAGATCTGGTGTACCTGTAGCTATCCTCTTGGCTTAGAGTCTTCCCCACACTCCTAGACTGTCAGCCATACAGCCATATATGCCCCTTTGCCTAGGTCTCACACTCATTGACCCTGCCTAGGGATAGATGTATCTGTTACCCTGTTCACAGAATTATTAATATATATTTATTTGCTTGGTGGATTCTATAGAATTAATTCAAGCATTCATCCTGATGTTGATTCAGGGGTACCATGAGCAACTCATACCTGCTATCTTTTGCACTATTCTTTTCCTGTTAATTTGGAGTTAGAATTTTCATCTTCATTCAAATTCATGTGTCTTTTCATGTAAATGTATATTTTATACTTTTCAGTTATTTCTAGGGATTGAGGGTACATTAACTCAATTTACATCTACTTCTACCCTTAGCAACAAAATATACCCCCTATTTCATCACTATCTAATGCTTGTATATTTCTACTACATTATTCCTCTCCAAAAAATATGGGTTTTTTTTTTGGAGAGATGAGACCTCTCTTTTCAAACACTTGATAAGTGCCTGTGTTACATAAACATTGTTTTTTCCTGATAGCATTCTGTTTATGACCTTCTCTTAGTGTTTTTGCTTTTTTAGATATATGTGTTTTATTTTGAAATATGGCTTTCAATGATATTGTGGGGTAAAATAATTTCTGTAGGACATTTGAATTTATAGTAAAGGTCGATGAATGTTAGATGAGGTTTAAATTGATATGCTTATGAGTTTTCACTAAAGTAGTCATTTTTACAAGGAAAATGTGTTCAATAATATAAATGTAATTAATTGAAAATTTTCCAAGTTAATTATTACTTAAAATATCTGTGTTTTAACAGCCATAGATGCCATTGGAATGATTGTATTGAAGCTGTTTTTGGAAGAGAGCAAATGTATTTCCTTCAGTTCTTTCTAGCTGTTACTCTATATCCTTTCCATGTTTGTTCATCTTTAGAATTCCAGAACAGCTTTCATATCTAGTATTGTGCTCCCAGAGCAGGTGGGAGTTCAGCCTACTTATAGGCTACATTTGTATAGCATTTAAAGCTGAACTGGTATAATTTACAGTGTTCCACAGTATAGTTTCTCTCTTTGGGTATAGCATAAAATGTACTTACCAGAAAGACTTAATAATCCCCTGAATTTAAAAACAGCATGAGCAACTAACAATACCATTGCAAGCAGTTATACAATTAACACACAGTGACTAATCAACTTCTAGCAAATCATCAAAGATAGATAGATAGATGACAGATAGATAAATAGATTGATAGATAAATGGAGGTTCTATTATACTATTTTTATTGCAGGTAGGAAAAAATTAACAGCATTTTACTGCTGCATCATTGACCTTGTTCTTGAGATCACAACAAAAAAAGTATATAATTATAAAATCTGTTTAAGTTAAGGTTATTAAATCTTAGATAGATTATTTGACCATTTGCTTTACTGAAGCTGCTAATTAATTCAGGGTACAAACAGTTTGAAAAGTATTTTATCCAAATCCCATGTGGAAAATAATAGTATTTAATGAACTCTAATTTCTATCTGGAGTCCCTGGGTGGTGAAAACGGTTAACACACTAGACTGCTAAACAACAGGTTGGAGGTTCAAGTTCACACAGATGTGCCTCTGAAGAAAGACCTGGTGATCAACTTCCAAATAATCAGCCATTGAAACCCCTATGGAGCACAGTTCTATTCTGACACACATGAGGTTGCCATGAGTCAGAATTGACTGGACAGCAACTGGTTTTTTAAATTTCTATCCGTTGCTCAAATAATGAGAGGTTTTAAAGCAGCACATACTCTAGCTTTTGTCTGGGTGGCTTATTTACTGGTTACCAAAAACCAAAAAAATAAAACAAACCCATTGCAGTGGAATCAATTCCAACTCATTGCAATCCTATAGGACGAAGTAGAACTGCCCCATAGGGTTTCCAGGGAGTAGCTGGTGGATTCCGACTGCTGACCTTTTGGTTAGCAGCCAAGTTCGTAACCACTGCGATTACCATAGGTATCAAATCATAGGAAGCTTACTCTCCCTTGAATATAATTGTCATTGTTACCTCATGTTTATAGGGTAAGCATGCCACAGTCCATCTATCTTAGAACAGATACATTGTTCTGCTATAAAAGACATCGGACAATCATAAGTGGTTCTTAATTATCTTCCAAAATGTTACTATTTAGGCCTTTATGATACTAAAAATGTATATTAACAAAAATAAGATCTTACAGGCAGTGATTTTGAGAGCTTATTGATACCAAATCCCAATGTGCCCAGTTGATATTACCAGATTTTTATTTAACTTGAACAAGGTTGAATAAGTTCAGCAGGATATTTGTTTGAAGACTAGAATGGTGTTTTCCGTATTGCCCTTTGAGAAGAGGAAGTGTGTAATATTTTAAAACCAGGGTTGCAGGTAAAAGTGAATTTGACTACTAGCTTGCATTTGAAGGTATTCATCTGTAAGTATCAAAATAAGTGAATTAGTCTATGATCAAAAGTCCCTATATAATTTTTGTCTTTGTCATGCCATATATATATATAATATGTATATATGTAATATGTATATATAATTATATTATATATAATATATATAATATGTATATATATGTTATATATATATAATCAGTGTAAAATATAGACAGTCTAATTACATCACCCTTTTGATTATCTACCAGAAAACAACCCGACTGGATCTCTTACTTTGATTTTCTTATTAGATTAACTAGGTGTTTTTGGAAAGGAAAACTTAAAGGGAGCAGCATATTTTCTTAAAATGGAGATATACTTTACGAACAGAAAACTTAAATGAGGTTAAATGAAGGATAGGTGGCAAGAAAATCACGGAACTTTACAAAAAAAAAATTTTGTGAACCCTGATGGGGAATAATACTTAGCCATGGAAAGAATTACTGATAAAATGTCATATAAGTAGAAAGACTAATTTATTTTGCTTAACAAACATTTTAGAGCAGCAGAGAAAATGTCTAAGACTCTAAATCCTTCTGTGTATTGACTCATTTTAGTGAAAGCATGTTATTCTCATAGAAACCAGTAGAAGTACAGTTACTGTTAAATATCACTCTGAATGAAGCCCAGAGGAAAGAAAGAACTAACTGTACCTTTGCAGGATACTTCCAGAACTTTTGATGAAAGGCATGATAATCTAAAACCAATTAGACCCTAACTAAAATGCATCTGTTATTGGTTAATGAAAGATAGACGATTATAGCTGATTTGACTATGGAATGGAACACTTTGCAGTCTTTTGAAATGTTTGTTAACACTTCAGAGTGAACTTCTCCCAATAAACCATCTGCTTATAATTTACTTGAATCCCATTACCAGCAATTTGTACCAAATCAGTATAATAAGCAAAAAGATTTATGTGCTCTGCCTACTGAGATATTGTACCTAATATTTCTTAAACAATCACCTTTTAATAGTTGCACACCTTATTTTTATTGATTATGTAACTGTATCTTTTTTATCCTGAAAATAAATGGCACAGCACCATGAAGCCACTATTTGCCAGATTATGTGGAAGTGGGCATTATTTCCCTGTATTCTCTGCATGTCCCACAAGTATATTTGAGTTTTGTCAGCTGGCCCATTCTGAACAAAGAAGACAAACCTCCTACCCCTCCCCTTTAAAAAAAATTCAGCCTTCTTTAGTTTAGTTGCTATATTCAGATGTAATGAGTCATTGGCCTTATCACTTGATATGGATTTTTGAAAGCAAGATACTATTTTGGTAAAAGCTATGCTTTTGGTTGTGACTGCAATGGAAATTTTTTTCATTTGTCTTCATGAGACCATTGTTTCTCTATGAGTTGCATTGCTCATACCATATGAAGTGAGTACGTGGGCAACTGTATACAATTATTTGAACTTGACATTGCTTGGATTATTAAAGAGGAAATGGCTAGTATAGATGAAGTGAGGAAGTTACGATTCATTTAACATTTATTAAGTGTTTTGACTCTAAATTTATACTTGGTGGTTAGTGCACACACTGATATACACTGATAGACACCCTTAATCACAGAAGTACACACCCTTAATCATATACATACATAATCATAGAAGTAAACATTTGAAAGAAACCTTAAGAGATCTTGTAGCTAGAGATGCCCAAACGTGTTTATAATTACAACTTCTGGACAGGATTTTATTTTATTTGTGTTTGTTTTTATTTTGTTTTGCGAAGAGGAGTTCTGGGGTCTTACTATTAGAGATTTAGAGATCATGGATCAGTATATCTGTGGCAGGATCTGAAAATCTATATCATAAAAGCTCCTCAGGTGATCCTTGTGACTATTTAGGTTTGAATCCATAATTTTTAACCAAGTCATAACCAGTTAGAACATCCTGATGCTTTGGTTTTTCTCTTATATGTGTTTAATATTAGAATATGCTAGATTTTTTTTTCATTTGACAGGAATTGCCATGTAATATGGTGTGTCAGTATAATTGTATCATGAGATGGAAGGTAAACTGTTTAATTTTATAAAGACGTGGAAATAAACACACATATGTGTTTTCATTCAATCAATATGTACTTTTTAAAAAATGTTTTCTCTGTTGTGTTTGATTTGGCATTTGTGACTGAACAAAAACTTGGGAAAATTTTGAACCATGTCTTATATTGCATATTGCATTGCAGATTTTAACTCTTATTACTTTTTCTATTAATTCATTTTCAATTGATTGACTTAAATGTTTTATATAGCATTTACTATGTGCCAAGCTCTTTTCTAAGCATGTCACAAGTATTGACTACATGAATCCTCAAAATTATCCTAAAAGTTAAGTGTTCCTTTTATCCCCATTTCACAGATGAGGAAATTTGTACACATAGATTTGCTATTAGGTGTGTTTCCTATCTCACACAGTTTATAAATATTAGACCCCCACTGGATTTAATCTGGCTCCTGAGTCTAGTTTTAAATCACTGTGCTATACTTCACCTATTTGAAGAGGTACATGGGGCAGCTGTGCAACACTGCACTGATTAATACAAATTTAATTTGAAATGTTTAAAACATTTATCTTGTAAAATAAAGATTACCAATTTGTATTTAATTTACATAAGACCCACCTAAATAGATAGATACACATTCTTACGCGCTGATTTTTCACTGCATTCTCAGAGGTCAGCATTCACCATGGAAAATCGATCTTTGTTTTGAACCTGATTCTATCTCGCCTTTTGGCTATCCTTGCCTTAGACCGCATACTCATCACTATTGACCTTTCTCTGGGCATTTCCGTATCTGTTTTTGACTGAATTCTTTACTGATGCCCATGCCATGAAATTGATCATGAGGACAAATGTATAAATTCATTCAAGATGATAGAGTTTCATTTAGTCCACTAGAAAGGGTAAAGTATGACTATATTCAACCCCTTGAAGGCCTGAAGATACTATCTGCTTAAAAAAGAAGGAAGAAAGACACCTCATGCTGACATTGGATTTAGGCTTGGGAAGCACTATGAACTCAGGATCGTGTTTTCCCGCATCCTGCATGATGACAAAGAACAGATTATTATTATTATTTTAAATGAGTAAAACAAAGAAACAAACAAAAAAAGAGCAGGATAATTAACATTTAACCTACATGGTATTCAACTGAATATTTTCCTCAGCTATTCATGCTATTGCTGCATGTAAGCTGCCATGTTCCCAACCGTAGTCTCTAGATGTTATGCTAGCGACACAGCATAACTCCTTGGCAAAAGGAAGGGGAAATAGAAGCATCTTACACCCTAGCTTCTTGACCTTCACTGTCTTTTATGAATGAATCAGTCAGTGGTTTGCTCCTTTCTTACAGAATTAAATTCTTTTGTATTAATATATCCTAAATACCTGATGGTAGCATGACATTTGCTTGTTGTCAAAATTATATCATCCCATAGTCAAAATTACTAAACACTAAAAGATAAAGAAAAAAGAGGAACATTTAAGAAATTGAAAATATGAAGAGCATAATATGCAAAGTGCATGTCCTCTCAGAGGGCACCTTTGGCCTCTGATTTTGCTGTTCGTTATCAGGATGAGATGATATGATTTCCAATATTTCTTTTCAGAGTGAATACTACTTTTTTCCACACCCACATTTCATGCCATTTTTTTTTTTTTTCTCTGATTTGATTTGGAATCTAAATGTTTTTCTGTATGAATACGTGTATGCATGCATCGGCACGAGAGAATGCCAAAAGTTTCCCAGGCTTTATTTAGCATCCCTCTGGACAGGTCACGTGCTCAGAGAAAGGATGAAAAGGTGGCCACTGTTGCATCTAACACAGGATCTCTCAGAGGACTTATCCAAAACTTGGGGAAACTTCAGTTGCACTTTGTCTGCTGCTTCAAGATACTCAAACTGAGCAATTCTTAATAAATTGATTACATCTGTATTCTTTGGATCATAGAGAATAATAGTAGAGTTCTGCTTGCTTCCATATTTCTTGAATGTATCTCAAATACTGGGATGAACCCAGACCAAGATTATATCTCCATATCTGGCTTCAGACTGCTGGGGACCAGAATGTAAACTTCCAAAGGAGCAATTAACCCATCCCAATTTGCCACGAATGTAACAAGTCAAGCATACTACTTCAAGGGAAAATGATTCAAGACAAAGTGGTTTGCCTACCCAAATTTACAACCCACCTCTCACCAACCCTAATCCCACTCCTAAGCCATTCTTAGCAAGGTCTCTGTAGTGTTGTTTCTACAAAATGGAAATGTGATTATCTTACTTCTCTGCTTAAATTCCTTTCGGTCTCACCATAGCCTTTTAATTAAGTCCCAATTCTTTGGCATATAAGATCTTTTATGAGCTGAGCTGATTTCTTAAAAGCGTTGTCTTTGAGTACTACATTATAGTGATCTCAAATGACTACAAAGTTTCTGAATGCCTCACTTTTTCTTTCCTATATCTTTGTGCATGCCAATTTCTCTGCCTTAACTAAACTCTCAATCACCTTTTTTCATTTCTTCCAACTCAGGTTAAACTGTTTGGTGAAGTTCAACAACTTAAGCTGAGATAGAATATATTGTGTACTTATGAATTTAGATGAGACAATAGAATACATTTTCCATAAATTCACCTTAAGAGAGTTATCGCCTAACTATAATTTATTTGAAATAATCTTCTGAAATTTTAGAGAGTTAATGTGTTTTTACTGTTCCATAAAGATTTAGCCAAAATTGGAATCAAGTTAATTCCTTCTATAAGTTTTACAAATTTATTGAAATTATAAGAAATTAACTCAGTTTATTATGTATTCTTTATACATTCTTATTGGTACTTATTTAGATTTCATCTCCAAGGATTATGTACTTAACACATTCATTATTATTATTAGCTAGAACCACGGTTACTAGCAAATGGTATGTATTTTATTAAGACCAAGCTAAAGCTTATTTATATAACCCAAAAAAAAGAAAAATATATGCACAAAGCATAATATCTTAGTTGAAATGCTTGAGCTTTCCCTTGTACACTCTGCATAATAATAATATTCATTAAAAGTAATCTTACTTATTTCTTTGAGGTAGACCCAGTAGGACTTCTACTAGGCCTCACTTGTATAGCAGTTAATCTTACTAAATGTTATTAGAAGAAAAACAATTTTATCTTCCTTAAATAATTAGTAACTCATAGTTTTCATTAATCAGAATAGTCTCCCAACTCTATTTAGACATGAGAGAAACATATTATTTTTCAAAGCACAATGGTATGTTAAGGTATTAGAGAAAGAGACAATTGATTAATAAATTTTCAGAGACATGGAGCTAGTTATACTACTAAATATATAAAAGATTTTTGGCCACCATATGTACTTAAGGGCTGAAAAAATTACAGTAAACTTCACATCCTGTCATAAAGAATAGATATTCTGTCTTGTCAGAAATCAGCCTAGGGGAGAAAACTGTCATGAATGAAGGTCAGTATTAATCATAAAGAGGAGGGTATTAAACTGTCTTAAGAACATTGATGTTCAAAATGCTTCTATATAGCATGTCTCCTAATTCTGATCATGGTTTTACTTTGAATATGGTATTTGGCACACTCATTTAAAATGACGTTTTCTCTTGTTTTTTAAAATATACTTGAAATCTAAGTTAACTAATAAATGCAAAACAATGGACAATCTGAAAAAAAATAGAGAATTAAATAGAAAATATAACATGTTGGTGGGATCCACAGTTCAGTGATGTAAATGGAAATGCATTTCTAATTACATCTGGCAGTATTTTCATGCTGTATCGAACATACTCTAAGTGGTTCAGCAAATATGACTAGGTGTCCTCCTTTTCCATAGAAGACCCTCATTCTTATTCATGTTGTTTTGTATGTTTGGTGAGTGTCAATCACTAATTCTATACCTGAATCGGTATAAGGAGAATGCCTGCTGTTGTTTCCATTTGTTGTGGTTAATTTAGTAGAAAATAGCTAAGCTGTTAGGGTGTGTCATAAATTATACCTATTTGCTGTTGTCCAATGTTTGAAGTAATTCACCAGGCAAAAATAATTTAGAAACTGACAAACAATGCCCAGATACTCTCTCTGTGATAGTGTCAACTTAATTCACTTCCATATTTCTCTGTGCACACCCACTATTTAAAAATGCAGTGATAAATTAAAGATTGTTTTCTTTTCACGTTATCAAAGAGGAATGAAACATAATACACTTTTAATCAGCACAGGGGTCTTCAGGATGGTCAGAAAGTGCTGACTGGGACTCACACTCCAGGAACTCTAAAGTTTAAAGTCAGTTCTTCACAGTCTGACCCAGAAGTACCAGAGCAAGGCTATTCTGTAATGAGGCCCGCAGGGCTTGAGAGACGCTGCGTTCTGAGATGGCAGTCTTGAACTCTGGAGGGCCTTCAACGTAGAAGGAGCATCCCAGGGTGAATTCAAAATGAAAGAGAGTTTTATCTGATGACAAGAGTTCATATAGGAAGCAGAGGTAAGAACCATGAATTTGGAAGAAAAACTGCAAGAAAAGTTAACTTCTTTCTTCTCGGATCATATGAGTTTAGTGTGTCAGTTATTCTGGAAGGAGCATTCTCCATTCTCTGGGGTCTGTCTGATTGGACAGAAAGGGGTTACTGGTTGAGATGTGAGTGACAGAGATTCAAGGAACGTGCGTATGAAAATCTGACAGTAGGAGAAAGCAAGTTATTCTTTGTTATTTTGTAACAATTGAATCAGGAATGTGAAGTATATTCTGTACCATATACTTTACATTCGTTTACATATACTTTACAGCATTGAGAAAATATCTGATGTTGTTTTTATTTGTTGTGGTTAATTTGCGAGAAATAATTTACAGAGTAGAGGAAGGAGGAGAGAAGATGGAGGGAGAGAAAATGCCCCAAAATATGTATTTATGAAAGTTAAAAAAAGATGTTTTAAAAAAAATAGAAAAAATAGTTGAAATGAAATGATGGCTACAATTACCTGTTGGAAAGATAGCTTCTGTTAGGAAATAACCTAGGTCCCAAGGATGTCTCAGTCTATATTTCTTAACTGCAAAATAGAGAAAAACGCAGGATTTTTGCAAAGGTTAAATGACAAAAATAATATAGAACATTAGTAGGTGTATAAACATGTCTTGCATTTGAATGTGAAAAGTAAAGGTGGAGTGGGGGTGTGTGTGTAATTGTCCAGATGATTGAATCCAACAGAGAAAATTAAAAATGTTCACATCACTTAAGACATTTGGAAACTGTCAGTTGGAAGTTATTTTGCTGCTATTTAGGTAAGAACTAGGATGCTGCATTTAACTTTGCATACATTTTTCTCATCAGGCCAGTGTTGACTGATTTATGAAAGATGATTAAAATCAAAATCACAAATTCATGCAACTCCCTATTTCAAATATTTTAAATATGTCACTTTCATACCTTCAAAATATCTAGCCTTCAATCTCTTCTTTTCAGTTATCCTTGCAGCATCTGATGCCCAAGCCATATTAATATTATTACTTTTTTATGAGAATGATGTAGAATGCAATGTTTTGTGTAACAGAAAAAAGGATGTTTTGCAAAAAAGAAGCAGAAGTAGTAAGCCAGAAATGAATGAAATTGGTTATCAACAAAGGGGTGCATGGAAATAGTGTGAATGGACAGTGAAGAGCGTAGAATTCTTCTGAGGATATCTTTTCATATAGTTTTCCCTAATATTTCCATATTTTAAAAGAAAAATGCATAAGATTGGAAAAACCTTAACAATGAATACAAAAAAGAAAGCAATAAATATACCTTGTATAAAATTAACACACATGTAAGAAGAAAAAAAAAGCATTAATTCAAGTATCTTTTCAACATGATATTCTGGAACATGACACTTGGATCCATGATCAACTTCCATGGAAATAGCAATTGACAAATCAAAAGACACATTACATTGGGCAAATCTGCTGCAAAAGACCTCTTTAAAGTGTTAAAAAGCAAATATGTCACTTTGAGGACTAAGATGCACCTGACCCAAGCCATGGTATTTTCAGTCGCCTCATCTGCATGTGAAAGCTGAGCAATGAATAAGGAAGACCAAAGAAGAATTGCTGCCTTTGAATTGTGGTATTGGCAAAGAATATTGAATATACCATGGACTATCAGAAGAACGAACAAATCTGTCTTGGAAGATGTACAACCAGAATGCTCCTTAAAAGCGAGTATGGCGAGACTTCATCTCACGCACTTTGGACATGTCGTCAGGGAGGAGCAGTCCCTGGAGAAGGACATCGTGCTTGGTAGAGTAGAGGGTCAGTGATAAAGAGGAAGACCCTCGATGAGATGACTTGACACAGTGGCTGCAGCAATGGGCTCAAACCTAGCAAGGATTGTGAAGATGGCACAGGATAGGGCACTGTCTTTTTCTGTTGTGTATAGAGTCACTATGAGTTGGAACCAATTTGACGGTACCTAACAACAACTCTGGAAGACCTCAGTAAAATATAGCCTAAGGAAAAGAAGAACTAAAAGAAAATCTTGACGTTTATTTACTAGCTTTGTTGTTGGTAGTAGAATTGGAATGATAATAACAAAACTATTGGTTATTGTACAACTAAAGAAATAGGTAAATAGATTGATATTTTGAGGAATCAGGGTTCTTACTATGGGGAAAATTAGATCATGTGCTTTTGATGTGGTACACTGAGAAGAACACAGCAGCATTTATTATAGTCTCCCTATCAAAAGTTTAACCTTAATGTAATCATGAAGAAACAATCACAGAAATCCTAGTTAAGATTCACTGTTCAAAATAATTAGCCTCAACTCTTCAAATATATCAATATCAAAAACAAAAAAGTGAGGGAACTTTCTGGAATAATAGAGATTAAAGAGATGTGACAAATAAATGCAATACATGATCCTTTCAAAATCTGGATTAATTTCCAGAAATTTGAATCTGAGCTATATATTAAGTACTAATAAGGGGTCAATGTTAAATTTCCAGAGGTGATAATTTTATTGTGGTTATAAATGTTCTTTGGAAATACACACTGAAGTATTTAGGGATACTATGATATGTATGACACAGTGATTAAGAGCTATGGCTGCTAACCGAAAGATTGGCACTTCGAATCCACCAACCACTCCTTGGAAACCCTATGGCCGGTTCTACACTGTCCTGTAGGGTCGCTATGAGTCAGAATTGACTGGAAGGCAAAGGGTTTGGTTTGTTTTATGACATGATTGTGTGTGTGTCTGGGGTAGATAATTGATAAATTAGGTGAAGGGTATAGACTTGAATTTCTTAAATAAAAAATTGGAGTAAAATTATTCTCTTTGGACTCAAATTCAGAGCCAGTTTTATTCTAGTTTCTTCATTCATAGAGGTATGTTTCTACAATAAAAAAAGTCTAATCATTTTTAGACAAAATTTATGCAAAGAACTATTAAAATGCATCTTGGAAGTTCTAATGTAAATGTTACAGGAAAACTATAGAAACAAATTTAAATCATTGAAGCACAGAGCCTTTGCTTCTTTTAGAATTCACAATGAACTGTAAAGAAAATGATTCCTCTGACATATCTGTCATAGAGCAAGTGAAAAACTGAAACATCATCTAGGAAATAGGGGAAGAGAAGTTAAATATTTTAATTTCTCCAGAAAAACACTTGCAGTTTTGTTTCTAATATGCAGGGGGGAAACATAAAGAAGAATCTGGAATTGTGCATTTCCCAAATTATAAATATTTACTGTCTCTAAATTGTCACAAATGGGAGAAAGGAGAGACTAAAGTATACCTTGAGGAGACAACCCCACTCTTTCAGGGAAATTAAACACACATACACACACACACACACACACAATAAAACCGTTGCCGTCAAGTTGATTCTGACTTATTACAGCCCATGTATTACAGAGTAGAAATTCTTCATAGGGTTTTCTTGACTGTAATCGCTATAGAAGCAAATCACCAGGCCTTTCTTCTGTAGTGCCACTGGGTAGGTTCAAACGGCCATTCCTTAGGTTACCAGTCAAGAGCAAACAGTTTGCATCACCAGGGGCCTTCTAGGGAGATAGAATCAGACAATTAAATGTTTGCTTTCTTGTTCTCTTATTTGTATGCATCTCTACTTTATTTTCCATGCATTTCATAGCAATCCACTATTCCAGCCAGACTGAAAAAGAAACATAAAAGCAGTATCTGATACAGTATAGTTTATATTTTATAACACATTGAACTTAACAGCTACAATAGTGAAAACATCAAAATAAGCAAGTTTGGAAGTAGGTGGAGGCAGAAAAACAAAATTGATTTAAGTGAGTTGTAAGGGAGATGCTTCACTGCAGTTGCAACTAAATTTTTTTTATAGCTTGTGGATGGAATCTATCAACCTGGTATAAACATCTAGTCTATTAATCTATTATAAATAGTTTTCAGGAACATGGCTGTACTGGCCTTTCAGAGACATGGCTGTATGGTGCAAGACCCTTCTCCTAGATAAAATGAAGCTAATGAATTCTTATACAAGGGAGTATTACAAAATCTCTCCAACACATTAACATCATGAAAATAAGTAATCTCACATCTGAATGAAGGAAAGGAAAGGTCTTCACAGGATTTCCTAATACTCTGCTTGTTTGTATTTGATCCTACCCTTTATATATTATTTATTTCAGGTCAAAGTCACTAAGCAAAAGGAGTGGTCTAATTTAAATGACTATATTTCTTATGTTCCAACCTAAATCCATTATATGAGTGGACAGAATATACATTATACATAAATTCATGATTCTACTGATTCAGCTTTTTCTACAAACATGTAAGTAAATAACAACCCCTATCAATATAGTGCATTTCATCTGCATATTCTAATGGGTCTTCTTCCTATAACAGACTAATGGATATTCATCACATCTTAAATATTCAGAGCTAATAGAGTGAATAAACTTTCAGGTTTGCCTGAGATGGTCGCACTTTATCCCTGCTCCCAGTACCCAATTCAGTTAACATATCCTTTACTCTCAAAATCATCCAAGTTTGGACAGTGACATATGCTCACGAGTGGTTTCACTAGAGGGGTGCAGGGGGTGCAGACATCATGGAGCGACCGTGTCAGAGAAGGTGATACCAAAATGACTGTCTATAAAAATATCCCTGTAGTTAGTTATAGAATAAAAACATTTTTTGTAAGCTCAGCTTACATGTATCAGTATACCTACAAGGCTAAAAACTCTATGCTAATTTGCTTTTTGAACCTTCTAATAAGCTCTGGTCAGAGCTGTCATTATTACCCAAATATAATGACACTTTGAATCACATGGTTTCACCTGCATGAGCTACAAGGATGTGCTGTTGTTTTCCTTGCTGCTGGTGTTTTAATAGTTGCTGATTTTGTCAAATTTTCTGGTGTTTTAGCTATCATATTGTGGTGATTAGTATTTGTGAACCTATGCCAATAACTTTTTTGAGAATGAATAGTAATTAAAGGAAATGAAGAAGTGATGTATGGGAATTACAATTTAGGAGTAACATTAGTACAAAAAACATTGCTAAGGATTCTGGAAGGTCTGGTAGGGATGGGGGGGTGAGACCATGAGTTATCATGCTAGGTGACACCAACTGTAGTGACACCACTGATGATCACTTTACTAATAAGCTACTCTCTAATATGCCTATGCACTTAGTACGAATGATATCTGTTTCATGCCAAACTTTATTTTAGTTATACTTACTGAAATCATGTCCTTTAATTAAGTAGTACGTTAACTGGTAAACATGAGTACAGAAAAAAGAAAGAGTTCTTATTTCAGTGAAAACTTGGTTGAATGATTAATCAGATTTAATAATTTGCTAAAACTTCTGCTCTTGGAAGCCTGATTGCACAATGGCTGAACTCTCAGCTGCTAATGAAAGGTTGGCGATTCAAACCCACCCAGCAGCTACGTGGAAGAAAGACCTTGCAGTCAGCTTCTGTAAAGATTGCAGCCAAGAAAACCCTGGGTGGTTCTACTCTGTCACATGGGGTTGCTGTGAGTTAGAATTGACTTGACGGCAAACAACAACAAAACTTTTGCTATTAAGTATGGGTGAAAATACTATAAAATTCATTTTTAATTTAAAAGGTTGATAAGATATCTATTCTTTGTTTACATCAGATGGTTTTCTATTTTACATTTAAAATATTTAAGGCATGCGTATTTATCAGTTGCTACTTGAACAAACTCTAAGTTAGCTGACCAGAGTGATCTACACTACTTAAAATTGCTAACATGCTTAGCATACTTTTAAATCAGTAAATATAAAACCTGGTTTAAGATAATGCAAATAGCATTGTATAGCCTAGGCTCTTTTCATTATTTCAATTATTGTTATTTGGCAGCATTGTAATCTTTCTGCTTTTTCCTCTTCGTCTATCAAAAATACATTCTAACACTTTTCTCCCTTAAAGTCTGTAAGTACTGAAAACGCCTGGGTCTGTTGTACACTTTCTTCTGCTAAGGTTTTATTTGGTAGTCTTTTGATGGCACTGCATTTTTATTCTGCACGAATGTGCTCACTAGCTATCCAGTCTCAATTTCTCAGCACAGAAGAAAAATTGGCTTCTAGTTCCACACATCTTGGCTTACAGGAGAAGACAAAAATATCTCCAACCACAATGTATTTGCACGTCCTGTCATTTTTCAGTAAGATGTGCTCAACTTCTCAGAGGGAAAAAAAAAGTCTGCCCCTGTATTTAAATATGTAAAATTAGAGAATATTTAGTTTAAAATGCAGCCTATAACTCACAGATTTCTGACACAAATGATCTCTAACAATATCAAATTTGATATCCCTATATGAATTATAAAATGACTTAGGAAACAAAATCAATTTTTATCAAAGTTAATCAGTGATTTTCCTCAGTTGTGCCAAATTGTGTGAACTAGTTAAAAAGAACAAACAAATAATGAGAGTTGTCCTCAATTGTACCGTGAATCAATTAGGAATGTGCTCTGCCGCCAGTAATAGAATACCTAACCTTCGTGAGTTAAATAAATTGGATTTCATTCTCCTTACACATGAGATGTCTGAAGGGGCGGTTGTTGATGTTGGATCAGTTCTTCGATGATGCCATTAGAGACTGAGAGTCTTTCTGGTTTTAAGTTTTGTCTGATGACTATTGTGACATCATGGTCACAAGATGCTCTTGTAGTTCTGATACTCATATCCTATTTCAAACCAAAAAAAAAAAAGGGGTGGGGGACAGTCACAGACAATCAAAATGATAACTTCAGCTGTATCTATAGATCTTTTTGTTGGGAAAGAAAGCCTTCCCCAAAACTTATCAAAGAAGACTTTCATTTATATCGCATTGCTCAAAAATGTGTCATATGTCCATCCTTAAATGCAAAGGAAAGCTGAGAAATTAGGTACTTATTTTTCCAGCTGCCAAGTAGAAAAAAAATAAGAAGAAGAAGAGAAAGAGTTTGGAATTGGGCCAACCTGCAGGGCATGCCACACAGCTGAGCAAGGGCTTGACATGCCCACATGCGGGAAGGATAAAAAATCTCTCCCATCACCATGACCATAGTGTTTCTAGCTCAGTGACACTCCTTAAAAGGCATCACAGATACATGAGACTATATGAGCAGCTCCTGTTCGGAGGCGAGACGAGAAGGCAGAGAGGGTCAGGAGCTGGTTGAATGGACACGGAAAATCCGGGGTGGAAAAGAAGAGTGTGCTGTTGCTGTATGGGGAGAGCAACTAGGATCACAAAACAACGTATGTATAAATTTTTGTATGAGAGACTAACTTGAATTGTAAACTTTCACTTAAAGCACAACAATTAAAAAAAAAAAAAGGCATCACAGAACACTTGAAATCAACGAGGAAGAATTCAGAGTCAGCAGAATGTAAATGGTTGTGTCATGCTTTGCTTCTTTAATTGCCACAGTATTGGCACATAGTAGGCATTGAGTAATGAAAGATTACCCTCATAGAAATGTCTAATAGAATGTAACTATTCGGGCTTATAACTACAGTTAAACAGAGATGGCTTTTTTAATGTGGATTCACTAATTCATTAATTCAAGAAAGATTGTAGTAGCTAACATGCAAAAGATATTTTTTTTAAGTGTTATGAGAGGTGAACATACATATATGAACCTAATTGCAGTTCTGAAGGCATGTATTTCTCAATGGAATTAAAAATAAAGGAAACTTATTATATATTACATAACTGATCAACATTAACATAAGGAACCCTCGTGGCACAGTGGTTAAAGAGCTCTGCTGCTAAATGAAAAGTTGGTGGTTCGAACCCACCAACCACTCCATGGAAGAAAGATGAGACAGTCTGCTTCCATAAGGATTACAGCCTTGGAAACCCTATGGGACAGTTCTGCTCTGTCCTATAGGGTCGCTACGAGTCGGCATTGACTTGATGGCAGTGGGTTATTTGGTTAACATTATTGAGTAAACAATCAAAATTATTTTTGAAAAGAGACACACAAATAAGTATTATTCAAAACAAAAATAAAATGAGGACATGGGAGTTTGGAGGGAGATATTACCCATGAGGTGGGGCATCAGGAAAACCTTTATGGAAATGATGACTCCTCCCGCCCCCCATCATTTCAGATCAGTTAATAGAACTGTGCATACCTCCTGAAAAGCTGGCAATTCTCTATTCATTCTTACAAGTATTATACTGCGGCTGTGATTTTATATTGCTGTAAGTTTCAAAGATGTAAAGAGAGGCTAAGGGAATCAGAATTTATGGAGTGAGATTGTGGAGAGCAAGAATGTGCATGTTCATTTAAATGAATTGCATCTCTCGAAAGACCTTACATTGCTAACAGTTTTAACAATGAAAGAGTAAACATAATGTATAGCCATAAAGATTAAAAGCCATAAGTAGTGATAATGGATTGCTAATTAGAACATAGAAGATAAGAGGTGAGATTTAACGCTTGGTATATGATTATCAAAACTGTATCGGGAGACCATTTTACTAGCTTCAGCAGAAACACTTCCCAATGACTGAGGCAGAATGAGTAATTGAACTATACCTACCTGAAAATGGATGCTATGGGAAGCAAACGACTATTTAAATGAGCAATATTTCTGTTTTTGTAATATGGAAATTGGTCTTGGTTTTCAAAATGTCTCATGAAAACCATTGTTTATAAGTATTGTGATCCTAAAGAATTACATGCACATCAAATTTATATAAATCAAATTTTTCTTCACTGATTTATTTCAACTGTAAAATCAATGGTTCTGTTACTGTTCTTTCTAAGGTGTTTTATCTTTATTGTCCATCCTTCTTCAGTCTAATTTCCCCAACATTCTGCCTTTTCCTTTTATTCATTCACAACATATTTATTATTAATATTTATTCAACACTTATTATGGGTCAGGCACAGTTCTAACTATTTAGTTCATGTTTATTTGCCATTCTGTCCATTTTATTTCCAGTCAATGACTATTTGGAATGATACTTTGTTGTTGTTTTTTTTTGGTGCTGTCAAGTGTATCTCAACTTATAGCAACCCCATGTAACAGAGTAGAACTGTCCTATAGGGTTTTCTAGGCTATAATCTTTACAAGAACAGATTGCTATGTATTTCTCTCTGGGAGCTACTGTGTGTGTTGGGACTGCCAACCTTTCAATTAGCAGCCAAGTGCTTAACTGCTGAGCCACCAGGGCTCTCTGATATTGTAATAACGTACGCAAACCACATCCATTGCCGTTGAGTCAATTCCAACTCATAGCAACCCTGTAGGATGGAGTAGAACTGCCCCATAAGGTTTCCAAGGAGCGGCTGGTGAATTTGAATTGCCGACCTTTTGGTTAGCAGCTGAATGCCTAACCACTGCGTCACCAGGGCTCCAACATACAAAAAAGATAGTAAAAGATACTCACCACTTACGTTTTTTTGTTTTTTTTTTTTTTTATATACACAAAAGATAGTGAAAATAAAAAGAACCATTCTCAAGGCCAACTCTTCAGACAAAGATTAGACTGGACTACGGGAAATAAAATGATACTCGTGAAGAGTGTGCTTCTTAGCTCAAGTAGATACATGAGACTAAATGGGCAGCTTCTGTCCGGAGGTAAAATGAGAAGGCAGAGAGGGTTAGGAGCTGGATGAATGGACACGGGAAATCAGGGGTGGAAAGGAGGAATGTGCTGTCACAGTGTAGGGAGAGCAGTTAGGGTCACATAACAATGTATGTATGAATTTTTGTATGAGAGACTAACATGAATTGTAAACTTTCACTTAAAGTACAACAATAAAATAAAAAAAAAAGTAAAAACAAAAGACAGTAAAAATCATTATTGGTGACTATGGAAATAAAGGAAGTAAGAAACCCAGAGAGGATTGAGCAGTTTATGAGATAATATAGTCTTAGTTATCTAGTGCTGCTATAACGTAAATACTGCAGATAGATGGCTTTAGCAAACAAAAATTTATTCTCTTACAGTCTAGGAGGCTAGAAGTTCGAATTCAGGGTGCCAGCTCCAGGGGAAGGCTTTCTCTCTATGTCAGCTCTGGGAGAAGGTCCTTGTTATCAATCTTCCTCTGGTCTAGGAGTTTCTCAGCGCAGGGACCCCAGGTCCAAAGGTCACCTCTGCTGCCAGCTCTTTTTTCCTGATGGTATGAAGTCCCTCTCCTCTCTGCTCACTTCTCTCTTTTATATCTCAAAAGAGATTGACTCAAGATAAAACCTAATCCCATAGATAAAGTCCTGCCTCATTAACATCAGAGAGGTTAGGATTTACAACACATAGGATAATCACATCAGATCACAAAATGGTGGACAACCACACAATACTGGGAATCATGGCCTAGCCAAATTGATACACATTTTTTGGGGATATAATTCAATCCATAACATTCTATCCTTTAGCCCCCCAGAATTCATGTCCTTGCCACATGTAAAACACATTCACCTCATCATATCATCCCAAAAGTTTTAAAACAACTCCAAGTCCAAAATCTCATCTTCTGCAAAATCCTTCTTCATCTTTGAAATCTAGAATACAAATTATCTGCTTCCAAAATACAATGGTGGAACAGGTACAGGCTAGACATTTCTATCACAAATGGGAAAAATTAGAGGGAAAGAAGGAATAACAGGCACCAAGCAAGTCAGCAAAAATTACATTTGCTCTCAAGGCTTGAAAATAATCCTCTGCCCTCCAGACTCTTGGTGTTAGCCACACTCTCTGGATTCTGGGTGAAGGCCCCTTGGCCCTAGGCTTCATCTCCACCTTCCAGGCCCACTGGAATGGCAACTGTGCTCCCCTGCATTTATTTGGGTGGCTCCATTCTCCTAGTCCATATGTTTGGCTACCCTACCCCCTTGGCCCTGGCAGGCCTTGTTCTGCTGCTGTTTAGGCATGGCAGCCCTGCCCCCTCAGCTTTGGACAGTGGATCTGGCTCCATCCTGCTGGCACTCATGAAAGGCAGCCCCACACTCTGGAACCAAGTTGTTGAAGATTTAACTCTGAAACCTAGGAGGCTATGGCCCCACCATTTGAAACCCCAGAGACCATAGCTCCACCCTTTGAGACCCCAGAGGTTATGGTCCTACCCTTTGAGACTGAGGCATCCTGTGTTCCTTGTGTCTTCAATTTCTGCTAACTGGTTCCTTGGCCTCTCAGCTCCTCGGGCCTTTGGGTCAACCTGGCATCTTCCCTGCTCAGGCAAGTGTTCCAAAGCTCTTTAGCTCTACTAATAAGTGCCTGCAGGCACCCTACTCTGCTAGGAAGTCTCAGCATGACGGCACTGAGCTCTCTCGCTCCATGGTTTGGCAAGCTTAGCTCCACCGATAAGTGCCTGGAAGCCCCTTGCCTGAAGGCTGTCAGCTCTCTTGCTCCTGACGTTGGCTCCTGGACTGTCTCATGCTCGTCTCCTGGTTCTGCTGCTGCCGTTTCTCTGCTGCTTCTCGCCATCTGTGCCATGCCCAGTGTTACAGCTTTCCTCACTTCCTTCTGAGCCCACACCAGAATTATCTTTGATGTCCATAATTCCACCAACAGTCTCTTCAAGGCACCTTAAAACTCTTCCTCTACTCATTCACAGTTTCAAAACTGCTTCCACATTTAAGGTATCTATTAGAGCAGCACCCTACTCTCCTGGTACCAAATTATGTCTTAGTTATCTAGTGCTGCTATAACAGAAATATCACAAGTGGATGACTTTAGCAAACAGAAATTTATTCTTACAGCTAGGAGGCTAGAAGTCTGAATTCAGGGCACCAGCTCCAGGGGAAGGCTTTCTCTCTCTGTCAGCTCTGGGAGAAGGTCCTTGTCATCAATCTTCTTCTGGTGTAGGAGTTTCTCAGCCAGGGACCCTGGATCCAAAGGACGCTTCTGCTTTTCTTTCTTGATGGTATGAGTTCCCCCTCTCCTCCCTGCTCACTTCTCTCTTTTATATCTCAAAAGAGATTGTCTCAAGATAAAACCTAATCCTGTAGATTGAGTCCTGCCTCATTAACATAACTGTGTCTAATCCTCCCTCATTTACATCATAGAGGTTAGGATTTACAATACATAGGATAATCACATCAGATCACAAAATGGTGGACAACTACACAGTACTGGAAATCAAATCCTAGCCAAGGTGATATACATTTTTGGGGAACACGGTGTAATCCATAACAAGGATGAAGAGAATAAACTAGCGAGATGGAGAAAATAAAGATATTTCTCAGTATGGAGAGAGAGATCTTAGAACACTAATCTAGTTTATCTTTGTATTTTCCTACCCCTTTTTAAATCTACCACTTGTACCCTAGGGACTTTTCTGTCTTCTAGCCTATATCACAGCAGACTGCCACATCTTTCTCCTGCAGAGCTTTATTGGTGGGTTCAAAACACTGACCTTTCGTTTAGCAGCAGAACACTTTAAGCACTCCGCCACCAGGTCTATATGACAGCAGGACAAACGAATTATTCAAAGAAACTATCTAATGCACTTTTTTTGAAATGTCTAATGCACTTATTTAAAAACTGGCATCATTCAATTGTCTGTAAGATCCTTATGCTAACAGCCAAAACGCTAACAGTTTTTCTACATCTACAAGAAAACATGGAATCAAAAAGAGTGAAATTGATTTAGAAAAACAGTCATTTGATCTAAATGTAAAGTAATGCTTCACAGAGTGGTGTATAATTGAACCCCCTGCACTGCACACATTAAATTGTCTTCTTAAAATGACTACAGCCTTATAAAGTAGACGCTGTTACTTTTTAGGAAGATTTGTGGCATCTGGCTGTCATGAATCATTCTCTCATGGAGAATGGTGAATGTTAAGTGCTAATATGGTCATCCTCAAACTTCTTTTGTATCTGAATTTAGTGTTTAAATCTATGTTTAACATGACTTTCCCGTGTTTGGGGTAATTGCCGCAAAGGAGATTATTGCAGGTAGAAATGTTTCCAAACAATAAAATAAATTGAAGGTAGATTTACTGTACATAAAACATTTAAAAAATTGTAGCAAGAATATTCAGACAACTATCAGCCTATTTCCTGCACATATTTTATACATGCTTAACCTATAATTTATTATGTTTCTTACTGACCGTCTCAACTAGTGTGGAAGATTCAATAGGACAACTGTGGTGGTCTGGTGCAACCAGCTGGTACACCAAACAACCAGTAGAGACAATATTGAATAATCCCTCCCCACCACCACCACCTAAGATTGGAAGCCATTAGCTGTCTCTGGCCATTTGGGTCCAAGATAGTTTATTTATTTAGCCAGTACTTGGCGTGTTGAACTTATAGTGACCCCATGCTTGAAGAGAATCAGAAAAAAAGACAACTAATTGCTAGCCATCTTTCAGATTTTACCACATATTCAATAGAACATTTTTATTGTACGTTTCACTGACTACTAGAACAGACCATGGCAAAAGAAGTAAATTCATTTTAATGCAAATATTAATAATAATAGAGAAATCTTAACAAATGCTAAACTAGATGATAAGTTGGCATAATAGTTCTAAACTATTGTTTAAATCTACACATGTGATCACCCTAATTGTGCCTGTTTAAAGAGTACTAAATCTTTCCTCAATACTTGTCTTCATTATTATTATTATTTTATGGACGTATAGTCTCCGTTAAAATAGCTTTAAATCGTTTCCTAAAAAAGTTGACGCTAAATGGACAAATATATCCTCAAAAAATGAAGAGGGGAATTAAATTACTAAGGTAGAAGGAGCAATTTTAAAATACTGTCATTGGGCGGAGATAATTAGCAGTTAAGCTTCAGGTCTCAGAACTGTAAAATGGTTACTGTAGGTATTGATGATTCAGGGGTGTTGACCTGAACAATAAGAGGAGGAGATAGACAGAGGGGGCTGCTCAGGAGAAGTTGTTTTCAGTCCCTCTTCTCTGAGGACTGTATTTTGTGGGTTTCTTTGTTTGTTTGTTTTACTTCTGTAATAGTGCCTGGCATAGTTTATGCTCTAAATAAATGTTTGATGAATGAAACTGAATTGGAAGAACAGTTAAATAATTTGTGTGACTGCACCAGTCGGGGTCAAATCAGGAAAGTAGAAACCACAATAGGAATTCAATGGAGGGGACTTTATAAGGAAACTGGATACTAAAGTGTTGGAGAGCTGAAAGGGCAAAATAGATCCACTCAGAGATTGTAATTCCAGGAAGCAACTAGCCTTCCTAGGGCTTAGGGAAACAACAGGGAAGAGATTGGGGTTAGCAGAACCTAGAGCTCAGAGGAAAGACCCTGCAAAGCTAGGCAATACTAGTTCTCTGTTACTTCCATGACTACTGGGAGTGTTAAATGATAGACAAATAAATTAAATGTATTTGAATGCCTCCCAGAGCTCCTTGTTTTTCTTGTTTTATTGCCATTATCATTATCATTATGGAGAGTGCCTAGCAGAAGGTGCAGTATCTGGTAGGTAGTAAACATTCACCCAATATTCGTAACCTTCCTTAAATGCAGTATAGAATGTGAAAATACACCACAAAACACTATGCAGATACCAGTTGCTATTACTGTATTATAAAGCTTCACTGCATTAATTTAGGATGATGGCTCGTATCTCATAAGGGAATTTAAAATCTAGTGGTCATTTTTATCTCTCGTTATTAGATATTGTTATTTTATTTTTAGCTTTTCTAATTTGGAGAATAAGTTTGAATGTGATCTCCAGAAAATTTAAATGCACAATTGAACCTCTGCTGAATGTAAATGTGCCTCTACCTCTTCTGTACTTTTCAACATATTCACTGGTGCATGCTGCGTTTCTGCGTTTTTACAAGGACAATAAATCTTATGCTTTTCAATATGTCTATTTCCTATGTTATGGACTTCTGCAGCAGTAACACTTTATATCAATATAAAATCCACTTACCCTGTAAACAAGGGGCTGTTGAGAAGAAAATCATAGAATACAGGGTTATGTCATCTCAGCACAGATGGTGTTTCAGTTCAGTGAGTTAGCTCTTGTCAGCACTACCACAGTTGCATTTTTAGTTGTAGTATAAGATAAACCTGCTGACTTCATTAGAGGTGAATGTAATTTTTGCTATTCTTTAATTAAATGATTAATGATGCAGTGTTATTGCCTGTTATAAACCACACACCCAGAATTTATTAATGTTAATCCAGCTGTATAGTTCCACAGATAGACAGCAGATAGTGAAGCCATTTAGATACTGATAACCAACAACACAGCTAAACTGAAAATATTAGTTTTTATGTAAATTCAGTCATTGTAAACACACTTTGAAGCCCTGTCCCTTTGTGTTCTTCATCCCTCAGTAGACACCCTCTCCATACATTTTCTAGACCAATCATCTAGAAATCTCAGATTTGTAAAAATATTGTTAATAGAAAGCCTGAAACTATAGGGTGCTTTCTATTTCAGTAAAATAATACCCACCAAAATTCATTTTAAAAGAGTTTAGCTGTTGCTGTTGTTCAGTAGTAGTAAACCTGTTGCCGTCGAGTTGATTCCAATTCGTAGCAACCTTAGTAGCTAAACATTTCTTTTCTATTTGCCTGGAAAGATACTTACTTAATAAATGTTAGTAAGTATTAAACACTTATTGATTGTTTTAAATATATTATTTTACTTCTAAACATAAATCTGAGGTAGATGCTAATATGAGCTTTATTTCATACAGTTGTAATCAAAGACTGTCTCCCACAACCTACCAGTAGTTCAGTGATTCGCTGGAGTAACTCACACAACTCAGCATAAATGTATTCTCATGGCTAAGATTTATCACTAAGAAGAATATAGTGTAGGAAAAGCAGAGCAAGATATACATAGACAAAGTCCAGAGGGTCAAAAGCAAGTTTTCTTATTCTCCCTCTGCAGGGTTCACATGGACATGTGTCTCTCCAGCTGCAAACTACAGGGACATGGTGAGATGTCCTTCCCCAGTCTTGCACTCAAAGCCAACCATGGTGAGAAACTCTAACCAGGCACCAGGTGCACCTAATGAGCCTTCATGTTTTCGTTAACACATGCTGACAACCTGGTGCATAGTAAAATGTCACTACTGAGTAACTCTGTGAACATTCCAGTAGTTTAGTTTCCAGAGCTGATGAAGGGCCATCACCATGATTAGGGAGATGAACAAGAACTGAGGAAACAGACCTGTTGTGTTAACTCTTTCCTCTCAAGGGCACAGATTGGTTGAATAACTTACCTAAGGTTACACAGCTAGTAAATGTCAGAGCCATGTTTCAAACCTCAATAACTTTGCTCAAGAGTCCATGCTTTTAATTTGTAAATAATGAGTCCTTTCTAATATCACAGAGCTGTTAGTTAGGAAGCATAAGTTCAAAAGTTGTTCAAGGGTCAGTGATGTCATCAAGGACACGAGCACTTTCCAATTTTCTGTCCTGCCACTCTCAGTTACCAGCAATTCTTTTGTCATAGCACATGAAGGTTGTAATTGCTCCAATATCATGTCCTCACTTGATAGCACCCAAAGGCAGGAAGGAAAGGACAGTACCTTCTTGTGCGTCTGTTTTTTATTATCAGAGATAAAACAACAACAACAAAAAACTTTGCCAAGAAATTCACTTTCATATTTTTTTCTTTACATTTCACTTTACAGACCTGGTCACTTTACTCACTGGTAATGAGGAATGGGATTACAGTGATTAATTCATAGTAGACACAATTTACCCTGTGGCTGTGCTTACTCATAAGTATATTTCCACAGGGTATCTAAACTAAATCATGGTTCTGAGAGTAAAGACGTTAGTGGAAAAGGGGTGGGGAAAGAGTAGGATAACTGTTGGGAAACCATTGTGACTGTGTTAAACTCTGACCTGAGTAACTTCAAAGAATCAAACATATTTAGAATTTTAAGTTTTCATTAAGGTATTGAGTAGTTATCAAATCACATGCAAAGGATTTTTACAACATGTAGATTTTCACAACATTGTAGATTACCAACGTTATTTTCCAGTGCTCTCTTCCTTAAACTCACATCTGGTTGACCGTATCCTGAACAAAGACGTCATGTCTTTGCACAAGTTATTATGCCTTTCTGAGACAGATGATATCTTGCAGAAGTGTGAAAGTTATATGTCAACAATGTATTCATTGGCCAATTACAGTGAAGTCCTTTATGTTAACCCATATAAATATTAGCTGGTTTCGCTAGTGGCAAAAAATAGAGTTGCAGTGAGATAGAGGATAAGAAAAAAATGTCTAGAGACTATGACATTCTAATAATGAAATTGTTTTTCAGTTGGTGAGAAACCTCTCTCTCACCCTGTCCCTAAATCTGTAGATAAATTGCTACCTGATTTTCTAAATAAGTAAATCAGCCTTTTACCTATAAAGCAGATTTGCAAGAATTCAGAATCCTTTCCACTACCATATTCAAATTTTTGATAACCACCTCCTCCCTATTGTTAAAATGAGAAACCAAGTTAATGAGTTTATCATGACCAATAATCTGTTTAGTAATCAGATCATACACATACACGTATAATAACACATCTGTATACTGTATAACTGGAATCAAAAGAGGTATTACATACTTGAATTACCTTCTATTTGGGGATGAGGTTTGCTTTCTTTAATAAAAAATCTAATCATTAAACCGACCTGAGTGGTAGCTTTTTGTATTTCTACACATTAGCTTAGAAATACATATTCTCAAAACAATGCCAATTGATTATTAATAATTCAAGGGATTTAAAAAAATTATAATTTTTCACAGAACCTTCTTTATTTCAGCATATTTATTCAATCTGTATACTCATTTTATGATGTTACCAAAAATAACTGCTTTATCTACAGCCATTTCTAAGTTGCTGTATTTTGTAATTAACAAATAAATAGTTGTATGATAGTGTCTTGGGAAAATATGAAAGTTAGGTCATCAGCCAATTACAGCGAATCCCATTATGTAACTAACTATTTCATTATCAATCCAACTCCTGTATTAATTAAACAGAGAACTGGTTTTTAATGTGTTTTGTAATATCAGAGTTTTGACATATTCTTTATTCTATTGCAATTAATAATTGATGCAACTTAAAGGAAAAATAAAACTCCATTTTCTAAGTAGAGAAACAAGTCTATAAAGTGGAAGAAATAATTGGACTTTCACATGTCACCAAAATATCCCTGAGGATTCCAAATGTCCGACTTTTACTTGATTTCTTCAATTGCCTTTTTCCTTAAGGATCTTCAGCAAAGTCTGTTGCAAACATTGCTATTTCAGGGTCATTCAGTTCATATTCCTAAGTAAGAAACATTTTCAACAAATCAAATCTTACATGTTAAAAATGGAAGAATACAAAAAACACAAAAAAAGCGGAAAAATATTTTCCTACAACATTAATATATGAGCTTACACTATATGCTCTGGATGACTAAAATAAAATATAGATGTCATTGCCAAAATAAGGCAAGATAGGGAAATTGGAGTTTATTATATTGTTTTGTTATTTAAGTCATTGCTTACTGTGATTCTTTAAAAATTGGAGGTGGCTTTCTTAAAAAAAAATGAACCCACCTCTGAACTTAAAATTATGAACTGAAACCTTATGTTTGTCCACATGCTGGGAACTATAGAAACGTATTACAAGATGAGAAACATTCACTAACTTCAAGGAGTTTACAAAATGCTTTCAGAAAAGAAAAGTAAGCCCTTGAAACACCACTTCATAATGAACTGTACATAAAGATATTTATTAAAATGATTAGTATAGATGTTGCTGACCTTGATGTGCACATACTGACTCCTTTAAACAGTAATTGGCAAATCTCATAATATCTATCTCTTAGGTGATTCTTAATGTTTTTCTCTTTATTCATTTCTACAGGTCCTTTGTTACTGCTAAATTGTCAATACTGTCTAATTGTTTGCATGTTATTTGAATCTAGGTTTCAGTCTTACCTATCCTGTTTTCTGCATTGTATTTTATGCATTTATATAGGCATTCATGGTTTATTGGAAGCCTCCTATGGTCTAGATGTTGCAACTGGACCTGGGAGAGCAATGATGAATAACATAGCTCTCCCTATTCTTAAGGACACCACTCATCTGTCAGTTTGGAGGACAGCTAACTGGCCAACTGACTGGACGAGATCCATATTTGTGCCCATTCCAAAGAAAGGTGATCCAACGGAATGCGTCAATTATTGAACAATATCATTAAAATCACACGCAAGTAAAATTTTGCTGAAGATGATTAAAAGAGAGTTGCAGCACTACCTTGACAGGGAATTGCTAGAAATTCAGGCCGGATTCAGAAGAGGACATGGAACAAGTGGAACTAGGACTAGGAATATCATTGCTGATGTAAGATGGGTCTGGGATAAAAACAGAGAATACCAGAAATATGTTATCTGTGTATTGTTGACTATGCAAAGGCATTCAACTGTGAGAATCATAACAAATTATGGATAACATTTGGAAAAATGGGAATTCCAGAACACTTAGTTGTGCTCACAGGAAACCTGTACACAGACCAAGACACAGTACTTCAAACAGAACATTTGTACCCTTTCACCATATTTATTTAATCTTTAGGCTGAGCAAATAATCAGAGAAGTTGGACTGTATGAGGAAGAACAGGGCATCAAGATTGGAGGAAGGCTCATAAACAACATGAGGTATACAGATGACACAACCTTACTTGCTGAAAGTGAAAAGTATTTTAAACACTTACTGCTGAAGATCAAAAACTACAGTCTTCACTATGGATTACATCTCAACATAAAGAAAACAAAAATCCTCACAACTGGACCAATAAGCAACAGAGAAAATACTGAAGCTGTCAAGGATTTCATCTTACTTGGATCCACAATCAATGCCCATGGAAGCAGCAGTTAAGAAATCAAACAACATATTACATTGGGCAAATCTGTTGCAAAAGACCTCTTTAAAGTATTTAAAAAGCAAAGATGTCACTTTAAGGACTAAGGTGTGCCTGAACCAAGCCATGATATTTTCAATCACCTCCTATGCATGTGAAAGCTGGTCAATGAATAAGGAAGCCTGAAGAAGAATTAATGCCTTTAAATTATGGTGTTAGTGAAAAATATTGAATATCCCATGGACTGCCAGAAAAATGAACAAATCTGTCTTGGAAGAAGTACAGCCAAAATGCTACTTAGAAACGATGACGGTGAGACTTCGTTTCACGTACTTTGGGCATGTTATCAGGAGGGACCAGTCCCTGGAGAAGGACATCATGCTTGGTAAAGCAGAGGGTCAGCGAAAAAGAGGAAGACCCTCAGTGAGATGGATTGACATAGTGGCTGCAACAATGGGCTCAAACATAGCAAAGATTGTGAGGGTGGTGCAGGACCCATCAGTGTTTTGTTCTGTTTTACGTAGGGTCACTACGAGTCAGAACCGGCTCGATGGCACCTAACTACAACAACAACATTTGTGGGAAGTCTGAGTCTAATGGGTGAGAAAGAGAAGTAGGCTGTTGACAATAACATAATACTTTAGTGCTGAGTATAAAGTACAGGGTCAGAGAAAATATAAAAACTCTTACCTGTGGACTTTAGGAAAGGGTTTGCTTTCACTGGATCTAAAAGGGAATGGAGATTTCACTTGCAGAGTGTGACTGTAAGAAAGGGGCATGTGTAGAATTTACGGAAGGTGATAGAGCTGGGAACCGAGGTTGCAAGTTGGAGAAATAGGAGCATATTCCAGGTAGAGAGAACAGGATGTCAGAACGATTGCCTGGAAAGTCCTGGAAGCACAAAGGAGTTTGACCTGGGATGAGAATCGCACACATATGCAAAAGCTTGAGAGATGAAGCTAGAGAAGAGTGTATCCAGGCCTTTATTGGACCTTGGATGTTCTTTGACCCCAGATTTTAGCTTCACTCAATTGTGAAGGAACATGAATATGACCTACAAAGTGTTCCCACATCAAAGTTTCTTTTGGTTGTTTTAGATTCCTATAGAATTAAAGAACACTTGAACAAAGAGAAGTGTAAAAAGTAATTTTTTTTCTCAAAGGTACTCAATTTATTTCTGGTTTATGTCAGAGGTTAAATTAATGCACTGATTGCAGCTGCTATTCTGTTCCTACATTTCTGTTTCGTCAAAATTTCATATCCCAGATTTTAGGTAACATGAAGACTTAAATATAACAGAAAACAAATTTAAAACCATTCTAAAAGACAAATCAAAATGTATACCATTGTGTGTGTGTGTGTGTGTGTGTGTGTGTGTGTTTTCATAGATACTATTGTTATTGAATGAAATATGCTGGGCATTTGAATTTTGTTTTAGATTTCCAAATAACTAATTCTAATACTTTGGTGAAGCATATTCAAGTCTGTGGGAGTTAAATCTGGTGTTCAGCTGTAATTGCCTGTAGTTTTAAAAAATGTCTCCTAAAAGGTCTATATTAAGTAATGTGAATCTGTTTAACAAGTACTTGTTGAACAATTTGTATGTACCAGTGTTTCCAGGCACTAATGCTATTAAGATAAGGGTGCTGCCTTCTAGGAGCTTTCTGTAGTCTGCTGGGGAAGATAGGGACATAAATAGATTATTGCAATTCAATGGAGCAAGTCCATAAAGAACCTGTTCAATCATATTATTTTATGAATTATCTTTTAGTACTTTATTTCTACTGGGTGGACTTTCTCCTGCCATGTCCTCTGCGTTTGTATTCTTGTTTATCTTTTGTTCTTTCAGTAACAGAGCTATGGGAATCGTTGGAGTATATTTAAAAACTGAGGGAGTGTCATCTAGGCATAATGAAAATGGAATTAAAATATACTGGAAAAGGTTGATTATAGAAAATAATTCCTTAAAGCTAAAGTGTTATAGAATATGTGTTATAAACACAGAGGATGAATGATCCTCTGTTAGTGCACATGCAAATTATTTTTTGCTGTCACATTTTCTCAGTGACAGTTATCTTGATGCATCATCTGTGATATCGAGGCTTTAACAGTAAAACCAAATCAGTGGTTGGTGCAAACAGGTAATGTGCTTAGCTCTTAACCAAAAGATTAGAAGCTCAAGTCCACTCAGAGACACCTTGGAACAAAGGCCTACTGACCTACTTCCAAAAAATCAGCCACTGAAAACACTATGGAGCATAATTCTACTGTGACACACACGGCGTCACATGGGGTCACCATGATTTGGAATCTACTCCATGGCAACTGTGTGGTGAGCAGTGACAGAGGTGTCTGTTGTATCCCTGATCCACATGACCTGACTCCTTTACATCCCCACTCCCTCATCAAATTGAGCTCTTCTTCTAGCTTCCAAAGATATACAATCATACCAAGGCTATCTTGCTTTTTTGGTAATTTTCCCAAAGTTTATGGGTTTACACAGAAAAATTAACTAGGATTCAGCTCCTCATTAAATCTCCATTAAATATCCCTCTTCTTGTTTTCTCAAGTTCCTCCAGCCACAGGGTTTTTTCTCTCCAAAGCCCCTCCCCATTGAAAGACTCAATTCCCTCTTCTTTCTCTCCCTTTCTTTAAATTGTATTTTTCCCCCAAAAAAATATTATTAAGATTAAGATACAAAAAAGGGCACATGAATGTAGTAAAAAAATATAAACTGTACAAAAGATGCCATTTCATTGAAGGTTTTGTAATACCCAATGATAAAGTAATTAATTATCCCAGATCCCAGGGGAAGCATATCATAAGCATATTGTACATAATTTCTAAATTGGCCAAACATAATCATTTACATGAATAAACAATATATTAAGCATATATAAATGAGAACTTAAACCAAAACCCAAAAACCCATTGGCTGTTCAGTTGATGCTGACTCATAGTGACCCTATAGTGTTCATTTTTCTCTACTCTTCTAATTCTAAATTTAGACACACAACTGAGATTTCTTTCGCTATCAGCTCACATAGCTCTTTATTCACTTTAATAGCTTCTTAGTGTTCCATTGTGTGGCTGTAACACAGAATTTTTCAAATTAGTCCCTTTTTTGATGGACAGTCAAAACAGTTAGTCACTTAATGCTTCTGCATGAAGCTTGAATACCAGATTCTTGACTGGCTTCTATCTATGAAGAACTCACAAATCACTTCCACAATCCTTGTATTCAAAGCACCTATCAATAGTGCTAAAACCAATATATAATTATATAATGCTTTCAAATAAATCATATTAATTACAGAAACAACTTATCAGTTAATTGAAAATGAAATAGCTCCATTTTCTAAACAAGACAACTGAGGCACTGAAGCTCAAAGAGGTATTAGGGCAGAATGGGACTGGAATGAAGATCACTTATTTTACAGACCATTGCTCTTCTTGTGAGGCCACATTCATCCAACTGAAAGAATTTAGAAGGAGGACTGTATTCATGGGTGGTAGGTCATCCAAAGTCCTTGCAACATACGACAACTTTCTTGGCACTGGAAATGAACATACTGAGTCCTCACAGGGACAGATGGATTTGATGATAGCAATACTGCATAACAGCTTTTATTAATAGCCTTTATTTTTAGCCTAACATATGCTATTCTTGTATAAATGTTTAATCGTTTTGGAAACTTACTAAGTATTTTATCTCTTATAATATCCTGTTGGAAAAAATTCCAGTTTAATTATACATTACTCTATAAAAGTTCACAATGGTATATTGACCTCTGAGTGTCCCAGATGAAAGAAGGGTGTGAGTTTTTATGTCAGCCTTAGTGTTCCTAATCCTATTATAGAAATCATGGTTTATGTTAGAAGAGAAAGCAATAGGAAGAAAATTAAATCTGTAAATTTATCAATGGAGTGTACGTAAAATTAGATTACATGTAACCAATAAACATAAAAAGAACTTTCATCACCGGGTACTTCATTTCCTTCAGAAAGCTCAATAAATTGGTAAAATCATCTAAACTTCAGAATATAATTTATAATCATGACATCAACAACAACATGGCATTATAGCCCTTCATAACTGCTTTACAATACCATGGCAGCCAAAGAATTAAAAAAGTCCAAGATCATAAAGAATGTAATAATTATGAAAACTAAATTATAATGAGGTTTCAACAACTTTAACCACTTGATCATTAGAGACTTCGTATCTTATCTCAGTTTTTATTTATCTTATTTAGAATGACTCTTTGGTTGTTTTCCCAAGCAAGTTAATATGTAGAATGACCTAAATGTTATTTTTAAATACATCGAAAGAGAATATTATTCAGTGAGCTAGTTTCTAATTCTAGTTCCTCTACTAATTAGCTCTGTAATCTTTTATAAGTCTCATTTGCTCTTTTATATAATTTGGGGGTTGAAATAAATGATTCTAGTGCTTTCTATTTTCAAAATTCTACAAATATATGAATCAAATGTAATTGTCTCTATTAATATCCAGAAGAAAAGCTTTACATTTTAAACATGATAACAACATTTGTAAACTTCAAAATCCATATAAGTAAAAGGTTTTATTGTATGATTTATACATCACCTCAGAAATGTTTTTAAGAAAATTTTATTGAAGAATAGCAGGTATGCATAAAATGGACAAATCTTAATTGCACAGCTTAGTGAATTTTACAGTTTCAAAGACTATTCCCTACATAGCAATCCCCCAGATAAAGAAAATAAACATTAACAACACCAATCCTCCTTTGTGCCTACGTAGAGTCATTTATCCCCACTTATTCCTGTCATAGGTGTCTGTGCAAGACATGGACAGTTAAGTGCTCAGCTAGTATCCAAGAGGTTGGTGGTTCTAATCCATCAGAGGTGCCTCCTAAATGGCACAGCCATTGAGAACCCTGTGGATCACAGTTTTACTTAAAACACATGGGACAACCATGAATTGGAATCAACTCAACAGCAACTTTTTTTTTTTAAATTCATCTAATAATAGATTGAAAAACAATTTTCCACTGTATAGATTTTAATATGTAGAGGAGGAAGGAAAATATAAAATTCCTTTCTACTAAAATACTATTATTATGATAGATTATCAATCACAGTTACGTAGGTGGAAATTCATGGTGTTAGGACCATGGTTTAGATGTACGTGGTTTGTATTAAGTTAACATCATGAAATCAATTCAGTTGCTGATGCTAACATATTTTATATTAGTAAATCAACATAAGTAAACAAAAAAGAGAAAGAGGATAAGAAATAATATTTGAAATATAATGAAAATCTAAAAACAAAAACAAATGTTGCAGTCATAAGGACCTGACCACAAGTTAGGTAATCCTCTTTTTTTGTTTGTTTGTTTTTTATTTAACTTCAGATGAAGGTTTACAGAACAAACTAGCTTTTCATTAAGCAGTTAGTACATATACCATTTTGTGGCATTGGTTAACAACCCCCTGACATGTCAGTACTCTCCCTTCTCGACCTTGGGTTCCCTATTACCAGCTTTCCTGTCCTCTCCAGCCTTCTAGTCCTTGCCCCTGGGCTGCTGTGCCCCTTTAGTCTAGTTTTGTCCTATGGGTCTCTAATCTTTAGCGAAAAGGTGAACCTCCGGAGTGACTTCATTACTTGCCTAAAAGGGTGTCTGGAGGCCATACTCTCAGGGTTTCTCCAGTCTCTGTCAGGCCTGTAAGTCTGGTCTTTTTTTTTTTTTTTTTTTGTGAGTTAGAATTTTGTTCTACATTTTTCTCCTGCTCTGTCCAGGACCCTCTATTGTGATGCTTGTCAGAGCAGTCAGTGGTGATAGCTGGGCACCATCTAGTTATACTGGACTCAGTCTGGTGGAGGCCAGAACAGTTGTGGTCTATTAGTCCTTTAGACTAATCTTTCCCTAGTGTCTTTAGTTTTCTTCATTTTCCCTTGCTCCTGCAAGAGGTGAGACCAGTGGAGTAACTTAGATGGCCGCTTGCAGGCTTGTAAGACTCCAGACGGTACTCACCAAAATAGAATGTAGAACATTTTCTTTATAAACTATGTTATACCAATTGAGCTAAATGTTCCCTGAGACCATTATCCCCACAGCCCTCAGCCCAGCAATTCAGTCCATAGGAGAGTTTGGATTTGTCCATGGAGCTTCCATGACCTTGCCCTGAACAAGTTGTGCTGGCTTCCCCAGTACTGTGTACTGTCTTACCCTTCACCAGAGTTACTACTTATCCGTTGTCTATATAGTGGTTTTCCACCCCCACCCCTCCCCTCTCTCATAACCATCAAAGATTGTTTCTTTTTGTGTATAAACATTTTCATGAGTTTTTATAGTAGTGGTCTCATACAATATTTGTCCCTTTGTGACTGACTTATTTCGCTCAGCATAATGCCCTCCAGATTCATCCATGTTGTGAGATGCTTTGCAGATTCATCATTGTTCTTTATCGTTGTGTAGTATTCCACTGTGTGTATGTACCATAGTTTGTTTATCCATTCATCTGTTGATGGGCATCTAGGTTTTTCCATTTTTTGCTATTGTGAACAATGCTGCAATGAACATGGGTGTGCATATGTCTATTCATGTGACGGCTCTTATTTCTCTAGGATGTATTCCTAGGAGTGGGTTTGCTGAATCGTATGGTATTTCTATTTCTAGCTATCTAAGGAAGCACCGTATCATTTTCCAAAATGGTTGTACCAATTTGCATTCCCATCAGCAGTGCATAAGTGTTCCAATCTCCCCACAGCCTCTCCAACATTTGTTATTTCCAGTTTTTTTGATTCGTGCTGGTGACGCCGGGTTGAGATGGTATCTCATTGTGGTTTTCGTATGCATTTCCCTAATGACTAGCGATTGCGAGCATTTCCTCATGTGTCTGTTAGCTGCTTGAATGTCTTCTTTGGTGAAGTGTCTGTTCATTTCCTTTGCCGATTTTTAAAATTGGATTATTTGTCTTTTTGTGGTAAAGGTGTGGGATTTTCCTGTACATTTTCAAGATTAGAACTTTGTCAGATTTGTAATAACCAAATATTTTTTCCAGTTTATAGGTTCTCATTTTTACTCTTTTGGTGAAGTCTTTTGATGAGCATAAGTGTTTAAGTTTTAGAAGATCCCAGTTGTCTAGCTATCTTCTGGAGTTTGTATGTTGTTAGTTATGGTTTGCATCCTGTTAATGCCATGTATTAGGGTCTCTAGCATTGATCCTATTTTTTCTTCTATGATCTTTATAGTTTTTGGTTTTAGACTTAGGTCTTTGATCCATTTTGAATTAGTTTTTGTGTATGGTGGGAGGTATGGGTCCTGTTTCATTTTTTGCAGATGAATATCCAGTTTTGCCAGCACTATTTGTTAAAAAGACTGTCTTTTCCCCGTTTGATGGACTTTGGTCTCTTGTCGAAGAACAGGTGACCGTAGGTAGATGGATTTACCCCTGGGTTCTCGATTCTGTTCCATTGGTCAATGTATCGGTTGTTGTAGTTAGGTAATCGTCTTGATTTGGGGGAAAATAAAAAAAAAATATGCATTAAAAGTTAAAAACAGGGAAATAAGTCGTAAGGAGCTTGAATAACTTCCATGCTAAGGCTATAACTACCTTAGGAACTGTAATGCATCCAATTGTATATGTATTTGTTTAGAGGAGGAGAGGGAGTTTCTATCAATGTATATGAGAAAAGGAGTTTATAAAGGCACATTTAATATGTCTTTTATATAATTGCAATGCTGTGAGTTAATAATGCAAACCAAACAAAACTCTGATCTTAGTTCCCCATGTATCCTGTCAACAAGGAGAGAATGTGCAGGGCCAGTCAAGTGATCCACTTGATTGTATGTCTCATTACAAATTAATACATTTTCTTTATGGATTTATGTATCTATTCAATACAGTTTTTAAGCCTAACCACCATCAATTTCAGAACAATAAAAAAACTGGCTTTTTAGATGTTCAAAGATGGTTGATAAACCTTGGACTATGTTGATATCTCACGCTAAGTACACATTGTTGGACAATTCTGGCTTACCGTCTAGCTATTCAAAGTCCCCTCTCAAGTGTCTCAAATTCACATTCAAATCTCTGACTGTACAAACTGGGAAGTGAAGGAGAAAGAAAAGGAAGAATTTAAAAGCAGAAAATACTAGAAAAAAATGTTAAAAATGAAGACATATATATATATTACAAGATTAAAATGATATTTTTGGTATGAATGGTTTTTAAGTCAAAATAAGTAGAAGGTTAGGCAAGCAAAAGTATAAGAAGAAAATAAAATTAAAGGAAATTAATGTCTTTGGGCCACAATACATAAAATGAGAAAGGCATAGAAGGTCAAAATGTTGGTACAATATAATAGTGAGAGTAAAAATAATTTAATTAGACATTAGTAAAGGAAGAAGAAAACTAGTTAAGGAAGTGGAAAAAGGTTGTGTTACATTGAAGATATCAAAAATTTATTTATGAATCTTAATCACTAATGCTCTTAAGGCATTAATGATAATTTAAGGTACTGACTTAGTAATAAAATTATCTGAGTTCTTAAAATACCCACTACCTGAAAAAAGTGTAATATAAGGGAAAGAGGTCTGTCTTTACATTAAATCAGTAAATTTATTATAATGCAAGGATTGTTTCTTCTCTGTGCTTCCCTTTCATCTAATTTCTTTGATCCTTTAACTTGTTCCTCTACCCCTAATATCCTTGAACACTTTTCAATAGTTTGAAAGTTTGAGAGCCTGGGTATTTCATCTGTGCTTTAATTTTACATAGTAAATCAGAAATTTCACACTGTTATTTTTATTGTAGTATACATTTTGATATCGGTTGTTCAGAGTTTCAGTTTATTATGAAAATAATCAGCAATTCCAATTTAACAAACATCAGTTGAGTGCTACTACATGCAAATATTATGCTATTCACAGCGGTAGGATTGGGTATTGAGGGAATAGCTACGCCCCAAAATAAGAACTGAAAACTGCGCTTACGTAGTGCAGTTGAATACTACACTTACTCACAATATAGTGACCCATGTACAGAAACACACACATATATATAAACACACATACTTTACAAGTTTCAAATCATAATTTTAATTATCTTAATTATTGACTTAACAGCGCTATGCTGTAAATTGGATATCACTATTAAAGTTTACAAAAATTTGTGGAAGAGAACTAATATTAATATTACTTTTCTTTTTTGTATTAGTGGTATGTGGGGGATTTATTTCTGTACAGACCAAAATTAACTACGAGGATTTGTCTATAATTCAGAATAATAAGTATAATGACAACTAGCAAGTTTCAATATATATATCGTAGGCATAATATGTATAAAGAAAGCATATACACACATATATATATGAATTTCAATGAGCTACTAAAGCTAGTGGAATACAAATGCATTCATCCATTCAAATGCATGTATTAAAAAAGGGGAACAACAAATGATATTCAGCTAATGAACAACAGAATGACACAAAAGGAGAAAGGCAATGAGAAAGAAGAGTAAGTAGTCTTTGATTTTTTTTTTTTTAATTGTACTTCAGATGAAGGCTTACAGAACAAATAGTTTCTCATGAAACAGAAGTACACATATTATTTTATGACATTGGTTAACAACCCCACAACCTATCAACCCTCTAACTTCTCAACCTCTTTTTTTTTTT
>NW_004444103.1:4734594-4745790 GCF_000243295.1 Trichechus manatus latirostris
TTTCGCTGGTAGGGGACCTCTGCATGAATCTCTCCTCACTCTCTGTTCTCTGTCAGTTTTCTCACTCTATTCGGTGCTTGGCTGAGTTCTTTATCTCTTCATTTGATGTTTTAGGGTTTCAGGATGGTTGTATTCTCTGTTTGGCTTAGTTTTTCGGATCTTTGCTGTGGAGGTACGGCATGGTGCTTCTGCCTAGAGCGCCATTTTGCCGGAACCTATGGTGATCGTTTTTAAGCTGTTTATTTTTAAAACTTATTTAGAGGATCTTAGTTACTTCCACACTTATCTATAAACTATATCACCAGAGTACTACTGTTCAATTAAAAAAATTCCATTTTCACATATTTTCAATTTTAAGTTACAGTGGAATACTTTATCTATTCTTCTTTGTATTTATGGATGCCACTATTATCAGCTTTCTTTCCTTCCCTCTATTAAGCCTGCATTCATCAATTTTCAAGAAGAGTAGGAAATGTACCAAATATTTGAAGGAATAGCTTTCAGTCACTTTCTGTTAATAGTCCTGGAAGATCAAATTTTTAATTCTAATGTGAGGCTGTGACTTTAAACTTACCCTACCCTAGTCCAGCATCCAGAATACAGGCTTTGTTAAACCTTTACCCACTCACAGACATGGTTCTCAGAATAATCAGGTTATAGATTCCTTCAAATTATTTGTGAGTTATTTGTCACTTCATAGATTTATATGACAGATTTATTATCTTAATGCTCCTAGTTGAAAAACAACTAGGTTGCATGTATAAAAATCAAAACAATATCATTTAATAATTCCAAGGAGGTAACACGTATACAACAATGGCTGAGGTTCATCATGAAGCTTTTTGAGTGATGGGAGTAATATGTTACTAATGATACTGGCAGCACAGGGGAAAGAAATTAGCTAGGCTAAGCCAAAGCAGCTGATTAATAGACATGAATTAATAGACATGAATAATGCCTTCATTTGGTACTCATGTGGTTTAATGGATGTCATTACATAAATGATTGACTTGTTATCAGCCACAGGCATTAATGTTCTCAACTTATGGGTAAAGGTCAAAAAGCCTCATTTAGTTTGATTCATTTTATTAACCAAAAGGATTTGTATTTTATATAGTTCTCCCCATCTGATACTATTCTTCTGAAATTTCATACAAATGACACACATGGAAATTAGAAGCTTCTCAAACACGCATTTCTCCGGAGTTCTTGGCCTCTCTGCATGTTTCTTTCACAAGAAGCAAGTCTGATTTTTCACCTTAAAACCATGTTAAAAATTATGAAATTAAATAAAAAGGATAAATCATGATATTATACCAAAGGTCCTTATAATTTGAGAATAGATTCCCTTTTAAAAATACATATGAAATATGTTTGGAAGTTTGAATTAACTTTAATTTTTATTTTAAAATATTTTAAACTTAAACAAATGTATGGAAACAAAAAAGATTGATGAAATTAAACAGTGCTATACAAGTAAAAATTGCACAGATGCAATTGTGTAGTAGATAATTATTCTAATAGGCAAACGACCTTCTTTATATGAGTTCCCTCCTTATTCGTAGCAGTAGTCTCCCAGAAGCCATGCTTATAATGAGCTATCAAACCACAATTGATTTTACAAGGAGTAAATCTATTTTGAAAAGGTTATCTAAAAATTTGGGAAGAGGACCAAAAGACAATTCTTTATAATTCTCCCTTCTCTCTTCTACATGGTTTTATTAATCATTCTAATTATTGCATACTCATTTTTTACATATTTTCACCAAAAAACCAAACCCATTGCCGTCCAGTCGATTGTGACTCAAGCGACCCTGTAGGAGAGAGTAGAACTGCCCCATAGGGTTTTCAAGGCTGTAAATCTTTATGGAAGCAGACTGTCACATCTTTCTCCCACTTATATAGTTATCTATTAATAAAACTTTCTAGATAACCATTTACATATTTGTTTGAGCTTTTTAGGATAAATCCAAGTTAGTCAGTGGTCGCCTGGGAATTTCAGGCTACAAAATTTATCACAGTGTATCCCTTTGAAAGGAGCCCTGGTGGCCACAGAGGTTAAGAGCTCAGGCTGCTAACTGAAAGGCCAGCAGTTCAAATCCACTAGCAGCTCCTTGGAAACCCTATAGTACAGTTCTGCTCTGTCCTATAGGGTTGCTATGAGTCAGAATAAACTCAATAGTAACGGGCTTGGTTTTGGTTTTGGTATCCCTTTGAATAGGAGCCCTGATGGTGCAGTGGTTAAGCACTCTGCTGTGAACCAAAAGGTCAGTGGTTTTAAACCACCAGCCATTCCACGATTCGGAAGCAAATGTGCCAGTTGGCTTCTGTAGATTTATAGTCTTGGGAACCCTATACAGCAGTTCTACGCTGTCCTTTAGGGTTGCTATGAATCGGAATCAACTGGATGGCATTGGGTTTTTGGTATCCCTCTGAAATGGATGTGTAGAATCCAATCAACTGTGTTTCCAGAGTACAAGGGCTAATGGGAAGATAAAATGTCTTTTCCAAACAAACGGTTGTTAATTCTGTATAGAAAAGTGTTGTAGATTTTTGACTCTACTGATGTTATGACTCTGTTTACATATTGAATAGGTTATTCAAAACTTGCTGAATGTTTATGCAATTTTTTTTTTACGTTTATGTTTGTTAATGTACTACTGAGAAAATCTATAATGTCCAATATAAAAATTAGATATGCTAATTATTAAGGATTATTCTAAATTTCCAAGTCTGATTACAAATGGAGCCCTGGTGGTGCAGCGGTTAAGAGCTCAGCTGCTAACCAAAAGATCGGTAGTTCAAATCCACCAGCCACTCCTTGGAAAGCCTATGGGGCAGTTCTACTCTGTTCTGTAGGGTTGCTACGAGTTGGAATCAATTCGATGGCAGCAGGTTTGGTTTGATTTTGATTACAAAATAAGTAAAATCAAATTTGGAATGTTTTAATATACTTGCTTCAAACAAGGTACATATTTTAAATAAGTTATTTAGGTCAATATACTGAAAAATTATTTTCAAATAAGGTATCATATAAAACAAGTCAGAGGCTCTGCTGTTGATTAAAAAGTTAGTATATGATTAAGTATTCTTTATTACAAATTACCTGTAAGATTATTAGATGAAAATATTTTTACCTTTTATTAATAATTTGTTAGTATGGAATATAATTCTAGTTAGTAAATATCTATGTAAGAAACCACATAGGATTGAGTATAGGAGAAAAAACAATTACTATTGGAGACATTATTTTTAAAAGTGGCCACTTGAAGACGACTAGCAGTGGGATATAAAAATAATGTAAGCTCTATTCATTAATATCATGTTCTTAATGGGCATTTATTACCATCTATATTTCCCCTAAAATGTAGCAGTTTCTAATTTTAATGGAAGATACTACTCATTCATCAACCTGCTAGAGTGACTCTGTGCTAGTAGACTCAGTGACTGGCCTGATAGTATATTTGGACACTTAAATGCTACTAACTGCCTCTGCAATTACTAAAACATATCCCTTAAAAAATAAATTCTTAATTAGTTGTCTAGAAAATAATCTTATAAGCTCCAGATTGTGTACATATGACTGAGAACAAATTCTTGTAAGTTCTTGCTTACCTTAGGTTTTTCCTTTGTGACATGCTTTCATTTGAGATTTGAATGTTAGGGATGTAACAGCTGACCCTCAAAGCTCCCAAGCAGATCATTTAAGTGTTTTTTTTTTTTTTTTTTTAACATTTGCTTTGAGCATCAGAGAGATGGAGACTGGTGCTTAATTACGTTTTCCATACACTCACAGGCTAGATGAAGTTTTCTTTGGTTAAAAAAAAAATGAAAGGGACATTCATCTACGGACTGATTTCCCTATGCTATGACTGTTCAATTTGAAAATTTTCAAGGGCTTATTTCAAGATGGAGTAAGAGTAGAAGAGGAAAAATAATGAATAAATATGGGAAATCCTTCAAAATAATGGAAGTATAATTCAGATCTTCCACTGTCTGAAGGCAGCATATATTTCTGAATACCTAAGAATGCCAGATGGACAGAAACAAGTTACATATTCTCAAACCACTTGTATATGAGTGGAAGGTTGAATGTGGAAGTTATTGAACAATATCATTAATATCACACACAAGTCAAATTTTGCTGAAGATCATTCAAAAGTGGCTGCAGCAGTACATTGACAAGGAACTGCCAGAAATTCAAGCCACATTCAGAAGAGAACTTGGAACCAGGGATATCACTGCTGATGTCAGATGGATCCTGACTGAAAAAAGAGAATATCAGACAGATGTTAACCCGTGTTTTATTGACTATGCAGTCATTTGACTATGTGGATCATAACAAATTATGAATAACATTGCGAAGGACGGGAATTCCAGAACACTTGTGTTCATGAGGAACCTACACATAGATCAAGAGGCAGTCGTTTGAACAGAACAAGGGAATATTGCGTGGTTTAAAGTCAGGAAAGATTGGCATCAGGGTTGTATCCTTTCATCATACTTATTCAGTCTGCATGCTGAGCAAATAATCTGAGAAGCTGGACTATATGACGAAGGGCATCAGGATTGGAGGAAGACTCATTAACAACCTGCATTATGCAAATGACACAATCTTGCTTGCTGAAAGTGAAGAGGACTTTAAGCACTTACTGATGAAGATCAAAGACCACAGCCTTCGGTAGGGATTATACCTCAGCCTAAAGAAAACAAAAATCCTCACAACTGAACCAATAAGCAACATCATGATAAATGGAGAAAAGACTGAAGTTGTCAAGGATTTCGTTTTACTTGGATCCACAATCAACCCTCATGGAAGCAGCAGTCAAGAAATCAAGAGATGTATTGCATTGGGCAAATCTGCTGCAAAAGACTTCTTTAAAGTGTTAAAAAGCAAAGATGTCACCTTGAAGACTAAGGTTCTCCTGACCCAAACCATGGTGTTTTCAATCACCTCATATGTATGCGAAAGCTGGACAATGAATAAGGAAGACTGAAGAAGAACTGATGCCTTTGAATTGTGGTGTTGGTGAAGAATATTGAATATACCACGGACTGCCAAAAGAACGAACAGCTCTGTCTTGGAAGAAGTGCGGCCAGAATTCTCCTTAGAAGCAAGGATGGTGAGACTATGTCTCACGTACTTTGGGCATGTTATCAGGAAAGATCATTCCCTGGAGAAGGACATCATACTTGGTAGAGAGTCAGCAAAAAAGAGGAAGACTCTCAACAAGATGGATTGACACAGTGGCTGCAGCAGTGGGCTCAAGCATAATAATTGTGAGAATGGCGTAGGACGGGGCAGTGTTTCGTTCTGTTGTACATAGGGTTGCTATGAGTCAGAGCCAGCTTGATGGCACCTAACAGCAACAGGTTTAATAATTATTTTTATTGAAAAAGTCTTCAGTCTACGCTTTTTGTCTTACCTCAGCCTTCACACAGGACCTAAAAATGAATTTAACATTAAACTTCTTGTAATTGAGCAGAATACATAAGGCTGAAAATGTTTGACTCAATTGAATAGCTAGGCCACATTCAATTTTTATGTTCATGCGTTATGATAACTGGAATGAAATGACACTTTTGTGTCAGTTCCATTTCTTAGTAATTGGTTAATTGTTTACTCCTGGAAACAGAATCCTTTTACGATTTATGTTCTCATATGAAGAGAGAGGGTTGAATTTTAGGTCATAATTCTGCTTTCTTGTGATTTTCACTCAAGGGTCTTTAGAAAAACCAAGGCAGCTATTGAACCACTTAAAATAGAAGAATATAGAGAAAAATAAAAACTATTAGAATGTGAAATCCCATTTTGGTGTAAAAATCACAATCATATGTATCACAGAAATACATCTGAAGATCTCCCACAACTCTATCCTTTTAAGTAGGTTGTGCAAATAACTGAGGCTTTAAGATCTTTATACCGTTCAATAAAAACAAATGTATTTTGGAAAATATATGGTTAAATCTTAATTTAATAAACTAATGTGGTCCTCCGAACCACACACAATAATTCATTTAACAGTTGAGCTAGAGAAGGCTGCTATTATACTCTTGGAAATGTATGGAAGTTTATATTAACCCAAAAATATTAACTTGGGAATGTATTGGAAATTTAGCTTGCCATCCTAAGAACTCATTAATAGGCTTTTATCTGCATTGCATACCATTGTTTTTCTTTCTTGGAGAAAAGGAAAAGAAGAAAAGAGAAAATCCTTATTAATGTTTAAATAGTCCGTGAATAACTTAAGATACATCTTAATAAGGTAAATTAGGTAGGTAAGAAGCTACATCAGTAGGATTTGCTGTGGCTTTTCCTTCAGCCTCCTGCAAGCAATCTTGTGCCAAAGTAAATGAGTTAAACTGAGAAGAATTTTACTGCTCTGCTCAGCAAGATACTGGGGAATTTTCAAAAGAAGCTAACATGAAGTTCTAAATATGACTGAAAATTAGTACAGAATCTCCTAAATAGTGGTACATCCTTATATTCTTTAGGCTGGGTAATAGAACATTTGGTATAGATAGACTGATTTCAGTCACCTACTTCAGACCAGCCTCAGTCTAAGCATGGCTTGTGGTGGCCTCCTCATCTCAAGATCTGGATAGTTACCAAACTGCTAACTACTTCTGTTGGTCTCAATCTGAGGAATGAAGGTAATTTAGTCATTTTTGGTATGTTTCCGGCATTCACCAGTCAATGCCTTCAACACATTTCAAGCTACCTGGTGCAGTCTCTGAAAAATTAGGCAGAAGTTTCAAGAATTTTGAGAGTTAACGTATCACCTAAACTGTAGTGTTGTCCTAATTGGTTTCTCTGATCTGTTTGGAAGATCAGGCATTTAATTCATCAGGCATTTAATTTATGATATATTCCAAATGCAGTATTTTTAAATGATTGTTCTTCTAACACCTTTGTATTTTGGGTTATGTGACTGAAATTATTTTTCCAAAGTCTATATGGACTCAAAAATTGCATTTCTTAAATGGTATATGCTATAAGGAAGGCAACTTACTTTAAAATATTTTAGCATAAATGGTATGGTATTATGTATTCATTGGTTAGTTTAAGTTATTCCCTAGGATTGCTTAGTTGCCTAACTCAGAAACTTATATCTGAGAGATGTTTAGCTAGCATTCTAAGCATTCTAAGATGTTGAGCTAGCATTTTAGCTAGTACACTTTATTAAGTGGCTTCTAGAAGTGCTCCATTTATCTTTATATCTGATCAACACCAGAGATATTTTGATTAGAATAATAGATGTTGGAAATGCATTGTTTGTTTTCTTTAAATAAGTACAGTACAAAGACATGAATTTTAAAATACAAGGAGTCCCCAGCTTACCCGTATTCAAGTTATGACGAACTGCACTTTTGACTGTCTGTTTTTGTTTTTGTTTTTTTTGTACATCTTATCGTTAGTAACATCATGATAAATGTAGAAAATATAGACGTTGTCAAGGATTTCATTTTACTTGGATCCACAATCAATGCCCATGGAAGCAGTAGTCAGGAAATCAAATGACACATTGCATTGGGCAAATCTCCTGCAAAAGACGTCTTTAAAGTGTTAAAAAGCCACGATGTCACTTTAAGGACTAAGGTGCACCTGACCCAAACCATGATGTTTTCAATCACCTCATATTCACGTGAAAGCTGGATGATGAATAAGGAAGACCAGAGAAGAATTGATGTCTTTGAATTATGGTTTCGGTGAAGAATATTGACTATACCATAGACTGCCAGCAGAACAAACATATCTATCTTGGAAGTGCAGCCAGAATGCTCCTTAGAAGCAAGGATGGTGAGACTTCATCTCACGTAGGTTGGACATGTTATCAGGAGGGACCAGTCCCTGGAGAAGGACATAATGCTTGGTAGAGTAGAGGGTCAGCGGAAAAGAGGAAGACCCTCAATGAGATGGATTGACATAGTGGCTGCAACAAGGGACTCAAGCATAACAATTATGAGGATGGTGCAGGACAGGGCAGTATTTCGTTCTGTTGTACATAGGGTTGCTATAAGTTGGAGCCAACTGGACGGCACCTAACAACAACATCCTTATTACTAATATGTACTACATATAATGTTGCAGTGAGTAATTTTCTGATGTTATCATTCTCAGATGTTCACTTGCAGATGTTCAAAGATCAGATTTATAAAGATACTGATGATAAAAGGCAATAATAATGAAAAATAAAAAATAAAAGAGATATTCGACTTATGTCAGAACTGACTTACAACATAGTCATCTGAATGGAACCCCATTTTAAGTCAGGGACTACCTATATATCTTTGAGATACTTTTTGCCTTTTCCGGAACAGAGTATATATATCTTGAAAACAATGTACTTTGTAATCTCAGAGATAGCGCAATAGGCTTGTATCTTAAAGATCCTGGGTTATCTTGAATTGGAGGATTCTGGTTGCCTAAAGCCAATTATTAGGTTAACTGAATCTGCTTGTAGCATCTGATTTTGTTTAATTCAAATAAATTGTGTATAGAAAATGTGGTCACAACAGTTAAACAATAGGCAGATGTTTACAGAACAATTTTAATAGTTATTTTTATGCTTACTTGATAATCAATGTTAGACCTACATTAGAAAACTTGCCCTCAAGGTATCTGGAGTTTGGGAAAGATTACTGATTCTAATATTTCATGCAATATACCTACTTTCCAAGGACATTCTAGGCAGCTACTCATACTCTCTGCTCATACCTGGACTATCAATGATTCTGTGATCAAACTAAGAGTTATGAACACACTTGTCATAGTTTCTGCACTACAATGGTGGAAACTGCATTTGGAGACTAATGACTCATTCCTCACTGGAATCATGATTAGAAAGTACAGTCATTCCAGGAGATAAAGGGTGGGACTACCTTGAGAAGAGCATCATTGCTCTGCTTAAATGATTCATCTTTCAGATTGAAACACAGAGAGCAAGTGGTGTGAGCCACTTATTACTTTGACCTCTCTCTGTATATAAGTTGTTTTCTGGGAGAACTAGATGATCTTTGTTGGTGACTGTGAAGTTGGTATTGTATGAAAACCATTGCCTGACTGTCAAGAAGATACTCATTGTAAGTGAAGTGGCAAAGTGAATTTCCTCATAGGTTAATTAATAGAGATTTTGAACTTAAATTAAGAATGCTCGACTTCAGTGTATTTGGAATTTTGATATTGGATTTTTAATTTTCCAAGGTAATCCACAGTGGCATAGAGTTTATGTTTAAATTTCAAGTATCTCTACATTTAACAATTTTTGAATAATTTTCAATTATTTCTATTGAATTATCTCTGATGAGAACAAAATATTCACTGAATATAGGATCAAGTATGAACTTTTGACCTACGGAACATTACGGCCTTTTGGGGGTAAATTCAGCACTGTCTACCAATGGTCTTTGAAGGTTTCACAAAGGAGTAGTGATTGGTATTAAATGAGTGGTCCCAAGAAGGAAGAGCAGTGGCTTAATATGTAACTGAAATTTTTAAGAGACCAAATACCTTGGATATATTCAGAGGAAGTATTTACCCCTGCCCCATTCTTGTTTTCCCAAGGAGAGATTTTTCCACTAATAGTGTTAGTATCCTGCCCTTTCATTCCTATGCCACTTAGTGGAGATAGAATGAGCCACCTTGTTGTGGGGAACGTTTCCCAACTGGTTGTCCTTAAGACGAGTAATTATCTTTCCTTCTTCCTTCTCCATCCTGGACTGGAATGAGCCAATGATATGGATAAGAGTTCTTGATGCTCTGGACATTCAAACTTTGTCTTAGGTGAGATATTCCTAGAATCTTAATGAGGTTTAGAGGTAATTTGACTGTTAAATTATATCAACTTCCAATCCCAGCATCAGCAGAAATAACATTGAAAATTTTATTTCAACTGCTTTTGGTTCTTGTATTGGAAAAGGGCAAGGGGATTTTGTTTATTTGTCCTCTCAAATCATTCAAACAAGAAATGTTAGCACCAAGCATCTAACTTAAATGAAAGTTTAAGCCACTAGGTGTTAGTGCAGCGTTGTTATGACATCTATTTCACGTCCTGTTCTTTTCCAATCAATTGTTTAGAAGTCTCTCTCCCTTATTAGACTATAAGCTTTTAGAGGGCTGGGCTGAGTCTTAGTCTTTTTTGATATTTCTGCACCTCATGGCACAATGCTGTGTTCTGTAGAAAATAAATATTTCTTGGACTGACTTGTATACAGTTTGGTTTGAATCGAATTGAGTTTCTCAGTTTTGTTAATCAGAGAGTGACTGGTTTTTTTCATGAGTTTATTTAAATAGATTTTGTTATTATTAATTAATCAGTGGCAAAGTGTCATTTTGGTCATGAAGTATTTATGTGTTCTTTAAAAACAAAATTATTTAAAATTCTTCAAAAGCAGACTGTAAGCAAATGGTCATATTCAAAGTGGTTTGTTTTTTCCTTTGTTTTGTTTTGTTTTAACTTATTAGGGCATATTCTGTTGGGTAAAGGCAAGAGAAATGCCACTTCTTTTTTTTTTCTCCTATCAGTGTGTATGTGTAGATGGAGCTGAGAAGAAAAATCTTGTTTTTGTTTGCTTGTTTCATGTTCTTGTAATAATTGGGCTACAACATTGTTTTATACTTCCTATAGTAGAACTGAGTAGAAGATATTTGAGGTTACACAGCACAGTCCAAAGTATTTCTAGGAGGTTTTATTTCCTATTTTATTTCAACTTATCCTAGCTATGCTTCCATGCCCTTCCAGGGCTCAGAAACTAAGGCTAATGTTATGTTTAGCCTGATTTTATGCGAAGAATTAATGTGTAAATAAAAAGACACATTTGTTTGCCCCTCCCCTCTTTTCTCCACACAATATCTGTTTAGGGCACCAAGAACTTTTATGAATATCAATCAACCAGTTAAAATGGATTGCATTCTGAAGTCCAAGTAATGCCCAGTGCGTAGATTCTGCCTTTAACAAGATAGAACAATCCAGTTTCTGTTCTGTGTCTTTTTGTATTCCTCTCTGTAACTACAATTTCTGAGTTTACACTTCAAATAACAAACAAGAAGGCTGAAAAGTGTTTCTGTTTGCTTCAATGTGAGATGAATTCTAACATTTCACTCCCTTCAAATAGTGTGAAAAATTGTTCGTTGAAAACCCTGAGTACGTTGGTGGTACACTCACCAGGTCCAATGCTTCATTCATCCCTACATTG